>NC_138552.1:86356829-86819329 GCF_964273705.1 Natrix helvetica
GGGAATTCTTTAAGAAAGAAAATACTAAAAGAGACAACTGAAATTTTGATGAAGAAAATAAATGGAGGACTCCAGAAGTTCTCTATGATTCTTTTCTTGCAAAACAGAAAAAAAAATACTTCCCATGGAAACCCAAAACACCTAAAATAGAGACACACGTCAACAAGCCAAACTTTTCAAAGGTACATTCTTTAGTGAGCAAAGCAAATTGGCTGCCATTGGTACTGATGAAACTACTCAGGCATAAGGATGCATAGTTGAGCACAGCATTGAAAGTATAATAAGATTCCACTTACATTTAAGTGCTCTCCTTCCAATTTCAGAAGATTGTAGACCAAAACATAGAATTAAGGGCTCCATAGAGCCCTTTGAGTGAACAAGATGCATTTTTGTCAAACCTCTCATTTTTATTTTGTTGACCAAGTACATTTCATTACATTTTTGTCAACAGAATGTAATTTTGCACAGATCATTCTGTCAAGAAAAAGGTAGCAATGTAAAAATCTTTAGGTCTGCAAAAAGAAATTGCAGATTCAGTTCATTTTTTTTATGTGAAAAGGACAAACTGCACAAACTGGAAATATGATTATTTCCTCTCATATGGTGGAAAAGCCCAAATTACTGATAAAGTAAACGTTCTGTTGCAACACCTTCCTTGAGATAATTTCATTTTTTAAAAATATACAAGCCTTTCCTGAACACTTACGTTGGAATGTATGTTGGAAATTGAATAACTGTTGAAAGTTATTTTGTACTTACCAGAAGATGGTGGCTATATTTTAACAGCTTTCCATGGAGAGTGGTATATCAATGAAAGATAGAAGATTTGGGCACAATGTAATAAAAGTTGCCTTCAAATAACTGAGCTCCATTGAAAACAAAACAAAACAACACATTAGTTGTTAGTTTATCTTTGCCTTTTCCAGAATAAATGCCTTTTTATGGTATTGGTCTGAGATATTAGCTGTATGTTTTCTTCTGAGAAACTTTACAAAGGTGAAACATTTTCTAGATCTTAAGTCAACCATGTGATGCATGAGCTTTACATATATATGTATATATGTATGTATGTATGTATGCATATGTATGTATGTGTACACACACACACACACACACACACACACACACAAATAAATAAAGGGAGACTAGTATAGATCTATTTCCAGCTAATTAGCTCTCATCAGCTAGCCATACCCTTACTGGGATTTCAACCTGGGCTGTATTATATCTTAGGCAGGAGTCTTAGCCACTAAGCCACAGGCTCGCCTCCTTATCAGTTGAGCCAGGGAAATAGGTATGTATTTGTGTTACAACCCCTGGTATGACTAAATATGGGAGGAAGGTCACTACTCCCTCTTTCTGTCCTTCGGCTTATCACAGAAGACCATGCAGGCAGAAAACCATATTTTTATTTTTACTGTTGCCTTTTTAGTACAATTACAACATATATATATATATATATATATATATATATATATATATATATATATATATATATATATATATATATATATATATATATATATATATATATATATATATATATATATATATATATATATATATATATATATCTCACCAATGATGATGATATAATTTTAAAGTGCCTTGTACTTCTGAATAGCAACAAAATTGCCAAGGCAAGCTCTGCATTTGGCAGACTACTAACCAATGTGTGGGACTGCTGTGGAATTAGCCTTGCTTCAAAGCTCAATGTCTACCGAGTAGTAGTGCTAACTACCCTGATGTATGCCAGTGAGACTTGGACTGTGTACGGAGGCAATTGAACCACATGACCTGCCTCCATAGAATACTGAAGATCAGGTGACAGGACAAGGTGCCAGAAATCCTCCCCAGAGAAGGCCTGCCATCAGTTCACACCCTGCTGATGAAAGCCCAGACACGCTGGGCAGGCCATGATGCAAACAACTCCTCTATGGTGAGCTATTTCAAGGAAAGCGATCATCTGGGGGACAAAGCAAGCGAAACAAGGACATGTTGAAAGCCTCCTTCAAGTCCCTGGACATTGATACCACCTCTTGGGAAACCCTGGCAAAAGATCAATGGACATGGCACATGCTGATCCACCAAGGCTGCCAGACATCTGAGGACAGAAGAACAACCATGACACAAGCGAAGGAGCACTCCGCAAATCCAGAGCTGCAAATGCTGCAACAACATGTGGCAGAACATTTCATGCTCATATAGGCCTTACCATCCACCTGTGGACACATTGTGGACAACTCACAACCTGTTAGATGTCAAGGTCCTCTTCAAACATGATGGACAAACATTAGCGGCAGCAACAGAATCTTACCAACATGCTGAGAGTATTTTTTAGAAAGAGAAGGAACTGGGGAAAACAGCTCTTTCACTTTAGGGAACATTTGTCTTTGCTTTCTACCAGAAAAAAAATTGGAGACACAGGATGCAGGGAAGTTCAGTGATGGGAATAATAAATGAAGGAAAAATGGACTATGGTAGCCGTGGTGATGGTGGTAATGGGGAGGATGGCTTGAAAATTCAGCACCAAAGAAGAAAAAAGGAATGGGGGGTAAATGTGAATAGGGACTAGATGCTGAGATACAGGAGGGGAGGAATGAATTCATGATAACTGACTTAGAACATTTGCAGATGCAGTAGAGAGAGAAAACAAGTGGGTGGGTTTCTTAGAATAATCTATATACAGATAAAAATACAGCTGGTGAAATTTATATGAAGGAATCTGTTCAGGGTGATTGGAGGAAATCTCTGGCCTGGCCTTGCCAGTTTGTCTTTTAAAGAAGTGGGTGTTTTGTTCAAGGAATATATTTTTGGATTGCTCATACCCCTGTAGAAACTGTTTTGTGTCAGTACTCACCACATTTTCTTAAAAAGTCAGAATGTGCTGATGACTTCAAAACTGTTGGAGTCCCTTGATGAAGACTGCAATATTGAAATTGGCGGAACATCGTTCTGAATTCATCCTGATACTGGGGTATCTATTTGGCGAAAGTATTAATTTTCTGAGGCAGAATGGCATCCATGCAGAGATTAGATCTGTGGATGAAAGCAGCTTTCCCACAGGCAAAACATACCCAAACATGGATTGGTCCTATGAGGACACAGAATACAGTTTGTTTGTATTATATGTGTGTGTGTGTGTATTTGTGTTACAACCCCTGGTATGCCCAACTATTTATCAGCACAAATACAATACACACACACACACACACACACACACACACACACACACCCTTCAGAATGTTACAGTAGTTGTTCAGGTATCTTTTGTTTAGTATTTGCACTGCCTAAGGGAGAAATATATCTGATTATTTGAACAAAAATGTCTTGGGCTCCAAAAACTTATTTTAAAAGGTCAGCATTTTCTCCCTTTTGGGCTATCTTTCATTTAGCTCTGCTCAAGTTCCCTAATCAACATCTTGCCCAACTGGCAGTGCTGATTTTTTTTTTTCAGTGTGAAGGCTCAAAAGTAAATGTAAATAGTAAAAATATGTGTTTTGTCACTCAAAATGCAATGATGCCCATCAATTCTTCAAACCTCTGCCGTCGACAAAGGTGTGTGCAACAGGCACCATAAGTTACCAATTGACTGAAAACATTGACAATCTGTTTGGAAAGGTCTTCTGGCTGCAATGGGATTCGGCTGCAGTGAAATTAACTGTTTACTTCCTCCCATCTTGTCTTGCTAATTGTCTCAAACTAAAAGTTACTTGCCTTAGGGTATTTTCTCCAACCCGATGCTAGGATTATGGTCACCAGCATTTTAGCCTTTATAGCTTTTGGTTGGGGAAGGTTAGCTTCAGAAAAAGTGCACTTCAATACAAAGGCAATACGATGATAGTCTAATTGGTGCACTCATATTGAAACAAAGTATCTATTGGGACCATTTTATAAAAGACAAATAAGCATGCAACCTTCTTCAGACTTTTTCATCAGGCAATATGGGAGGAGGAGGAGGAGATGATGATAATTATTTCAATCATAAGATCTGAAATTCAGAGTCATTCTCAAGAGGGAGGTCAACACTGAAAACATTCATTGTAGATGCTATCAATTTGAAGTCACGCTTAGAATTTGGGGACAAAAAATGTGGCTGCCATGCCTTCCCCATTTCCTTTCCTTGTTTTGAGAAAAAATTAAGCTTGTCTTTTGTTAGAGTGAAGGCTACAGGTTATTGGTCTAAAAGAGGACATAAACAAAGAAATACAATACCTTTTATATTAAGCCTGTGAGAAATGGTGTTGCTTCACTTCAAAGAGATGGTAAAGGTAAAGATTACCCTTGTCCAATTGTGTCCAAATCTAGGAAGCTCCATTTTTTAATTGAGGGAGCCAGCGTTGTCTGAAGATGCTTCCGTGGTCATGTGGCCAGCATGACTACACTACATGCCAAGATGCATGGAACACTGTTATCTTCCCACCAAAGTGGTACATATTTATTTACTAGCATTTGCATGCTTTCCGCTTGGTTGGCAGGAGCTGGAGCAAGTAACAGGAGCTCACCCCATTGTGAGGCACTCCGGTCTTGAACCCAGACTGTCAACTTTTCAGCTGACATGCTCAGTGTCTTTAACCACTGAGCTGCTGTGCCCCTGGAGGAGCACTTCACAGTTATTCTCTCTGAAATGCTTTGCATTACTCTAAGTCTCTCATCTAGGGCTTCCAGTTACTCTGTGGAAGACCTAGGAGATAACGTGCACCATGTTATTTGCATGTAACAAAACACTTCCAGTTTGCCAATAAGAAATTTAAGCTGTGTTTGTGAGGATTAGTTGGCTTGTGAAGATTGAACAAGACTCTTTGTAAAGATTGTGTGCAAATCTTTATCAATGTGAAACACTCTTTCAAAGGTTTGCATGGCTAGAGTTTATATCAGCAAACAGAGTCATTTTAAGCAAAGCCTCCTGTTTACCTAATGGTTAGAACTGTCACATTGTAAAAGACCCTATTCAGGTTGAGAAAAACAGTTTCCTTTGGGCAAATGGTTAGAAATTTAGAAATTGCCAATCTTTGATAAGGGATCCCAGAAGTAGTTATTCTCTCTTTTTCAGTACAACAATTTTTGCTTTTGAAAGAAAGGTAGGGGAAAAGATGAAAGAAAGAATGTGCAAGAATGAGGGGGCTGCAAGGGGAAACCGGTGTCACTAGAACCTTCTTCAAAATTCTGTGAGTGGGAGATGATAAGCATCACCCAGCAATTTTCTTGACACAATGTAATGTCCAGCTTAGGCCACACTTTCTCGTGCTTTGTAGAGCAAACAGAATCTAACTTCTGTAGCATAATGATAGGCTTGGAAGCCATCTTTTACAGTGGGCCTCAAGCCTGCCACATATTCTACTGTGGGAAACTGGGAGGGGGGACTGTATGGAGAATGCAAGCTTCGTACTCAAAATAACATTCTTTCTCAGAGAGTCAAGGTCATCCTGCCCCTGCACCTGGAGGGACATGACTGGGAGGAATCCTCTTGTAGGATAATGATTGAGCCATGTGATGGACATGTGAGTGATGGGACAAGGTCTTGAACTTTCAACTGGGTGGGGAAAAACTGGAAGCTTTCAGATTTGGGTTTTCCCAGATGTGCCAGTATGACATCTCTAATAAAATGGAACTTTGAGGAAACTCAAGCTTCAGGGTCTTCTTTGGTTAGGGGCTTTTACTTGGAACCCTGACACATAAAGCCTGAAAGTAAAGCAGGATGCACAGATCTGGTTTGCTTTTCTCTATTCTACTTTCTTAGCCTGGATTTTTCTATAAAAATCACTGAGAATAAGACTGCTGTGGAAGATGCTGGCTTTGGAGAGCTTTAAAATTGGCTTGTTGCAGAAACCTGGGGGATGGGAGACAAGCATTTCTTCTAGTCAAATTCTAATACTTAATTTGTAAAATCAGAAGCACTGGGAGTTCCTACATTCTTAGAACTTCTTATACTTTTCTTAGAAAGTCTATCTGTTATTCCACAATATGTGGGATTAGATGTAATGATTCGGAAGTGCCCTTTATAAATTAATTTCTGAGCAAGCTTTTCATCCCCGAGGGCACCATGTGGCAATTTACTAAACTTTATTGTAAGATTAAATTAACAGAATCTTGCAAAACTGAAAGTACATCTCTCTGTCTTTACAGTCCAGGAAGCTAGACAGGTTCGTTTTGGGGACATCTGCCATGCCCCATTGACTCTGTAGCCTAAGATGCCTCTTCTCTGGTGGTTGTCTAATCTGCAGCTCTCCCTCCTATCTCCCAAGGTCATTCTCATAGTTCTGTAATGGGGCTGTTTGGCGTGAGAAGGAAAGAGATTAGGAAGGCTATTAGACCCACTCCTTTTCTCAAAGCAGCTCCTAACAGTTTTGCCAAAGAGTCTGTAACAGAGTCTTCCAAAGTGCTGAATCATTTATGACATTTTAAGATAAAATTTGGTTCTGATCACTGAACCTCTCCCAAGTGACTGACTTGAGGATCTCACCTAGGCAAATGCATTTACTAAATCCCTGGTGTGACCTCTGAGGTGATCTGTCATTGGGGTATTTGTATTTTGAACATTGTTGCGACCACCCATTTCAACCAATGTGACTTTAAGTAGAAGGAAGGAAGGAAGGAAAGGACAGTAACCAAACCCAACCAAAGGAATACAAAACTGCAACGTACACAATAAAACTGGTGATCCAAACAGTAATGACACCATTATTCAAGTCAGACTGCAGCACATCATGACCCAAAGGCCTGGGGAAAGTGCCAAATCCTGTCGGTGTTTCTAAAGGCCAGCAATGTCACAGCCAACCATATGTTAGGAAGAAGATTGTTCTGTAAGATAGAGGTAACCTGGGGAAAAGGCACAAGTGCTGGATAGCACATGATGGCATTGTAAGCTCAGGGTGGGGGAGTTCTTTCAGAAAAATCCCTTTAAAAAAGAAATAAAATATGTCTATATAGAAAAGAAATAGAAAAGTTTCTATTTTGACTCCTGTAATTAGAAAGTCTCCCCAACTGCAGGAATCAGAATATTCTGTTATGTTTGCAAGGGAGAGAATTTCCATTTGTGTTTCTCTTAGCAGTTGTGCATGAGCCTATAATAAACTGCATCTGATAACATTGTTAAATGAATGGCAGCAATATAATGAAGCCATACTCAAAACTCCAGCATGAGGTGTGGGTGATCAAGTTAGCGTTCCCTCTGGTGCATTCATTTTCCAACCTAACTCTGGTATTGTTCCTGACTGGACCTGCCTTCTCATTCTACTTCTGATCTTCCCCCAAGTTCAATTTCTTCCAGTTCAATTTACAATTGTCTTTGAGCTCAGCATGATATCATCCATCTTTTTGAGAGATCTGTCACAATAATTGTCTTCCTTCTATCACTCATAAGTTCTCCCACTTCAGTCCTCTCGGTTAGACATTCTTTCCTTTAAAATGTATTACTGAGATTCAAATGGTTACATTTCTCAAAGTTGGGGGCCTTTCATCTTCCTGAACCACGATTGCAACAGTCATACAGTCACATCACTGAAAAATAATGGTGCTTTCCATTGGCCTCCTTGACTTCTTGGAGATGGAGCAGTGGTAAAATTCTTTTTTTTTTATTTTACTACCGGTTATGTTGGCATGGCTTGAGGGGCATGGCAGGGGAAGGATATTTCAAAATCTCTATTCCCATCCCACTCTGGGGCCAGCCAGAGGTGGTATTTGCTGGTTCTCTGAACTACTCAATATTTTCCTCACTTGTTCTCCATAACCTGTCAGAACCTGCTGAATTTCACCCCTGAAATGGGGGGACAATCAGCTGCTATTCCCAGCATGATCAAAATGGTTGCGCTAACTCTAGTAGGGAAATATGGTTTTACAGGCAACTTGGTTCCAAGCTATAAAGGGATTATAGGTTAAATTAGCACTTTAAATTGCATCTGAAAATTAATAGAAAGCTGGTATAGGGTCAATGTATTATGTGTAATATGGCCACATTAGGAAATACGTGTGAACATTTGTGTCCCTACATCTTGCACCAACTGAAACTCCCAGGTGGGTTTTAAAGACAGCCCTCTTTGGAATGCTTGCAGTGTCTAAACAGGAAATGATAAAGGCATGAGTCACTGTGGTCAGGTTATCATATTTCCAGTAAAGCTGCAATTGGCATGCCAGTTGAAACAGAGCAACAGTTCACCGCCATGGCCTCTACTTGGTGATCCAGAAGGAGATGCATGTCCAGGCTAACTTTTGAGTCACATACCTGCCAGTTTAGGATGAATGCAAAACCATCCAGAGACAAAACAGGAAATTTAGAGAAACCTCAATGTATAAACAGGATTTTAGTTTAAGCCACACTCATACAGTATCTGGTCCCTGGATAAATTTCAACAGCATTTCCAGCTTAGCCTGGTGCTGTAATGTACAGTTGGGTATCATCTGCATCTTGATGACATCATAGCCCTAAATGCTGGATAACCTCCGCTAACAGCTTTATGTAGATATTAAATAACAAAGGGAAAGTGCAGTTCCCATCTTCCCATCTTCAAAAAAGGGAAAAAATTAGATCCAGGAAACTACAGACCTATCGGCCTGACCTCAATACCAGGAAAGATTCTGGAAAAAATAATCAAGCAACGAATTTGCAAACACCTAGAAGCAAACAAAATAATAGCCAAAAGCCAACATGGATTTGTCAAAAACAGATCATGCCAGACTAATCTTATTGCATTCTTTGATAATGTGACAAAATTAGTGGACCAGAGGAATGCCGTCGATATAGTTTACTTGGACTTCAGTAAGGCTTTTGATAAGGTAGACTATAACCTACTACTAGATAAAGTAGAAGAATGTGGGTTAGACAGCATCACCACCAGATGGATCCGTAACTGGCTGACCAACCGCACTCAACGTGTAGTCCTCAATGGAACTGCATCTGCATGGAGGGAAGTATGCAGTGGAGTACCCCAAGGCTCTGTTTTAGGCCCAGTACTCTTCAACATCTTCATAAATGATTTGGATGAGGGAATAAATGGGGAACTCATCAAATTTGCAGATGACACCAAGCTGGCAGGAATAGCCAACACTCCAGAAGATAGGCTTAAGATACAAAAGGATCTTGACAAACTTGAACATTGGGCACTATCTAATAAAATGAAATTCAATGGTGAAAAGAGTAAGGTTCTACATTTAGGCAACAAAAATGGAATGCACAGGTACAGTATAGGTGATACCTTGCTCAGTAGTAGTAACTGTGAAAGGGATCTTGGAGTCCTAGTGGACAACCATTTAAATATGAGCCAGCAGTGTGCAGCAGGTGCCAAAAAAGCCAACACAGTCCTAGGCTGCATCAACAGAGGAATAGAATCAAGATCACGAGAAATGTTAATACCACTTTATAATGCCTTGGTAAGGCCACACTTGGAATACTGCATTCAGTTCTGGTCGCCACGATGTAAAAAAGATGTGGAGACTCTGGAGAGAGTGCAGAGAAGAGCAACAAAGATGATTAGGGGGACTGGAGACTAAAACATATGAGGAACGGTTGCAGGAACTGGGTATGTTTAGCTTAAGAGAAAGAAGGACTAGGGGAGACATGATAGCATTGTTCCAATATCTCAGGGGTTGCCACAAAGAAGAGGGAGTCAAACTATTCTCCAAGGCACCTGAGGGTAGAACAAGAAACAATGGGTGGAAACTAATCAAGGAGAGAAGCAACTTAGAACTGAGGAGAAATTTCCTGACAGTGAGAACAATTAATCAGTGGAACAGAAATTGCCTCCAGAAGTTGTGAATGCCCCAACACTGGAAGTCTTTAAGAAGACGTTAGATAGCTATTTGTCTGAAACAGTATAGGCAGGGGGTTGGACTAGAAGACCTCCAAGGTCCCTTCCAACTCTACTATTGTATTGTATTGTATTATAGAATAGAGTTGGTATTCAGCCAGTTCTGACAGGTTCTGGAGAACCGGTAGCGGAAATGTTGAGTAGTTCTGAGAACTGGCAAATAGGCTGGTCCTGTTGCCCTGAACAGAAGAACGGAGCTGGAAGGCAGGTTAGTGGGGTGGGGTGGGAATGGGGATTTTGCAGTATCCTTCCCCTGCCACGCCCACAAAGCAACACCCACAAAGACACGCCAACAGAACTGGTAGTTAAAAAAAAATGAATCCCACCACTGGGGCAGAACTAAACTTTTTGGCATCCTACAAGGGAGTAACTATTGTGGCGATTTCTTATACCAACCATCACCACTAAAACTAACCACTGAAGAAGAAGCAGTCACATTTCAAGCAGTACAGTACCTCCAGCCTCTATTCCCTGCAGCCAGTCCAGAAGGATACTTTTTTTTTTGATGGCCATTAAGAGTTCTGAAAAGGGATTAGGAAAGTAAATTATCTCCATCCAGCTCTCAAAAGAGGCCTAGGTAATCAAATATCCAATGACCAGGTCTGAGCCCTGACTGACACAGTCCAACTAATAAACTTCTAGGGTATTCTGTAGTTCAGCAATATATAAAGGCCAACCCTTCTCCATTTCTAAGCTATTTTGTGTAGATTTTTAAAATTGGAATAAAGCTTGGATAAAATCCACACATTGTTTAAGGCATTGTAATGTCATTGACATTAAAACTGTGTTGTTTCACAATTAAACTCAAATGAATTAATGTTCTCATCAAATTTGAAGAAGACATCCAGTTATTTTAGTTGCTGTTAACCAGCTGAAGAAAGTTGATGGGGAGGGTCAGCCAAATATTTTAATATTCCTTTTTAAATCTTTGCTCATGTTTGCATTTTATTTTATACACCAAGGACAGGCAATTTGATTGTTGATGTTCGAATACCATAGGAAGAAGCTGGCAGCCATTAATACCAAAAGCCTATTTTGGGCCCATTTTCCTAGTTTTTGAGACCTTTTTAAACTTAACAAACAAATCAATGGGAAATTGATCTACTGCTATGCTAAGATTTCCTATTGAGTTTTGGCAATCAAATATTATAGAGCATTGCTAGGGCCACAAAAACAGCTAGGGGTTCATATGGACTAGAAGCCACGAGAAGTCCACTGCTCTACATTACAATGCTTTAAATATATATAGCTTTATTGTCATTGTACAAAATAAATACAATGAAATTGGTTCCATATTTATATGCTGACATAAATTTACCATAATAGAGTTACATTATGGAGCACATCCCTTAAGAATTATAAAATGCAAACAGTCCCTTCTACCCTTAAATCCTGCCTAGGCCCCTAAGGAATTATACTCTAGATAGTCCTCGACTTACAAACATTTGTTTAGCAACCGTTTGATGTTACTGTGACATTGAAAAAAGTTACTTGCACTTATACCCATAGCACCAGTACTGAAATTCAAATTTTTTACTACTGGTTCTGTGGGCGTGGCTTGATGGGCATGGCAGGGGAAGGATACTGCAAAATCTTCACTCCCACCCCTCTCTGGAATCAGCCAAAGGTGGTATTTGCCAGTTCTCTGAACTAATCAAAATTTCTGCTACCGGTTCTCCAGAACTTGTCAGAACCTGCTGAATTTCACCCCCGCGTAGCACCCTTTCCACGGTCATATGAGCAAAATGTGGGCATTTGGCAACTGGCATGTATTTACGATTGTCGTGGCATCCTGAGATCATGTGATCATCCACCATGCCAGCTTCCGATGAGCAAAATCAAGGGAGGAAGTCAGACTCGGTTAACAACCACTTAACTACTGCAGTGATTCACTTAACAGCCCTGACCAAAAAGGTCGTAAAATCAGGCATAACTCACTTAATGACCATCTTGCTTAGCGGTGGAAATTCTGCTCCAATTGTGGTCATAAGTCAAGTCCTACTGTAGTTTCTCTTATTTCAGACTTAGAAAAAAAGAAAGACTAGCAATTGGTGTGAGTTTTATCATCCAAAACCTTTTTTTTTGCCAAGATCTTTGTCCTAGTTATAACACAAACATAACTCAGACGTCTTTTAGGGTTTAATACGCAACACCATTTTTATGGTGTTATTACAAGACTGTTTCTGGGTCACAATTTCTGCTCCTGCTGTCACATTTATATGGGGGCTAGAGCATGTGATGAAGATGGACCATCCAGAATTGGAAAAGGCCATTGGAAAAGGTCTCTTTGTTTCCTTTATGATTGTGCTAATGATATGTCTCTTTTGGTGTCTCTGCCACTTTCTGCTAAGAGTCATTATTCCTCTGAGGGTCCTAGTTACAAATGCTTGAATTTTCATGTCAGCCCTAATTAGTAACTCCTTGCATTTTTCTTAAAACTCTGGACCAAGATTTAGATATTTCTGGTCTAGATACAGGGGTGGCCTTCAAAATTTTTAGCAAGGGGTTCTCTTCCCATTGCTGAATGGACGTGGCCATGGTGGGCGTGACCTAGTCGGCCTCCTGCCCCATGATGAGGGGGTGTTTTTGCCCTCCCTAGGCTCCGGGAGTATTCTTTGAGCCTCCGGGAGGGTGAAAAGGGCCTCCCCAGGCTCCGGAGGCCCTCTGGAGGCCAGAAATGTGCCTGTTTACGGCCTTCCTGAAATTCTGGTAGGCCCTTTTTTTGCCCTCCCTGAGCCACGACGTGCACCCTGCACTTATCTTCATCCAAAATGGTCAGCATGGGGACTCGTTGGAAGGCAGGACGGGGTGGGCGGGGCCAGCCAGGAGTGGGATTTAGGGGTTCTCCGAACTGCACAGAATCTTAGCTAGAGATTCTCCTGAACCTGTGCGAACCCCCAGCAGCCCACCCATGGTACACATTGCTTTTATCAAACATTCCCGGCTACTCTTTTTTAGACTTAGTTTTTAAAATTAACCATCAATATTATCCATACTATACATCCCAAAAGTGGCTTTCTGCTCTGCTTCATTTTCTTGGCTGCTGATTGTTCTCATTTTGGAATGTGGCATGGTGAAACAACATAAAATGATAAAAAGGCACATCAGTCCCAGAATGTGCAAGTAAATGAAATGCAAAAACAGATGCTCCCGTATAGGTGGTAGTTTTTATTTCCAGTTTCTTCTATGAAATCGTGACGTATTTCAGCCATATATATATATCATTGGCTTTTACTTCAGTTTATTGCAACTATTTCACATCTGTCCTATATTTCTCTTGTTTGTTCAAAGCATAGTTTATCACAGTACATTTATTCCTATTTTTATTTGAACTCTTCCTCTGCCATTGACTTCGAAATTCCACAAAAGCTATTGCTTATGTATTAATGATGCAGTAGAAGGCCAACAAAGTAAAAAACCTGGCATGCATCTGCTTGTGCTGTTTATTTATGTATTGTCAACATTATATACCCATGGTGCTTTACAATAAAGGTATTAATAACTTCAGAATACAGCAAAGTTTCTATAAAACAATACAAATAATAAATAATACCAATAAATGAAAATACTGTATAAAAGTATAGATGTGATGCAGACACCTAAAACACTTTTTTGTTTATACATATAGGAAGCCAGTACAATATCCAACAAAAACCTTCCCATTGCATTTTGAACTCATTGCCACTTCTGAATTTCCCGCAAAGACATCTCCATATAAATCACATTACGATAATTTGTTTGGGAAGTAACTAGTGTACATGTAATGGAATTTTCAGAAGCTGTAAGAGATTCGAATCCTGACACTCCCCTCCCCCCCCCGGACATATTCACTTATCAGTTAAGCAAACAGCCTCCTTACCAATTCACACAGAATGGCATGAGTAAAAGAGATCTATTAAATGCTGTCAGGAGGAAAAGGTGGCACTGGACCAATTGTATGAATAAATATAAGAAGGCTTTTCAATAATATCATTGATATGGAATTAAATCACTTCAAGAGAATAATACAATAATATAATATAATACAAAATGCCAAATCCAGTCTGAACAACTGACTGACGGTGTGACAAACCATAATAATATATAATATAATTTGCTGCTCAACACTATCCATATATACAGCCAAGATATTGCAATAGGCTGGACAAATGGAGGAAAATAATGAAAACTGAAGGAATCAAGATATCTTATGGAAATGACATCAAGAGTCTGGATAAAGATGATCTCAAATACCTGGGCATCCTTCAAGATGACAATATGAAGCATAATAAAGTCAAGAAAACAATTAGAAATGTTACATCTAAAGATTGAAGAAGAGCCTAAAGTCCAAATTCAGTGGAGGAAATGACATCAATGCTATTAATACCTGGGCAATTCCAGTCAATAGATACACAGCTGGAATAGTGGACTAAAAGCCCGGGATAGGAAGACCAGAAGAATAATGACAATGAATCATGTTCTTCACCCATACAGTGATGTTGACAGATTTTACTTACCAAGGAAAATAAGTGAGTGTGGAATGTTGCAGATACATCACAGAGTTGAAGAGAAAAAAAAGTGTATTGGAAGAATATTTGAAGGATAGTGAAGAAGGTATACTGAAGCTACTATATCAGAAAGGCCTATTGAATACTGGAAAGACCAAACTGGCTTACAAGAAAGATCAAATTAAGAACAGAAAAGAGACATGGGACATTATATGGCCAGTACATTAAAAAATAGGAGGGAAAATAGATAACAAGAGCTGGCAATGACTAAGAGAAGGAAAGTTGAAGAATGAGACAGAGGGGCTGATTCTGACTACACAAGACCAAGCCTTAAGAATGAATGCATACAAAGCAGAAATTGAGAAGATCATCATCAGACACCAAGTACCACCTTTGCAAAGAAGCTGAAGAACAGTGGATCATCTGATTAGCTGCTGCAAGAAGACACACACACACCCCAACCCCAGACTGACTGCAAACAGTGGCATGACAATGTAGCATTGGCAGATCTGGAAGAAGCATCATTGGCCTGCAAGCAAGGATTGGCAGAACCATAAAATAGAGAAAACAAAAGAAAATGAAGTAGTTAAAGTACTCTGGCACTTTCGAATTCAAACAGATTGTCAATAAGAAAAACAAGTCTGGATGGTAGATGCAGCAGTCCTGGGGACAGCAAAACAGTAGAAGAGAAAGAATTGGAGAAGATAACAAAAGAAGATTACAAATATAAATAGAACAACTATGGCAAAAGAAAGCAAAGGTAGGACCAATAGTAACAGGTATCTTGGGGGCAATCCCAAAACTGGAGCATCCCTTGAACACCTTTGGAATTGACAGATTCATCATCAGTCAATTGCACAAGTCAGCTTTACTCAGAACATATTACATCCTGCAACAATACCTTCTAACATCATCTAACGTCTACATCTACCTATTCTAGGTGCTTGGGAAAGATTTTAAAGGTGGATAAAAATGTCAAATCCAGTCTGAACATCTGGCTGAGTGTGTGACAAATCATCATAATAAATATTAATAGAACAGGTATGTCCAGGCCTAACTCATTACTAGGAATGTGAAAATTGCTAAAATTCTTCCCATAACTAGTAGAACAGTGTGCCATTAAATATTTTTCCCACAGCTTTTTTTTAAAAAAGTATACAAAATTCTGTAGTCATTTATGTCTACATAAATATTTTAAGAAATCGAGCTTTTAAAATGTGTCTTCCCCTAATTTGTATTACTGTTGAAGTACATTGCTCAAGAGTTTTTTAAAAATATAAAAATTCATTCTGCTTTCATTTCTTGACATATCCATTTCTCTGGTGCAGATCTTTAAAATGTAAATTCCTCCAACATTAGTACTCTTTTTTAGATGTAAGTACTGCTATTTGCATGCTGCTTTCATGATCATGACAGTGTTTCATGAAATTTTGCTCTTAGAAAGACAAATACTAGAAGACTGTGTTTGATGCAAGCGTTTGCTTCAACGTGATGTGGGAACTCAACATCCATATTCACTTCCAGGGGAATTCATGGTCAAATTTGTTTACATCTCTAATAGAACTTGACTTGAGAGAACTGAAGTACTACAAAGAGAATAGAAAAACTATATAGAAAACCAACTCCTTTATTTCTTCAGGAGCTGCTATAGAATATAATTCTCCGCTGGAAGAACATCACAATCTTTCTAGATGTCTTCGGTAAAAGGTTTGAGTAGGTGTTGGCCTACAAGAAAAATAGATCTAAAACAGGGAGGAACCTGAGCATGGAAAACAAAACCTGCTTTAAACATCTTGTCTACCTGGCTGCTTTGGAGATCTTCAAACCTTTAAAATGAAAATCTGAGAAAAATTCTGTAAGGCAAGCAATCTATAAAATCCTGGATCAGGATGCCTGATAATGGTGAGGTTTCCATTGTAAGGAGGATTACAAAAAAGTTTAACCAAACACACTTGCAACCTTTTACAATGCAACGATTGCTAAAGCGCTTGGGAACTTAAGGCCATCAAAGAAAAGATTTGTTTGCGTTCTTCTGTATATTCCTCAGTTTATGTTTGCTGATGTCCTTGCAGATTAGCCCTATGAATCTAAAGCAGTCTATCCAAATATATCCAGATGTAGTGGACACGGTGGCTCAGTGGCTAAGATGCTGAGCTTGTCGATCAGAAAGGTTGGCAGTTCGGCAGTTCGAATCCCTAGTGCCGCATAACAGAGTGAGCTCCCATTGCTTGTCCCAGCTTCTGCAATCTAGCAATCTAGTTCGAAAGCATGTAAAAAATGCAAGAAGAAAATTAGAGACCACTTTGGTGGGGAGGTAACAGCGTTCCGTGCTCCTTCAGCATTTAGTCATGCCGGCCACATGACCACCGAGACGTCTTTGGACAGCACTGGCTCTTCGGCTTTGAAACAGAGATGAGCAATGACCCCTAGAGTTGGGAACGACTAGCACATATTTGCGAGGGGAACCTTTACCTTTAGTGGTACTGTATTGTCTAAGATTACTTCACAAGCAGCATAAAGCATAGCGGGAATTTGCACTCTCCCTGCATAGGGGACTAGGCGGAGGTCTTCTATGTTCTGAACTCTTCATAATTTCAGAAGAGACAAGATGAATCAGGCTGATCTAAAGTCCTAATGAAACTCTACAGGTTCTGGAGGCCTCCTCAGTCATCTGTTTCAGTTCTGCCCTTGGATGTTCTCTAAAACATGGCATTCCCTTGTCTTTTACAGTACCAGCCTGCTGAATGACAGCAAGAGGGAAAGAGCGAACAAGGTTTGCTAGTGTGTACTATCTATATGTGCTACTATTGCCACTTCACACTCTGTGACTAAAAGGTTTGCCTGGCCTAAAAATAGACCAAGAGGCTTTTAAAAATCCATTTAGTTTGCATGATTCTGTATGCTCTTTAGCGCTTCTAGCAGGCACAGTTTATCACATTTGCAGTCATGTTAGCGGAGTTCTGTAGTAGCCTGTTTACAAAAAGGCAGTTGGCATGGCTGCCGAAGGTGCTGAGCTACATCTCAGCCCTAAGCAGCGATGGTCTTATCAGCTGCTGTCCATTCAAAATAGTCTTTAGATCATCAGATAGATTCAGAAAAATAGAATATATCTGAAAAAGCTCCAAGAAGGGGCATGTTGATACTGATCCAAGTCTTCTCTAGTTCATCATTCTGTTATGTAAAGTAGTAGGCCCAATGCTCAGCCAAGGATCCAGATGTGATATTGCAGAATAGTCCTATCGTTGCTCCTCAATGATCAGTACCGCGAAGTTGCCGGAAGTATTATGTTACTGTAATGACTGTGTCAGGGTTCCAAGTAACACCCCCAACGAAAGAAGACTCTGAGGCTTGAAGTTCCTCTAACTTACATTTTATTAGAGATGTCATGTTGGCACATCTGGGAAAAACCAAATCTGAAAGCTTCCAGGTTCTCCCCACCCAAAAGAAAGTCCAAGTCCCTGCCCAACACCCACATGTCCATCAAATGGCCCAATCAAACACCGTCCTAACTGGGGATGCCTCCCAGTCATATCCTTCCATGTGGAAGGCAAGATGTCCTTGATTCTCTGAGAAAGGAATGTTATTATGACTATATATCTCCCATACTCCATATAATCTCCCCACCCATTTTCCCACAGCATTAAATGTGGCAGGCCTGAAGGCCCAATGCAAAACATGGCTTCCAGGTCTGACAGACTGATTGGTTTCCAAGTTGACAGCAAGATTACAACAAGATTGGCTTTTGAGAAGACCAGGTTTACGCCAGTGGGAAGTGCTCAGGATAATATGCTTATAACAGTTCCTGGCCAGGCTATAGAACAAGCCCAACAATTTACTTATCTCAGTAGCATTTTGTCTATTGTTGGAGGTACAGATAAGGACAATAACCACTCAACTGGAATGACAGTGGCTGTGTTTCAACACCTGCACCCAATTTGGTTTACGGCAAACTTTCTGACCAGCCAAGTCAATGGGGCAACCAGATTCATTTAACAGCTTGTTACTAATTTAACAACTGCAGTGATTTACTTAACAAATGTAGAAAGAAAAGTTGTAAAGTGGGGCAAAACTCACTTAATAAATTTCTCACATAAATTCAATTGTGGGCATAAGTCAAGGACTACCTGATTAGCTAACCACCTTAACGCTGTGAGGTTTGTTGAAATGGATTTGGGAGTATTTGTTTCTTCTTTATAGTCCCTGTTTGCTTGGTGCCAATTTCCTAGCTAATGACTAATAGCTATTCAACAGCATTTTCTGTATGAAATTCATCAGGTTACTTTGCAAAACCCACCAATGTATTGGTGAGTCATCATTTTATTTTTTTTATGAATATTAATTGAACTCAGTCCAATAAGTAGTTGAAAAAAAAGTAAACGATATTAGAACCCTACGACCCTCCAAGCTTTGTGATGTCTCCCATCTCCTCCAAATGTATTTATTGAGTTATTCCCATTAAGCATTTCTTAATCAAATGTCACAAAAGGATCATGCATGCTCACTTGGGATTTGACAAGGATTGACAATGGAAAATGTTGAGACTTCAGGGAACCAGGCTGGGTTTTCAGGAGGCCTTTTGCACCCCAAATTAAAAATAATCAGAAATGCAGCATGAATCCTTAAGAACTTAGGTGAGGATGTCAAAAACGGTACCTGCAGTTTTGCAAGATTTTTGCAATTGTGCATAGGAATTCATTAGATGGTTGCAACTTTTTGACGCATAAGTTACTAGGCAAAACTGGACAACATTTCAGAGCCTGTGTGCTATATTCATTGCATATAATCACTTCACTTCAGACAAAGCACTGAGTTGAACAAATATTTAAGTATGTGATCAGTGACCTTCCTTTACCGGGGTTTGTAATCATGAAGTGCTTTGTATTCACAGCTCTCATTAGATATAATGCAAATACTGAATAGGCCCACGGTTAACTAAAGCAGATGAAAGACCCCTCCCTAGATCCTGAATGTAATGTATTGGATTATTCTTATTATTGGTTGATTAAACAAGCTTGTGATATTGTATTATTACTCGATTATCCGTGTAAAGCCTGTAGCAGAAAACCTTCTCTTGACTCTAGTGCCTTTTGCTTGACTATTAGTAAGACACTGAGAATACGCACTATAGGGGAATGAAAAATGCACAAAATAAAAATTCATAAATATGAAACAAGCTGTGTGCAAAATAACAATTTACTGTATTTTTCGGAGTATAAGACGCACCGGAGTATAAGAGCACCAAGGTTTTGAAGAGGCAAATTAAAAAAAAAAGTTTTTACACTTGCAAACCTCCCCAAAACGGCCCATTTTTCGCGAAAACGGGCCCATTTTTTTTTAAAAGGGCATGAATAGCCTTTAGGAAGCTTGTAGAGTGCTCCTGAGGGGGGCAAAAATGAGCAAAAAAACATCCCGTTTTTCACAAAAATGGCTCCGTTTTTTGTCAAAACAAAGGCATGCATAGCCTTTAGGAGGCTTATAGAGTGCTGCTGAGGTAGGGGGGGAAACAAAATTGAGCAAAAAATGGCCCAGCCCCCAGGAGCACTCTGTAAGACTCCTAAAGGCTATGAACGGCCATTTTGGTGACGGGGCGGGATTTCATGAGGCAAAAAATTGCTCTAGTCTGTGTATAAGACGGACCCAGATTTTCAGCCTCTTTTTTGATAGAAAAAGGTGCGTCTTATACTCCGAAAAATATGGTAAGTTTGACTTGTTGAAATGAGAGGAACGTGAGCTTCACCTTTTATCTCAGACCCATGGTTTAGAGCTGAACATATCTGAAGTTTGGAAGGAAGGCCACGCTTGATCCTCCCTTTCATAGTTAAAATCAAAGGTTATGTTTTGCAACCGCTGAGCTTGTTTGGTTGATCTGAATAATGCAAAAAAGATGGATATAGAGATTTGACAGATCTCCAGTGGCTGGTCATTATCCTCTTGTCAGTAGAAATAGTGAAGATTAAATACATTGTCACAATATCAGCAGAAGTCTTTTTTTCTTTTTTTGCTTTGTTTTCTTTTGAACACAGGGGTTACCCACAGATTTCCTGCTGGCTGCTCAAATATATCAATAACTGGCTCCTAAGTATAATCTGTCACTTGCCATAATGTACAGCAGGGGTGTCAAACTCAATTTTATTGAGGGCTGCATCAGACTGACTGGGTAGGCGTGGCCAGCTTGATGCCACTCACTGAGCATGGCCAACTGAGTGGGTGTGGCTGACTGGGTGGGCGTGGCTGACTAGGTGGACATGGCTGTCTAGGTGGGCATGACTGACTGGATGTACGTGGCCAGCTTGATGCCACTCACTGGGCATGGCCGACTGGATGGGCGTGGCCAGCTTGAGGCCACTCCCTAAACTGCTGGCTTCCTCTTCGAACTGGCTAGATCGGTCCGAAACCATGCTGGCCTGATGTTTCCTCTTTGCACTGGGTACGCTAAGCCGAAGTGACACAGATCGGCCCTTACATTTTCTAAGGTGGCCCCATGGGCCAGATCCAACCACATTGTGAGTCCACGGACCCTGTGTTTGACACCTCTGGTGTACAGACTTGCCATCTCAGCCCCAGAACCCCTTGGAATCAAGCAGTTATACTGGAGCAGAAGAACACCTGGATAGGAATTCTTTAAGGCAAAAACATGGTAGGTGGAGACTAACCAGCCTATAGATTATCCCATGATTGATGAATATCAAGCATGAACAAGAAATGTAGATTAGCCGGAGAGCCCATATTCCAGTCTAAAACGATACCGTGATTCTCTGACAAAATGTAACATCAACATGAATGCCATCACTTTTTGCTGTCATCCTACGCTTCAGACTGAGAAGGATAGCAGGCTGACATAGGATTGCAGCCTTAGAATATCAGTGCATCTGGCACTGCATATTTTTAGTGCTTTTTTTCTTCTTCCCAAGATGAAATAGAATTTAAAACAATAAGTGAAAAGCAATAAACGCTGTAACAAGCGATGAATGTAGGAAGTATGGAGATTTTGATTCAGTGTATGGCTTTTCCACACAGGAACATTCTGAATTCTGCTCAGAAATGTTCATAGTAGCAGAAAAGGACAAGGTAATGTTTGTTGCTGTGTGAGGGCAGGTTTCAAGAAGCAGGGAGAAAAGGGAATTGATTACATACTGCCATTACATCAAAAGCCTTTTGATGAAGAGTGGAGCCCATCCATTCACAGTAGGCAAAGTATGGATCCAACTTTCTCATTTTAACTCAGATTTTTATTATTATTTTTTAAAAAAGAAAATAAGCTCCTTTTGGTGTTGTTTTGCTTGAGCTAATTGTTATGGACAATTCTCCCTGCAGACATCTATAAGCTGGGTAGACCACTAACAACCAAAGCCAAATCCACTCTGCAAAACAGTGTTAATAATTCAAGGCTTACTTCTTCATAGCTCACATCTGAAAGCATAAGCTGATCGCACTGCAAAGTTTTGGTTTATAACAATGGCAAATCATTTCTGTGTTTTAGGTTTGATCAACACCTCATCAATTTAACACATGTCTTGATGTTGCAGGAAGGAAGTCAGGGAAATGAATTATTCAACAATCAGGAGAGGACTTTCAAAATAAAATAAAAACTAAATAGAAATATCACCTATTAATAAGTTTCTGAGATCATGCTTGGTCACTTTGCCTGTAGCCAAAACTAGGAGATGACATCAGGGCCATAGCATTTTTATATCTCTGCCTCTAAGAGCTCCAGATTTTAATATCACGGTTCCCCATTGCAGTCTTTATAGATATCATCTAGATCAGTGTTTCTCAAACTTGGCGACTTTAAGTCCTGTGGACTTCAACTCCCAGAATCCCCCAGCCAGCATAGCTGGCTGGGGAATTCTGGGAGTTGAAGTCCACAGGACTTAAAGTCGCCAAGTTTGAGAAACACTGATCTAGATCAAGGGTGTCAAACTGGATTTCTTGGAGGGCCGGATCAGCATTGTAGTTGTCAATGGGAAGGGGGAGGGAGATGGAATGGACGGCCTCCTGCAGCACCCTGCTGGCCAAAACGGGGCATGCGGGACTGTGTGCAGCTTCCGCGTGGCCCATTTTTGGTCTGGACAGCCTCCTGCATCACTTTGCTGGCCAAAATAGGGTTCCGGGGCCCGTTTTGGCTCCAGAGGCACCGCGGGCCGGTCCTTTGCTATTTCCAGGCTGGCCCCGTGGGCCAGATTTAAATACCTGGATCTGGCCTGCGGGCCTTGAGTTTGACATCTCTAATCTAGACTACAGTTAGTCCTCGACTTACAACAGTTTGCTTACTGATCAGTCAAAGTTACGTCACTGAAAATGACTCACAATTATGACCATTGCAAACCAGGGGTCATGTGATCCCCTTTTGCAACCTTCTGACAAGCAATGGGGAAGTCAGATTCACTTAACAACCATGTTACTAATTTAACAACGGCAGTGATTCGCTTAACAAATGTGGCAAGAAAAGTTGTAAAATGGGGCAAAATTCACTTAACAAATTTCTCACTTAGCAACATATATTTTGGGCGCAGTTGTGGTTGTAAGTTGTAACTACCTGTAGTTCTTTCTGGCGGCAGGAGGAGGCAAGCTAAGAGTAACTCTGAGCCCAAGTGAAGAGCTGGCATGAATGCTGAATCCAATGCTCTTTTGACTCCTTGATATGTTTCTAAGGCAGACTGATAATCTAAATTTCAGCTGGTGTGAATTTATTCCGTCCCATTGATTTCCATGAGAAAATATAGTAAATCGTAGAGACCACGTCAGGTAGAAGAGAAGGAAACACCGCAGCCAAAGATTCACAAAGCACTGGAAGTTCTTTAGGATGGTGGAGAGGACGGCGACGCAGGAAAGAAAAAAATACACTGAATTTCTGAAGCTCCGGTGTCAAGTTAAGGGACGGTGAAAACAATTGACAAAACTGAGTTGAGAAGCTTTTCCCACTTTTTATTACTGTCCATGTCTATCAATTCCCACTGCAGATATAATAACAAAACAAAAAATGGCATGCTTGATGGCTCCCAGTGGAAAATCATCCAGGAGCTAACCTGTTAGATAGAAAGCATAATCTATTCTGGGTATTTTGGACGAATTCTGGAAACCATGACTGAAACCCTGTAGACCAGGGGTCTCCAACCTTGTCAACTTTAAGACTTGTGGATGTCAACTCCCAGAATTCCTCAGCCAGCTGTCTGAGGAATTCTGGGAGTTGAAGTCCACAAGCCTTAAAGTTGACAAGGTTGGAGACCCCTGCTGTAGACACCAGCTGCCTTCCCTCTTCATCCTTCACTGGTAAAATTCAAGACTTGCTTGGTGTTTGCTACTGATTATTGTCTCTATGACCAACAGGGTAGGCCTGTCACTTGCAGTCACTGTTAAACTTTTGTTTCGGGGGGGGGGGGGGGGGAGGAGGAATGGTGGAAGTCATTGAGAATCTATAGCTCTCTTGTTTTTTATTTTTTGCTTTACGGCATTTATCATTTCTTCAAAGATTAATAGATATCAAGGGGAGTGGTAGCTTCTTTCCTTTATTATGACCCTAACATTAATCCTCCTGCAATCATCAGTCAGCCCTTGCAATCCCAGGCTGACGGATCATACAGCAACAGTAAAGGGTCTCTGTGAAATTGATGGAAGAAATGGGTAACTTTGATAAAATACAGTCTGGTTTTATTCATCTTTCCCCTTAATTATGAGCTGTCTATTGTCTACCAGCCACCCCTTTTTCTCATATATTTGCCCTTTCATTGACTACTTTCATGGCCTTATTTTCTTCCCTGAGTCAGGAAGGAAGTAATTGAACCATTTTTTTTATTGTACTTTGCAGAAAACAACAAAGGGAATCTACAGGATGTTGGAACAATATTTCTTAGAGCTTACATGATAACTTCTCATCATTTCTACCCTACAATGCCAACCGTGTCAGGTATGCCAATCCTGTCAGAGAGTGTGCCCAACCCAAAGTCATCCAGGGTGTTTTCATAGCCTAGGATTGACTTGACATCAACTCAGTGGTGAAAATCAATTATTTTTACTCCCGATTCTGTGGGCGTGGCTTGGTGGGCGTGGCAGGGAGGGATATTGCAAAATCTCCATTCTCTCCCCACTCCTGGGGAAAGGATCCTGCAAAATCTCCATTCCCACCCCACTCCTGGGGAAAGGATCCTGCAAAATCTCCATTCCCACCCCACTCCTGGGGAAAGGATCCTGCAAAATCTCCATTCCCACCCCACTCCTGGGGAAAGGATCCTGCGAAATCTCCATTCCCACCCCACTCCTGGGGAAAGGATCCTGCGAAATCTCCATTCCCACCCCACTCCTGGGGAAAGGATCCTGCGAAATCTCCATTCCCACCCCACTCCTGGGGAAAGGACCCTGCAAAATCTCCATTCCCACCCCACTCCTGGGGAAAGGATCCTGCGAAATCTCCATTCCCACCCCACTCCTGGGGAAAGGATCCTGCGAAATCTCCATTCCCACCCCACTCCTGGGGAAAGGATCCTGCGAAATCTCCATTCCTACCCCACTCCTGGGGAAAGGATCCTGCGAAATCTCCATTCCCACCCCACTCCTGGGGAAAGGATCCTGCGAAATCTCCATTCCCACCCCACTCCTGGGGAAAGGACCCTGCGAAATCTCCATTCCCACCCCACTCCTGGGGAAAGGATCCTGCGAACTCTCCATTCCCACCCCACTCCTGGGGAAAGGATCCTGCAAAATCTCCATTCCCACCCCACTCCTGGGGAAAGGACCCTGCAAAATCTCCATTCCCACCCCACTCCTGGGGAAAGGATCCTGCAAAATCTCCATTCCCACCCCACTCCTGGAGAAAGGATCCTGCAAAATCTCCATTCCCACCCCACTCCTGGGGAAAGGATCCTGCAAAATCTCCATTCCCACCCCACTCCTGGGGAAAGGATCCTGCAAAATCTCCATTCCCACCCCACTCCTGGGGAAAGGATCCTGCAAAATTTCCATTCCCACCCCACTCCTGGGGAAAGGATCCTGCAAAATCTCCATTCCCACCCCACTCCTGGGGAAAGGATCCTGCGAAATCTCCATTCCCACCCCACTCTGGGGCCAGCCAGAGGTGGTATTTGCTGGTTCTCCAGACTACTCAAAATTTCTGCTACCGGTTCTCCAGAACCTGTCAGAACCTGCTGAATTTCACCCCTGCTTCAATCCCATTTCAGCACCTTAATCATGACTTTAGAATCACCATTTAAAGAGATTATCCTGCAGACTTCAACATAGCCATGCTGGTTAGTAATCTGGGTTAGACTGAGGCCCTTAGACCTAGCTTGTCAATGATCGTCAGATTACTGCTATATCCCTATTTTAGAGTGTGCTGAATTTGCAGTTATTCCCTGACACTTCTATATTTTCTCCAAATACAAGTAACTCATTATTCATGTGATTAGAAACCCAATAGTGATGAATTAAACCTAAGGCACCCAGGCTTGAGCGCCTTCCATCAGATGCATGAATTTCAACTCCCAGAATTCCTCAATTGGCATTCGGGAACTCAGAGTTCTGAAAGATGTAGTTCACACATTTGGGGGATGTCCAGTTTGGGGAAGACTGCTCCAGATAAATCTGGGGAAATTAGGGAATACATTAGACATCCCCCATATTCCCCTTTTGGGATAGATGCAGTGGTGGGATTCAAATAATTTAACAACCAGTTTTCTGCCCTAATGACCAGCTGGTTAGGCGGGTCTCGGTGGTCATGTGACTGGGTGGGCGGGGCCAACTCAACGTCACTCACATTGATGGGCGCTTCACCTTAGCTGTTACAATGCAATAAGGGTTAACCAGAGAGACAATTTCTGTAACAGGGCAATAAATATTAGGCTAGAAACAACACCATAATGTTTCCTTCCTGCCTTCCTTACAGGATTAATCCTGTAAAGTGGAAAGAACCAAAATGAGATTTCTTCCAACAACCAGTTCTCCGAACTGCTTAGAAAGTTAACAACCAGTTCTGCTGAATAGGTGCGAATGGGCTGAATCTCACCACTGGATAGGTGGATCCAGAAAGAAATGCCCAATGAAGATAATAACAGTTCAGAAGATTCACAATTATTAGAGAATGGCAAATATAAAGATTATAGGTGCATACCTAGATTTGCATTTTTACTGCCAGTTAGACCACAGGACCAACACAACAGAAATCTTTTGAGTTCAACGAAAATCATTATGTTTCTGCACTCAATGATAGATAGTGTCACCTGACAGCTTTGCAGATTAAAAGGGTTTTTTAGCAAATTGGAACATTTGTGTAATCTTTTATTTTGCAGAAAATGTTATTTTTCAGATTCAACCTACGCTTTATTGATTTTGACGTATTGTAGCACTTCATCTTGATTCAGTAAGTTTTAGATTTAAAAAAAATAAATATCCCTAGTGCCAAATAAATGTCTTTTGCTTTTAGACTTTTGATGTCAGGAATCTGATAATTTGCTGCCAACAAAGAAGGTCAAAGTAATAGATAATGAACAGTGAAGAAAATGCATACATTTGTTTTTCTGAAACTTTATATATATATATATATATATATATATATATATATATATATATATATATATATATATATATATATATATATATATATATATATATATATATATATATATATATATATATATATATATATATATATATATATATATATATATATATATATGGAAGCATTTTTGCTCTGTGTTTACTTAATCTCATACCTCAGTTTACACACAGGTATGGCTTCTTTTATCATCACATTATTGTTCAGAGATGTTACCTAAACAATGACATGTCCAGGAATGCAAATATTGTTAAAATGCCACCAGCTAATCTAGTGTTTGCCAGGGGTGCATAACGCTTAGACACATATATTAAGCTCTTCCATTAGTGTTTCCTAATTGAATGCTTATGTGAAGTCGCAATTTTATTACAAATGCAAGTATAGGGGCTTGTTGTGGTGGTTGTTATTACTGTTGTTGTTATTGCTGCTATATATATTTTTAGATTTA
Source organism: Natrix helvetica (assembly GCF_964273705.1). NCBI lineage: Eukaryota > Metazoa > Chordata > Lepidosauria > Squamata > Natricidae > Natrix > Natrix helvetica. Next base: position 86,384,112 of record NC_138552.1, read on the forward strand.
CAGTATATTTCTCATCCAGGAGCTTATTCATTCCCCCATCATTCCCTCCCTGTCCCCAACTCAAGAAACTTATGAAGTATGCTAAATTGAAAATCAGAAACTCAAGGTCACACAATAAGAATTGCAAATGCTGGATGTGCAGCTGAAGCTGGATCTCCCAGGCCTAGTCTAACACCTAAATTGCTACACCACACTAGTTGCTTTCTTTTGTAAGTATATTTCCAGTAGAAATATAATTATCATTACATGCTCAATTTACAGGTATTGAGTTGCATTAATATATGTGGCATCCAGTGGATCTAAGTTAGTTGTATTGTACTCCTAGTGATGTCATTTGGAATCTTGTGACATCTAAAGCTTCAGTGAAGTGAAGAGGGCATTATTAATAACAGTGGAGCAGCTTTTAATTGTTGATGGAAGCATGTTCATAGCATCTAAAGTTGTTGAATGCCATGATGTAGGGATGGGCTTCAAAATTTTTAGCAAGGGGTTCTCTCCTGGTTACTGGGTGGATGTGGCCATGGTGGAGGTGGCCTAGTTGGCTTCCTGCAACAAAGCCAGGGGGAGGAGGTGGACATTTTTGCTTTCTCGGGCTCCGTAGGCTTTCCTGGAGCCTCCAAGAGGGCAAAAACAGCCTCCCCAGGCTCTGGAGGCCCTCTGGAGGCTTGAAACAGGCCTGTTTCTAGCCTTCTTGAACATCCATTGGGCCTGTTTTTTGCCCTCCCTGAGCCTACGCACGTGCCCTGCACTTACCTGCATCCAAAACGGGCTGTCTGGGGACTCCTGGGATGGGCGGGGTGGGTGGGGCCAGCTAGGAGTGTTATTTGGGGGTTCTCCAAACTGCACAGAATCTCCCAAACCCCTGCAACTCCCCAGCAGCCCACCCCTGCCACGATGTCAGCCTTAAGAGATAATCCAGACAGGAAGTAGGCCCAGATGAACTAATTTCATTTTGTTGTAAAGTTACGCTAATTGAATCTTGAAAGTCTGAAAGTACATTTCTCCCCCATCCACTTTAGAACCCCAGAAAGTAGGGAACGATCCTTTTGAGCTGTTTGCCATGCCACATTCCTGCTGTGGACTAAGCTGCTTCTTATCCAACTGTTCCCTGAGTTCAGTTCTTCCCTTGGTATGTGGCTGTCTCCCAAGGTCTGTAGGAGATGACCAGGCTGAGCCCAAGTGAGTAGTCTGTCATGGACGTACCTCCTGCCTCCTCTCTAGACACACGTTTGAGGGAGGAGGAGGAGGATGAGCTGGGTCCTGGCACCTCTGGGGAAGGGAGCATGGAGACATGGACCAGGGAATGGAGGGCTTCAGCTCAATGGAGCAGCATCAGCCAGAACAATTTGTCAGGCAGCAGGCTGAGTCTGAGTAGAGGGAGTCACAGCTGCAGCAGGTTATCCTGGAGACTTCTGGCAAAGATCAGGAGAAGATGCCTGCAGTCAGTGAGAGTGGAGTCCAATGGTGGGATTCAATTTTTTTTACTACTGGTTCTGTGGGCATGGCTTGGTGGGCGTGGCTTGGTGGGTGCAGCAGGGGAAGGATACTCCAAAATCCCCATTTCCTCCTGATCAGCTGGGACTCGGGAGGCAGAGAATAGATGGGGGCGGGGCCAGTCAGAGGTGGTTCTCCGAACTACACAAAATTTCCTCTACTGGTTCTCCAGAACTGGTCAGAACCTGCTGAATACCATCTCTGGTGCAGTCCTTTACTCTCACTTTCTCTCTCACACACACATAACTGTGGTTTAGTGAGTTTATTAATATTCCCCAGCAACTCCATTCAACAAAAAACCCAAAACTGTTCCAATTAAATCCAGCCACAAGCAGACCAATGCTAGTTCACAGAGCAATGACCAATGAGTCCACAAGGAACTTGAAAGTTTTTCACTCAAAACAAATCCGCCAGGCAAAATCAAATCCACAATACAAGAGATTTTATAAGCAAGTGAAGTTCAGAGTTCACAAGGCATAATCCAAGTCGAGGCATGGTGTCAATCCAAAGCAAGGCAAGAACCACAACTACCAGAAAACACACAGCTAGGAAATGAACACATTGTTCTCAGCAGCGCCTCCATCTGCCTGCTGTGCTAAATAGCCAGCTCCTGGTGCAGCCCATCAAGAAGGGTGAGCAATCGGGCTGACCTTTGTTACTGTTGCCTTTTCTCTGCCCTACGTGTTCTTGGATCAATACAGAAGGTAGTTCTTCTTCCTCATCACTTACTGGCTGCAACTGCATGCTTACCTGAAGCCTCGGGGCTGTCCTGCTGCAGCTGTGCTTCAGGCAAATCCCTCTCAGATGGCTGCTTGGAGCCATTGACCAATTCACCTCCAGTTGTGCCTTTCATTGGTTCATCCTCCCCCGAGCTGACACCTGAAAGGTATCTGGGGATGTGTCTGGGGGAATCACCATGCTGAGGATATGGTGTTGGAGTCCGTACCTCCCTCTGATCCAAGGACACACAAGACGGACAAAAAAGTGGCACAATCCTGATCAGCCAGGTTACCTGTGAAGAGGCAGCCTTGTCCATTGTGAGGGGCTGTACTGACATTGCCTATTTAATGCTGCCAAAGAAATGGGCATGGCTGGAATAATGTGTGCAGATTCCTTGTTCCTAGTGTTTTGAACTTTGGATTTCTGGTTTGTGCCTTATCGCATGGATTGATTCAAGCTTTTGGAACTCTTACTTGTCGAATGCCTTTGCTCTGGCTGTTGCTCTGGCTTCAGGGAGCGACACTGCTCTTCTTGTTGGCTTTTTACAACTCCCGGTGGAACTCAGAGGGGGCTTTTGCCATTCAAAGCAGCTGGGAACTGTTTACTTGGGCTTGGGCAGCTCAATAATGACCTTTTAACTTATCGCTATATGTGCATGTATGAGCAGAGCAGCAGAGTCAAGTGCATCATCAGTCTAGAGACCCTTTGCACTCACAAGAGATCTAGGCTGAGCCCACCTTGAATTCCATTGACTCTTATCTACTGTCAATTTGCTTTGACTGTTAATAGTTCAGATTCTTGTAGAGAGCTTAAGATTGCAATAAACCTATATATTCATTTGAACTGCCTGGACTCCTAATTTCCTGCGCTTGACAAGGTCGTTCTCACATACCATTCCACATGAGGAATATAAACCCTATCATTTTAGTTACCATTTCAGGGGTTGCCACAAAGAAAAGGGAGTCAAACTATTCTCCAAGGCACCTGAGGGTAGAACAAGAAGCAATGGGTAGAAACTATTCAAGGAGAGATGCAAATTAGAACTGAGGAGAAATTTCCAGACAGTTATAACAATTTATCAGTGGAACAACTTGCCTCCAGAAGTTGTGAATGCCCCAACACTGGAAGTCTTTAAGAAGATGTTGGATAGCCATTTGTCTGAAACGGTGTAGGGTTTCCTGCCTAGGCAGGGGGTTGGACTAGAAGACCTCCAAAATCCCTTCCAACTCTGTTATTCTATTCTATTCTATTCTATTCTATTCTATTCTATTCTATTCTACTCTACTCTACTCTACTCTACTCTACTCTACTCTACTCTACTCTACTCCTGTAATAGGTTTAGATAATGGGCCTAAGATCTATGAAAATAGACCTATTTTAAAGAACTAAAAAAACCATATTTAGCACACAGAGTTGCTATATCCTAGTTCTCCAAATATAATATATTATTTGCTAATACTGATTGTAATTTCACTAAAGGGCTGCACCTTTAGTTTCAGCACTAATTCCACCATGTACCTGAAACAACCATAGCCAAATATTGCCAAATCTCCTTTGGAATCATGATTCAGCAAAATGAATTTGTATCTTTTTTCTTTCTTTTCTGTATTAAAGAAGGGCTGTGGAGAATTCTTAGGTGCCAGCTACAGCATAAATTAAGCCTGACTTCCTTCCCCAAACCTTAGATTTACTTTCCTGAAGAAAAAGGAAGAATATTCTCCAACAAATAGCACCTGCTGTTCGTTGCTTTATAGTTTATTCCTCTGCTTTATTGCTTATTCATCTGCATTATAATAGTAGAAAGTTGGAACCTCAGCATATGAATGCTGACTTTTTAGAAGCTACACTTTTAGCAAAACTCATATTACTGAAGGAGTTGTATGGTTAATACTTCATCTTGGAATGCTAAAAATACCCTGCAAATGTGCTCAATGCTAATACTGGATTGGGGTGACTTCTTTTTGCAGCTTTGTTTCTAAAATAAGCTCATTGCTCTTTTTGCTTGTCACTCTGCAGACAGAGAGTTCAGCTGCATCTTTGATAGTCAAGCTCGCAACAAAGAAAAGAACTTGGAGTAACTGGGTAGAATTCAGCTCATGCCATCCCACTGACAGAAAGCTTCCTCTAGCAGACCATCGGGCTGGCAAATTTCCTTCCCCTTCCAACTTGCCTTTCTTCTATGTTCCCTCTCCCCCAATTTAATCTGGAGCATCTCCCACTCCACCATGCCTTGGAGATTTTTCTTTTCTATATTCCTGATGATAAGCTTAGTACTTTTTGATACTCTTAGTTCAGATCAGAGGTGGTATTCAACTGGTTCGGACCAGTTCACCTGAACCGATAGCGGAAACTGCAGGTGGGCCTGCCCACCGCCCCGGCTCCCGGTGGTGGTGGTGGTGGATGTGCAGAAGGCATGCGCGTGAGAGCAAAATGCATGCTGATGGCCAGGCGCATGCATGACAAACTGGTGTGAAGCAAGCAAGCGTGCACGGGGAAAACTAGTGGTAACAAAATGTGAAACCCACCACTGGTTCAGATATCTTTCTGAAACAACTGGGTGGGACATACAATAGAGACCTAAGAGTCTAGTACTGGCTTCTTTCTTATTTCTAGGGCATCTCCACTGAATTCATATCCCATCAGTAGCTTCATTATTAAGTCAAGCAGGGACGATACCCAAAGATATGGGGAAAAGAGTTTTTGGCGCCTCAACAGTATGGTTGGCCGAAATCATTGTCCAATGTTTGAACCCGAACTCATAGACAAATACCAACAGATACTTACTTCTCTTACATCCTTGCAGCTGTTACTGTGAAACTCCAGAGATGGATATGTATCTTCAGTCAATTATTTGTTTGCTTAAAACTTCGATTTCAAATCCACTCCACCCAAAAGCAACTCTGAGTGGCATACAAATTAAAAATAAATATTACAGTACTTTGCATTTAAAAATGAATCATAACAGGGGAGCAGATTAGCACCATAAATTAATCCAATAGAGTTGATAGCTGTAGAATCCAACTCTTGAAGAGCAGTACTCCCATGTTTGTTTCATTCTATTTTTATATTTATAAGAGCCACACAGTGGTTAAAAGGCTGTATTGCAGGCTACTTCTGCCAGCTGCCAGCAGTTTAGCAGTTCAATTCTGACCTGCTCAAGGTTGATTCAGCCTTCCATCTCAGCACATGATCTTTTTCATCATTTTGCTGTGGCCTTTACAGAAAGGCTACCTGCTTCGCATCATTTTTAATGCATATTTTAGCTTCATCATGTTTCAGATTTAAATTTCCTCAGATGGATGGATTGAGCAGACTAGAATAATTGAAAATAATCACTCCAGCTTAGTGCCAAAGACATCTTGGTCTAAAAGTACAGGTAGTCCTCAACTTACAATGTTTTGTTTAGTGACCGTTGGAAGTTACAACGGCACAGATAAAAGTGATTTATGATCTTTTTTCACACTTATGACCATTACAGCATCCCTACAGTCACAATTCAGATGCTTGGCAGCTTGCCTGTGTTTATAACAGTTGCAGTGTCCTGGAGTCGATCACCTTTTGTGACCTTCTGATAAGCAAAGTCAATGGCGAAGCCAGATTCACTTAGCAACCATGTTACTAACTGACAACTTCAGTGGTTCACTTAGCAACTGTGACAAGAAAGGTCATAAAATGGGGCAAAGCTCCCTTAAGAACTGTCTCAGCAACAGAAATTTTGGGCTCAATTGTGGACATAGGTATAAACCAGAAATTCACAATTCTAGCCATACATGGAAAAATTACATTTGAGAACTTTTTTTTTTTTTAATGAGAGAAATGAAAGTAATTTAAGCTCGACAGATTTATTAAGAAAATTAACAAGGCTCTAGTTTAAGATAGACATTTTTTGTAATTTGGCAGCCTTTTGATACTATGTTAAATATATAGATATATTTAAAGTATTGCTTTAAATTACCTTTGCCTACCCTACAGCAATTTGGGGACATCCAGAATTTAACCAACAAAAAACCAAATCATTAATAGGTTTGTACTCAAACTACATTTTCATTGGGAACAAGGAAAGTTTTAAATAGTTTGCTTTATTCTACAGTACTGCTGTTGAGCTTACCTCAGAGCATTACAAAGAGTTATGCCACATTGATTTTCAAGTACAAGAAAATGTAAAATTCTATGGCATATTATATGCTTGGAGCACAGTCTTGCCAAAGTTTCGATCCTTACTGATTTTAAAAGTTTGAGCTTAACTCTTGCACTAAAGTCAATGAGATTTAACAAGTGCCACATTTGTAAATCATATCTGATCAGCAGCCTAGGAAGGAAAATTTTAATAGTAGCCAAAGCTCTGCTAGTGTAATTGAGAGTATTCTTAACCACACAGGTATGCGTGCATCAGATTTGAGCAATCCGTTATTTCCATTCTTGTAACAAAAAACTCTGCATGTTATCTTTTTTTTTAAAAAAGTTATAAATCTTTCTATTATACTTATTTAAATTTAATCCCTGAAATGAAATAGAATTTATTCTGGAAGAATATTGTAGCATTAGGTGGTGATAATTGGGAATCGTTGCTTAGTTGCCATGTTGCTCTTTCCATTGGGCTAGTTCGTCATGGAGAAAATCTATCTTATGTGGTTGCTAGGAGCTGAAAATGACTCGATGGCACATAATCAATCAATAGATGCCAGTCAAAAGTATTTCACCAATTATCAGTTACTTTCAATACATCTGATAAGAGCTTCTTGGCTCTCGTTGTCTTTCATCGCATTGTTAGTGGGATGATTACAATCCCAGCATTTATTGTATAACATTGATAATTAGGACCAAAGGTATGAAATGTACCTGGAGTAAATGATGGGGTTTTAGTTCATAGGAGTACAATCAAGACTGGAAGTAAAAACAGGATGGTAAGTTTCGGTCTGCTCACATTTTGAAACCCTACCAAGACATTATTATTTTTTTGCCTCGGATGAAGGAAAAGGTAGAAATAGTCCTTGACGTACAACACTTCATTTAGTGACCATTCAAAGTTACAACGGCACTGAAAGAAGTGACTTAGGACCATTTTTCAACTTATGATTGCTGCAGCATCCCCAGGTTCACATGATTTACTTTTACTTTTTATTTTTGTGTGTGTATGTAGGTATGCATAACTATATGAGGATATCTATATATGCAAGTGTCTGAATATGTGTATATTACATTCAGACACTTGGCAACTGGTTCCTATAAAGATACAAATTTTATGTTTGACTCTAGGGAGTGGTGCTCATTTCTGATTAATAGTCAACATTTTCTGAAGGCATTTCTATGATCATGTGGCCAGCATGACTAAAAGCCATTGCCTTCCCAACAAAGTTATACCTATTTATCTATTCGCATTTGCATGCTTTCAAACTGCTAAGTTTGCAGGAGCTATACCAAGTAACAGAAGTTACTCATAATATACACATATTCAGACACTTGCATATATAGATATCCTCATATAGTTATGCATACCTACATACACACACAAACATACATCCTTAAACATATGCATACGTAATACACATACATGTCTATTTACATATAAATGCATATACAACTTACATATACACATACACACCCTCATGAGAGAAAGACACACACACACACACACACACACATACACAATGAGAGAAAGAGAAAGAAGAGAGACTGACTGATTGATTCTGGTTATTTGTTTTTTTTTCATAAAAACTTAACCATTATAGGCTGTTTAAAATGTTTAAATGGAACCAATACTTGTATTTCTCTGAAAATATCTATCAGTCTTGATGCAAAATTCATTTTGGCAACATTAATTCTTCCCCACAGGCTTAAAGGCCTTCTCATCCACCTCTCAGGATCCTCTTTGATCTGGATAATGAAGAAGTCTGAAATGTTCTTACCAACTTAACTGGATATTTTTCTATTTTCATCCTAATTATTTATGTGAAACAACTAGAATACTTTAACTCAGGAAAAAAAAAAACCAGTCACATGTAATTGAGCCCTTAGAAATGTAATCTATTTGTCCTTTTTCTAACAGGTGAATGCATATAGGAGCTTCCTTTTTTTAAAAGAACAACCATGTTTAGGTATTTAAGTAAGGGAAATTATGACACAGCAGATGCCCTCAGGCCAATACATAATTATAGCATTTGCCTGATGATGTCATAGCCAATATGTCATCATTTTGGCCTGATTGCAGAAAGTTATAGATATTGCTGACAACAATCCTTTGAAATAGAGTGTGTTAAGAGATGGTGATATACACTCTTGCTAATTGTTGTGCAAACTGAACTGTCATGAGATATTTCATGGTCCTGTCCTGTCCTTTAGATTAACTATCCACCTTTATTGCCATATTTATAGTTTATTTGACATTTTGACAACTTTTCCAGACAATCATTACATGTACCTACTTTTTTATTTATATGCTGCTCTCATTCCTCATTGCTGACTCCACATGCATTTTATCATTTCTCAGAATATAAGTTTGAGATTTATTTTCTGACTCTGCACTTTTCCAGATACCATTGGTAGATCATCAGAACAGCCCAACATTTTTTTTGCAAAATGGATACAGACAGAAAGTCAAAAATTCTTTAGAAGTTAGTTACCTGAACTTATGTTGGTTGGAACATTGTCCTTAACAAGCTTAATGCTTTAATAACATCAGGAACAAGTTACTCAGTGACCTCTCCAGATCTTTAATCTTTGGCAAATGTTGGCAATCCATAGGCCTTGCAGCTTCCATGCTGCTTCAGAATTTCATTTGGACTCCTACCACCTGAGGTTCTCACAGCTGAACATGGCTGAATTTCAACTATGAGATTTTCCAGCTGAGGTTGAAGTTCTATCCCTAGTTTTAAACACTTCCCCTGGGAAAAAAAATTCAATCACACTCCTTTCTTTGTTGTCACGGCATTGCTGGCCCTCTGACCCATCCAAATTCTGATCCATCCAGAGTTGCCCAACCTTGATTTATGCTTTTCATGGTTACCCATTGGTGACTGTGGGATGGAGTAGTCTCTTTAGTGTATCAACTGGACTTTTCAAAATTAATATGACTTGGCACCAATTGATCTTGTGACCTCATAATTTCATTCTTGTTTTTAGGGATATCTGTGAGTAGTGTTCCAAATAGAAGGGTGCAAAATTCATAATTGGTGTGAGCAACAAGAACCATGTTCTCCTTAAAGTAACCCAGTCCAATATCATATTTCCTCCTTTAAAGGCCCAATTGCTTAGAAACTAACTTTCTAGGCTTCTGCCTGTCTTGCTAGGGACTTTTCTTGTTATTAAGATCTGCAGGAAGACAATGATGATCATTGACAGAGTTAAGAAAATAGGAAGCAGTTGTCTCCTAATTTACTCCATAAAACCAGAACCTCTCTGCTTGGATTAATACTACTAATAGTGTTGGATTGGGTAATGGATAGGCACACACAGGCTTAATGATAACAACAGCTCTTTATTAAGTACAAGTGAGAACAATCCAGGGAAGGTTGAGTCTGACAGCAGCCCCTTTATAGGGAGCTGTCAGACCCTTTGACCAATAGGATTAAACCTCTGTTCCTGCCGGAACTGGACCTTAGTGGAAACCACTGTAGTTAGAGCAAGTATCTAACAATTAGTTTGTAAGAAAATTATTTTCAAAATTTGCCATTTCACTTATGGCCAGTATTTTAATGTTTTCAAATACCTCATTGCTTTTTATGGTTACATCATTTTAAGTTTGACAGGTACCATTTTGATGACTGTTTTTTTTTTAAAAGGAGCAATCCCGGATCTGAAACAATTGCATTAGCCTTCTGAAATGTTAAGCTTCCTTGATTCATTTGCAAATTGTTCTATCTAAGAAAACTGGTCTTTTCACCTGCTGATTGTAAATATAGAAAGAACAGAGCAGAATGTAAAGTTAGACAGACTATAGATATAGACTTAAAATGTAGAAGAAACAATAAAGAACAGACAGAATGTGGAGTGTTGGTGTAGACCAGGGAGATCAAACTGGCGGCCCATGGGCCAGATACATCATAGGGAGTGGTCATGCCCACTCCAGCTCCATGAAGGTGGAAAATGTCACGATAAGTCACGTGATGGCCGTGTGATGTGGCGAGTTTGACACCCATGGTGTAGACCCATCTTCATAAAAATAGATAATTGGATAATGTGGACGACTTTGGACAATGCTACAGCTGCAAGAGATCATCCTGCCCCATTCTTTTTCATATGGTGACCTGCTTCATCACCTGTTGTATCTGGTTACTTAGTTCATCACCTGTTGTATCTGGACCACCTGGATACTTCTTTGGGATAGTAGCAAAAAAGCATATATAAAGTGAAAGGAAGAGTGAGAACAGATAGGAGAAATTTCACCACCTTAAATGTCTCAATTAGGGCTAGGTCTTGAGATAAGCATCTTATAAGTATCTTATCTTACAAAAAATTTCATTGCTGAACATTATGACAAAAACATTGTGGTTATTTTTCACTGAGTCAACAGCAGACCTTCTCCTTGATTTTAGAAGAAGGTGCACGCAGGTAGCTAATTATAGAGGATGTTTGAAAATGAAGATTTTCCTTTGCTATCCTCTCTCAATCCTGCATCTGTCAAGGCCACTGAAAATGACCTACCTTTTTTTTGCTAACCATTTGAACAACAACAAAATAAAGCAAATTGGTAATTGAACTGAAAACTGAGTCATGCTCTGGGAATATTCTTGTATAACATATATATGTGTATGCATTTCATTTTTTTTTATTTTAAGCAGCAACGTACTTTTTGAGTCCTAGATAGTTTTGAATAAAGGAGAGAGAGAGAGAGAGAGAGAGAGAGAGAGAGAGAGAGAAGAAGGAGGAGGAGGAGGAGGAGGAGGAGGAGGAGGAGGAGGAGGAGGAGGAGGAGGAGGTGGAGAAGGGAGAGAAGAAGGGAAGGAAGGAAGGAAGGAAGGAAGGAAGGAAGAAAGGAAGGAAGGAAGGAAGGACGGACACATACATAGAAACCTTCTTTGAGATGCTGCATTAGAATTGGATATTTGGGTTTCTTCTATCCTAAAGCCAAATTGCTTTTACAATTATTTATCTCCTCCACTATTAAATGCTAGGATGTGCTTGAACGACTCGGATTTTGTTAATTAAAAGTGAAATGTAAAGGTTCATAAATCTTGAAGCAACTAGCAGCCAATGTACATAAATTTAATTGAAATAATAAGTGAAATTATCAGCTTCTTTTTTCTCCACCTGCATTGCTCATCATAATAAATGAACTACATGGTATATACTTGACTTGAGGAATCTGACACAATAAGATTTTTTTTAAAAAAGAGCCTAAGTAGTGCTAGTAAAAATGTTGGCTGGATTCACACAAAAGTTTGGTATTAAAGACCCTTTTAAATTCTGAATTTTAAAAAAATGGATGGATTTATCCAGAAGGAGAAAGATATTTTCCAAGAACAGGTCTTTCCTTTACGCTATCAATACATGTGAAAGGAGACGTTTCCCCAAGATGAGTTTCCTTGACATTTAACTGAGGTGTGTGAAGCCAGAGAGGTTATAAGGTAAAGATAAAGGTTTCCCTCACACATATGTGCTAGTCGTTCCTGAATCTAGGGGGTGATGCTCATCTCCGTTTCAAAGCCGAAGAGCCAGCGCTGTCCAAAGACATCTCCATGGTCATGTGACCTGCATGACTAAATGCCGAAGGTGCACGGAAAGCTGTTACCTTCCCACTAAAGGTGGTTCCTATTTTTCTACTTGCATTTTTACGTGCTTTTGAACTGCTAGGTTGGCAGAAGCTGGGACAAGTAACAGGAACTCACTCTGTAACGCAGCGCTAGGGATTCGAACCACCAAACTGCCAACCTTTCTGATCAACAAACTCAGCGTCTTAGACACTGAGCCACTGCGTCCCTTTAAGGAGGTTATAGATCCCTGCAAAGATTATTGTTTAATGAAAGGCAAGATAGGTATATTTTCCGTTGACTTCCTCCTAACCGCACAAGTGCAAAAACATCCTATTCTGCCCCTAGGAGTTTTCCAAAATTCAGTTTCCTTTTGAATGAATTTCTAAGCAAATTCTCCTTGAATGGGATGTGGTTGAAACAATAAAGGAGAATTTGTCAATCACTGGTTGATGGATAATGCTAATGGTTTGTACCCACTGTGTTGAGCCAAATCAGAATAAGCCAAATTATTTAACATGATGTATAAGCCAAAATGAAGGGACCTGGTGGCTCAGTGGCAAAGACACTGAGATTGTCGATCAGAAAGGTTGGCAGTTTGGCGGTTCGAATCCCTAGCGCCACATAATGGTGTGAGCTCCCGTTATTTGTCCCAGCTTCTGCCAACCTAGCAATTCAAAAGCACATAAAAATGCAAGTAGAAAAATAGGAACCACCTTTGGTGGGAAAGTAGCAGCATTCCATGCACCTTCAGTGTTTAGCCATGCCAGCTACATGACCACGGAGACATCTTCGGACAGCGCTGGCTCTTTGGCTTTGAAACGGAGATGAGCACCATACCGTGTGGTCGGGAATGACTAGCACATATGTGCGAGGGGAACTTTTACCTTTACCTTATAAACCAAGCTACTCAAACTGGAATCTAAATTGTCCCCTTATCCTGGGTTCAGTTGGACAAAAACTTATAAAAGCAAACTTGCCTCCCTCAATCAAGCATGAATTCCTGCATTCCTGCATATTCCTTTATTATCAAATTAACTATCTTCTCTGTAGCCCAGTAATAATGAAAGAAATAATATGGAATACGAATATGGAAATAAAATAGAGATTCTTCCACCACTGCCACCATCTTATCTACTTTTTCTTCTAATCATTTGACATCTTTGCAATTTTTTTCAAATGCATTCATTTTTGTGAAATATATTTTATCGGGGGGGGGGGGAGAGAGCTAGAAATGTAGCTACACACTTAAAAAGAGGGCAGTGCTGATATAGACAAACATAAAACTGTCATGTTGTTGGGGAAGCAGCAGTTGTAGGATTCAAATTTTTTTACTACTGGTTCTGTGGTGGGCGTGTCATGGCTTGGTGGGTGTGCAGGGGAAGGATATTGTAAAATCTCCATTCCCTCCCACTCCAGGGAAAGGTTATTACAGCTGAGCTTCTAAATGCTCCATTTTCAGCATTGTGCGCAAGCGCTTTAAGTGCACACTCACACACAGTGTGCACCTACCAAATTGATTGTTAAACTGGCAGCATCTTGCCACTGGACTGATCAATCATCAAATTATTTAGGTAACAAAGAGCACTCCAGGAAGAAAAGTCAAGCCAAGTCAAGTCACATGTTATATATATATATATATGCTGGCTTTGTTGTATTCAGGTCATTTCCCGTGTAGGATTGAGATTGTTTTGGCAATGTTTCGGCAAGATCTCACTTGCCATCTTCAGGCTTGGGATGAATATATATATGAATATATATATAAGGCACAGTCCAATTAAGACCTTTTTTGAAAAAAGCAGCTGGATCCAGGATCTGAGCTCTGCGACTTTTGCTCACTAAGTCCCTTTCCAACCATATTGAACTTTAGATAGGGAGCATTTTCTATAATATGGTTAGCTTTGCCTTCTTGGTGAGTGGATGGGGTAAAATAATCTTTTGTAATTTTGCAATCACAGATGTTTACAAAACTTGGGAAATGGGCATTCTTACAGATTCTAATTACAAATAGTGATGACAAGGCTGTGTCTCTGCTGTCCTTCTCCTCTGTAGGGTTCAAACTTTACATACTGAGTTCTCCTGAGCTAGAACTTTTCAAAGGCTAGAGAGTTATTGGCCAGAAGTTCTCTAAGTGACCCAGATGGTCTCTTTGATTATGCTACACTCCTAGAAGACCAATAATCAGAGATTGAATCAGAGCTCAATACAGCCCCCTTCACATCAAGTGTAGTCTATGCATTTTGAATAATTAAATGATACGTCTATCTATCTTAGGCCTGTACCACTTTAGCATGGTTTCTATATAAACAATCTTTCCTTTAATGGGATATTCTGTGCTGAAGTTCCACATAATCATAAAATAGGTGAAGCTGTGTAAAGTAAATGAAAGGGATTTTTAATAGTGTTTGAGGTGAGGCAAAATAAACCCGAATCACCATTTCATTTGACAAACTCTTTCAGGCAAATCTGTCCAGATTCAGTGTGCTTCAGTTCGCATTCTAGGCCCATGAATGTTTTATGGCCTTTCCTGTAAAAACACTCACATCCAGAAGGAGATAATGCAAAATTGATCCCTGTATTAAACAGCTAAGCCAAGTGGACCTACAGATATGTGTGGGAGATTGAGAAGGACTTTATAGACACAAGTATATTCATCTTTTCTCCCCAAATCCAGGTTAATGGCAGGTTGTGACAGTTATTTAATGCTATAATCCTCCTCCTTGATCGTTTTTGGTGTCAGTTGGCAGAACCTAGGAGGCCGGTGTCCCATACATTCCATAACATTGATGCAGACTAGAGAGGTGTCAGGTGGACAGAGTCACCTTTTATGAAGCATTTCATCATATTTTCCCTTCTTGAGACATGAATGGGAACAGAATTGCCTTGTTTAAAGGCTGCATGCATTTCATAGCTTTGGACAACTGTCACAAGAAATAGAAGACTTAACTTCATTGATTGCATATCTGCAGAAGTTTCTTCTATCCATTGGAAATGCTAGTAGAGGCCAATATACGTTGATTTTAGTCAGGAAATCTTACAGGCAATAGCATCAGAGTGAGGATGGTGTCAAAAATGTCAAGATGGTGATTGCAACTGGACAATAGAAAGCCTGAACCTTTTTATGGCCATGCAATGTTGGGAAACGTGCAAAAGAGTTGAGCCTTCAATTGTATTAAGGTGACCAACCGTCCTCCTTTAGGGAGGACAGTCCTTCTTTTGTAAGTTCTGTCCTCCCTTGAAAAGTGTCCTCCTACATGTCCTCCTTTTTGATATTTGAAGGCTAATCTGTTGCGCGTTATGTGACGTATTTTAGTAAACAGTTTTTAATGGTGTTTTTTTTTACTTCATCGCAAGTATATTGAACAGATATTGAATCTTGTGTTGAATTTTTATCTAAAGAAATGCTAGACATTAAAATAGACGACAATTGTCTCTTTGAAGAAATTAGAAGACTGAATGTATATTTAAATTCTGAAAAATTAATACAATGGGAAAATCAACACGTTGAAATTGATAAAAGATGGGTGGATATTTTCAGCCATTTCAAAAACGAACATATTCCATGTGAACATTTATTTATACTTGTTCAATTTACGTTGTGCTGCCCTGGAACTAATGCAGCAGTTGAAAGAGTTTTTTTCAACTGCCAATGATTTTTCGACAAGTGAGAAATCGAGATTGAATGTTGATACTCTAGCTGCAGCACTTGCCGTAAAATTCAATATGAAGGATATTTCTTGTTCAGATATTTCCAATATATTCTTAGAAGATGATACATTGACAAAAAATATTAATTCAATGGAAAAGTACTCATTTAAATAATAATTAACAGGCATGTAAGCATAATTACAATATAAAATGTTGCAAATGTTTTTATTATGCATATATCATATTTTAGTGTATTATTGTTGCAATGAATGAAATATTTCTTTTATTTACGATATATTTTTTCCAATTTATTTGTCCTCCTTTTCATTGTAAAAAAGTTGGTCACCTTAGCATTTTGGACAATAGAACGTGTTTGTCCTCCTTTTCATTGTAAAAAAGTTGGTCACCTTAATTGTATGATCACGACTGTTATGTTGACTTAAAATAATTAATATACCATTTTGGGGGGAAAATAACTACAACAAAAAGAAATGGATAAAAGAATGAAAATAAACAGCAAGTTTATAATTGTCATGAAATTTGAAGATCAGTATTTTGTTAACAGATTGTGTAGAATTGAATATATTGTATTGTGGGTTTTTTTTAAAGGAAATAACTGGAAATGTCTATAGAATTCTGAGTAAGTTATTAGTCTCACTACTATCTATCATTATTAATAAATGCACATGATCATGTGAAAAGAAAAGGGAAAAAAAAGCTAATGCAAATATTAAGCTCCCTCACCAGTTCAGAGAGGTCTGGTTAATGAATAGTGGAATATATTTTCATTTTAACAAGCTGAGAGAACAATTAGATTCTAAAGGGAAAGCAATCCAGTTGCTGAGACATCTGTAGTCTTACACATTCCCTTTCAATAAATCTTGATAAAGGAAACTCTGAGAACATCTTGCTTTCAGTTGAGGTTGGTTGCTAACAGCTTGACATTAATTTCCAAAATCTTCAATGAATATAAAAGTGAATACAGTACTTTTTTCATTGATTTCTCCTCCATAATCTGCAAAGTTGTTCAGGATGGATTCCCGTGGTACAGTTAGGAAATGAAAGTAGACTTTGTACTGAAAAAGAAAGAATATCAGCTTATTTTTTTCTCAAGTAATATTAGCACATGTGTGGGAAAGAAAATTTGACAGTTGTGACCCCCTTAGGAATGCTGGGCAGCCCACTGAGAAATTTTCTGGGCCACAAATAACTCCAAGGTTATAGACAATTCATAGTTACTTCAGGGACATCATCTTACTTCTACTTCATGACATAGATTTTATCTACTTCATTTTGTAATATCAAATTCATTTGGGAGGAAATGCTATACATTATTCTAGTATAATGCTACAAACTGTTACTGTTGCACCAGATGAAGTACTAGTAGTTTTTAGAAATTAGTCAATTAAATGACCTATAATAGGGCTGTCAAACTCCCGGCCCGCAGGCTGGATGCGTCACACACTGGTCACAGCCATGCCCGGTTTAGCAAAGGGGGGGGGGGAAGTCCCAATATGCCATGTGACGCCAGGATGATGACATGAGTTTGACACCCCTGATCTATAAGAATACTTCTAACATCCGTTCTCATAGTATATATATCTACTTCTTTTTGTTTTCAGGCATGCTAATTACAAATGGTTGAGGAAGGGTTCCTCCACTGGACTAGTTTCATCAAAATGATTTTATGACCTTTTTAAAGAAAAAAAAAACCCTCGGTACAAGTTAGTTGTTATTATGTCTTAAAAGAGCATTTGTTTAGAGTAAACTTAATTATAAAGTGAATCACAAATGCTTATTTATTTCCTTGCAACCTATTTTCAATCAATGAGACAATTCTTTGTTTAGGGGACATAAACTTAAATTGGGTAATAAGGAGAGGTGGTATGCTGCCGGTTCGCAACAGTTCAGGTGAACCTGTAGTGGCGGAGGCATGAGTCTCCGCCTACCCACCAGACGTCATCACAGACCTTCTGCACATGCGCACTCCCTCTACCGAACCAGTAGTGAACATAACAGGATACCATTACTGGTAATAAGAATAGGTTCAATTTCTTAAGATAGCTCTTTAATCGACTCAACAATTCCATGTGTTCCTTCTAACCTATTTTCATCCCTAGAAATGTACCCCAATATAGAAACAATTCTCTCCCTATACTTCATCATCTGAAGTAGGAGTTTTTCATCATTATCTCTGGTGCAGAGAAGAAACTTTTGAAGTTAGCTCCCATTAAAAAAAAAAAAACCACACACACACACACGTATGTGCACCTCTACCCAAAATAATATAACACAGAAAAAGATGTCAAAACAGAGAATGTAATATTTTTTCAGTTCCTCCTTGTAGCTACTGTATGTCTGAAGTAGCCTTGCAGTCTAAGCCCATCAGCTCTCATTGTGAAACTTCTAATATGAATTGTCTGCTGTGAGATTTATCTGATCCTCAGTAATCACTCCAAGTAAGGACTGAGAAGAAGCAAACTGTTTGGCCTGTAACCTGAAAAGGTCGGAATTCAATCCACATGTTCAGGGCTTACATAATATCAGCTGTCCACCAGACAATATTCAGCCACAATTCAGTGAGTCTCCTTATGGGTAAATGTTACACTTGGTGGTTTTAGGATGTGTGAACTTCAACTTCCAGAACTCTCCTGCCAGCCATGCTGATTAAGGAATTCTGGGAGTTGAAGTACATATATCTTAAAATTGCCAAGGTGAGAAACATTGTGTTGTATAATATATGAAGATGAATGGAGATCATCATAAGATGAATGGAGATCATCATAAGATGAATGGTGATCATCATAACACATACATTATTTCCTTGCTATCCTCCTTTTCAAGTCATCTCCCAGTTTTTATATTATAACTTGTAAAGGGGAGACTTTTCTATTCATTGATTTTTCCCAAGAAAATCTTAGAAAAGTAGATTAAGCCATCATGTTCTATATGAGCTGATAGATAAGGACATGAAGAAGTCCAATATCAAAATAATATCCAACAAGTATAAACTGAACTTTGCTTCCTCTCATATTCACAACTCAACCACCTGATACGTTCAAGAAATGAATTAGTCTTATCTTGGAAATGTAGGTTAAAATATAAAAATAGGGATTGCAGAGATGCATTGCCATAACCTTAACTTCATAGTCCCTACTTTTTGAGTATAACTCAGGAGAGGAAAATCACATTGAGATTAAGGGATTATTTTTCTATATAAGAAACCCAATATGTACAAACATTTTCTATCCATATTCTCTTTTATAAAGTGAGTCAATTTCAATCAAGATTCTGCAAAAAAAAAAAAAAAAAACCTATGAAGTTCCATGCTTAGTAAACTGAGGGAAAAGCCTTCCACCTTTAGACAGGAATTTGCTGTTTAGTTCAATGTTGAAGATATTATGGTAGTTAATTTATTTAAAGAGTGGCCATGTTATATTGTTTGTCAAAGTCTTATTGCCTTATTCCATTTCTCTTTAAAAGCTCTGAGTGGCATACAATTGCAATAAAAATGAACCATATAGTAAGTATTTCAATTAAGAATCCTGGAATACAATCCTTGATCTATATGCAAAGATCTTAAAACAACATAAATGGGACACAGTGGCTCAGTGGCTAAGACGGTGAGCT
This sequence comes from Natrix helvetica, assembly GCF_964273705.1. NCBI lineage: Eukaryota > Metazoa > Chordata > Lepidosauria > Squamata > Natricidae > Natrix > Natrix helvetica. The sequence continues at coordinate 86,403,290 of NC_138552.1, forward strand.
TGTTGATCAGAAATGTTGGCAGTTCAGAGGTTCGAATCCCTACTGCCGTGTATGAACAACTAGCACATATGTGCGGGGGGAACCTTTACTTTTTATGACAACATAGACTGCCTCTTGATTTTTTTAAAAAAACCAGTAATGCTCGCTTCCGGTTCCGGCGGCTACGGCGACAGGCAAGCCTTTGCCTGCTCCCACTTTCCCAGTGGGCTTCCCCCGTTCCGGTGGGGCACAGGACGCCTCAAAGGAGGCGTCCTGCTGAGGGAGCGGCTCGCGGAAGGCCCCTGCATCGGCGGCGGCTGGTGGGGGCTTCTCCGCCTTGCTCTAGGCACTGGGGAGCAGCTGGAGGGCGCGCACGCGTCTCGCCCCATGCCGAGCGGACAACGTACTCTTGAAGGAAGCAGCGGCAGTATGGTGAGAGGCTTCCTCCCCTCATTCCCTTCCTTTTGAAATAATGGACTTTTCAGCACTTTTAAAAAGCTAAACTTTCGGATCTTCGCTAGAGGTGCGGCTAGAGGGAGGGGGGTTTCCCCCCCCCTTGGACAAACGGCTTGAGAAGATTCTGCTTTTGCCCCCAGGGGAAGGAGGAGGGGGGAGAGCCAACTAAGGATGCCTCACCCCTTTAAAAGTGACTTTTATTGGATCTAGCTCCAGAACTTATGGGTGAACTGAGAACTTTTTGAACTTTTAAAATTTTATTATGCCTCTGTGCCCAAAGCTGGCAGGGCAAGATGGCACACTTCCGTTGTCTTCATGAACTGTGAAACCTGACTCCACCTTTAAAATTCAGGCTTCCGGTCTTTGTCCCCGAGTCACCCAGAGGAATCTTTTGTGGATTGTTTTTTTTTCTGAACTCTTTGGAGGAAAAACTTTCATCTATTGCTAGAGTAACTAAAGAAACTCCCACCTGTTTGGATCCTCTGCCTTCTGGATTCGCCTGCCTGCTCTACTTCTCCAGTTGCCCAGTTTCTACACTGACTGATTTCCTTGTTTTATAAACCATGTCTCCAAAAAGACCACCTCCTGGAAAGCCTGGCTTTGCTACTTCTGCTCCAGCGTCTGCAACGTCCAGCCCAGCCACACAGTCAAAGATAACAGAACTGATGCAACCTAAGACTACAGAGATAGACCTTCAACAAATGCTTCAACAAATTTTACAGGGCCAGGAGGAAATTAAGAAACAGTTAAGGGAAATGAAAGATGAAATTAAAGAGAATCAAGCTCAAATTTTTAAGAATGTGGAGGGTGGGGTGGCGGAGGCGAAGGGGGGGGGTAGAGGCCTTACAGAAGGGGAACAAAGAACTTGATATCCAGCAAATGAAAACAGAGTTTGAGAGAATGTCCTTTTATCTTAGATTTCAAAATGTAATAGAAGTAGATGGGGAAAATATAAGGGACATTATGACTAATATTCTAGCTGAATACATACACAAAGATAAACACCAGATGGAATGGGAAATAGACCTAGTTTATAGAGTGAATTCAGCATATGCCAAAACACACAATGTACCCAGGGAGGTTCATATTAAATTCCTTAGGAAAACCACAAGAGATGAAATTCTGGGTGTACAAAGGGGGCAAACACTGACATACCACGACAGGGAGATAACCATTCTGAAGCAGATTCCCAAAAAAATTAGGGAAAAAAGGAAAAGTTATTTGCAATTGGCGAATAAACTATACCAGAAGGGGGTGTGGTTTAGATGGTTGATGCCTGAAGGTATGCTGATATTCTGGGAGGAGACAAGAATTAGAATCAACACACCCATAGAGGCACAGGCCTTTATGGAAAAAAATAAAGTGAACCTAGAAAATACAGAAGATACTACAACGGTCACACAGGACACGGGAGGGGCCGGAGCTCTGCCAGCGGGGGGTGAAGGGGCAACACCAAGAAAGCTCAGATCACAAAAATGAACAAGAAAATCACAAAGTTATAAACACACCAAAAGTAACAATGAATCTATATCTAGACTATATATCATAACGATATGAACTGACTGAAAATTATTTTTTCTAGAATTAATATGCTGATTTTTTATGATTATGTATTAAGGATTGACATTTTGATGTAACCTATGAGTTTGGAGGGAGGGGGCATCTGCCATATTTGCAACTGCCAAAATTTGTAACCATTCCACTTACCCTTTTCCGTAAAAATGTTTAAAAAAAACAACCAATAAAACTTTTAAAACAAAAAATAAATAAAAACCTCCAGCAATGGAGCACAAAAATTAAAAAAACCAGTAATGCTCCAATCAGTTTAAACTGTTATGGAATAACAGTTTAAACACCCCTTCAGGTAGAGCTTTTCCCTGGGTACCAACTTGTATCATAGTGGAACCATTTTGTGGTATTTACTTGTGTGGAGAGACAGGTGGTAAGTATTTTATTATTCAAACAGCACTTACTCAACATCCAATCACCACAAGAAGCCATCCCCTTGTGCAATTATGCCTATTTGATCAATGGTCTTGACATTTTTATGTTTTGTGCATTACACAGGGACAAGGAAAAATCCAGTTTCAAGATGTGCTCTTTTAAGAAATTAGAAAATTAAAAATTAATCTGACTGAGGACCGCATGCCTCCAATGAAAGATGTTTAGATACCATCCCACTGTAGTAAAGGGCAACAATACTGCTAATCCAGCTCACCACCAGGTTCCTGCTCTTCCATAGAGATGCCACTTTTAATATTCTGATGGTACCTTTAAGTGGAAAGGTAAAGGCTTATTGAGAAATCCCAAACACAATCTTTGGCTAATAGATACAAGTGAGAGGCAGGCAATTTATTACAAAAAGTCATGAGTAGTTATTATTTGAACACATGAAGCTACATCTAACATCAAGTAGCATAGTTCCACTCATGCAATGGTGCATTCTTATTTTTCCTCTTACCATTGTCTCCCTTCCTATCAGCTTCTCTAAAAGATTGTCAATACTTTCTAGTCCAGGTTACATAATACGGCTGTATTTTCTTTTCTTTTCTTTTTTCTTTTGGTTCTGGAAATAGTAAAGAATCATGATAATGTTCATTTCCCAGGTTGTTTTTTCAAAACTTGTGCTAACTAAGCCTTACACATACAGTAGCTTCATTGGAGAAGTGGGCATTTTATATCATCGAGAAGTTACCTGATTTTAGTAAATTTTCACATAGGTTTTGGGCAAAACACAACTGGAATTGATGCATCTGTAAGGGACAAAAAATTCACATTCATAGACAATTTATGGAAACAGATATTGGGGAACATTCAGAACCACTTCTTGTAAATATCAACTTCAATGCTGTTTCCCACAACATGGACATTTTGGGGCATGTAACAGGCTGAAAGTGGCCAAGGAAAATGGTTATGTAGAATAGGATAAGTGGATACAACCGATTAATTCACCTGTGTGTTTATCATTGGTTCATCATAAAATGTGGCTAAACTGTCTCTCCCAGATAGCCTTTTTTCTTTCCTTTTTTCCATATTAGCAAGGAGACTTCATTCTGTTTTGTACTGGTTCAGAGCAGCACTACGGCAGTGAGCAAAATATTTCAATCTCACTATTTTGGGGAGGGAAGAAAGGAGGGAGGGAGGGAGAGAGGGAAGGAAGGATTTCAGAGAAAAAGATTGAGGAGAGAAGCAAAAATAATGTTTGTAAAGTCCATGCCTCTCATGGAAATTGAAAACCTGAATATTGTTTTCAGTCAGTTTTATCTTGAAGTAGTTGTCATCCATGCAAACCTTAGCAGAAATATTTATGCCAATATACCCTAACCAATTATTTTTGGTATCCTCTGAAAGCATACCATGCAATCATCTGGATTGGCAAAGGATCTAAGGAAATTGTTGTATGGACAAACATCTTGAGAGGGAAAAGCTGTTTTTAGTATGGTGTGGGGTTGTTTTGATGTTGAAAACTTAACAGAAGTGGGAAGTCTTCAGGAAAAAAAAGTATTATTTCAACAATGCACCCACAGTCCATATGCATTGCTAAATATTGTACTGAAGAAAATAGCCTTCTACTTTTCTCTTTATTTTACTCAGCCACAATATGTTTCCAATGTGTTTGTTTTTCTTTATAAATATTCCAGGAACTCATCATACAAATCTTATGCACATTTCTTCCAAAGTTATGTTCCACTGAATTCAAAGGTATTCTGTCCCAAGTGAGAAAATATTAGATTGCAGCTTTGACTGTACTATATTTTTCATCCATTCATTCATCAAATACATACGGCCACTCATCTCACACAAGCAACTTTTGGCACTGTACAATACAGGTCAACAATTAAAACATACTACAAAACCAAATTAAAACAACGAAACATAAATAAAAACAAAATTGCAAGAGAGGAATGCAGCAAGATGTTGCATGTGATGCTATCAGCATGCAGGCTCATTGTTACCGGGGAGTCCCCAGACCTGTTGAAAGAACCATGTTTTAAAGGATTTCTGGAATTTCATAAAGGTTAGGGATAAACTTGTGGGTCAGGGATAATGTTCCAAAGGGTAGATGGAATGACATAAAATGCTTGCCTTCTAACTCAGGCAGACATCCTTAACAGATAGGGTCAACATGTTGCCGAACCTGATGGGATGGGTAGGAATTTAACTAGGAATTGGTTCTGTTGAATTCAAGCATATTTACTTGCAAGAAGACATGTATCAAATTGTTTTGTATGTTGTTTTGTAGGAGAATCTATGGCCAAGAGAAAAAGAAAGATGTAACAATGATGATATAATTTACATCTCTCCTTTCCATTGGAAATTCATGATAACCTTTATGGAAACCTCCCCTCTAAACCTCCCCTCACAATGAGAACAATTAACCAATGGAATGGCTTGCCCCAGAAGTTGTGGTTGTTCCATCGGTGGAGATTTTAAAGAGATTGGACAGCCATCTGAAATGGTACACGGTCTCCTGCTTGAGCAGGAGTTGGACTAGAGGACCTCCAAGGTCCCTCCCAACTCTGTTATTCTGCAGATGGGTTATAATAGTGATTTTCTCTGAATCACTCAATGAGCTCCATGGTCGAATTATACTAGAACCAAATTCTCCCCATTCTCAGAGCAACACTTTACTTATGTGCTGGCTCTTAGACGGCTTACCTCAATACAGGCATGTTCTTGATACTTTTCTTTTTCCATGGAAAAAGTACATGTGCAGACCTGCTCTAGCCAGATGAGTGCCATTCATATCTTGACAATGGGTGTATGACAGTTGGAGTTCTATGCAGAATATAATAAGTATCCCTTTTAAATTAGTGGGTAAGGGACACCCCATCTGTATGACAATATATGTCTACATTATATATGTAGGCAAACTCATACATTCTCCTGTCTTGGTGCAGGTTGGAGTTTTTTATGTTCCCCTTTCTAACATGTGACCAATCAATTAGGCAAGAGATGGAAACATACAGTGTTGAGGGGCGAGACTGACATTGCTACAACACGACATGCAATCTTGGTGCTCCAGGATTGCTGTCTATATCTCTGCTGCTGGATGGTCCATTTTGGACCTAAACCATCCTGTAAAGATAGTGATAGAGAAGGGCACGTCCTGCTGATCTCAGGGGCATCGCAAAGCCCCTGATTGATCCGGGAGAAGCTCTTTTTTCCGGCTACAAGAGAAGCAGCCATTGAGGCTGCACAAGGTTGAGACAGCCTCCTGCAACGGAAGCAGAGCAGGAGAGAGAGTGTGTCGAAATTGGTGAGATAAATTTTACTATTAGAGAAGAGATCAACCCAAAAAGATTTTGAGTAAAATTAAAATTGAAGACAGAAGAGAGTAAGCAGCGGATTAAGCCTGTATTAAAATTAGAATGTTATCTTTCTTTCCTTAACTTCGTTTTCTTTTTTGGGATGGAATTCTTACAAATGCCTCTTATTTTTGAAATTGGACTGCTATTTTTCCCTCCTATTTTCTCACTTTTTGTATCTGTGGAGTAAGAATCTGTTTCTTTTTGCAACGTTTGGCAGGATTTTACCTTTTAAACATTTTTTTCTCTCAAGTACAGAACAAAGAGAAGGGTAAAAGCAGAAGAAAAAGAAGTAACACTGCCACCTAAAGGCTGGAGGCTTGGAAACACTAATTCCTATGAACATTTGACTCATATTTTATATCTTAAAGTTTTTGACTTTGTTTATTGAAAGGAAAAGTGAGAAGAGCATGATCTGTTTATACATTTGGAGTATTACTTTTGGAGTATTATCAGTAGCTGGACTGGAATAAAGAGTAAGCTTGAACTTGAAAGATTATAGTGAATTTGTTTGAAACCTAGCAATAGCCTTGGATGGTTTAGTGGCAGTGCTTACAATCTGGAAAAATGGCGCAATATGAAGAAGAAAAGGAATTAACATTGCAAAATAGTATGCTAGAAATTAAAAAAAATACTAATAAGTACAAAGAATATTGAAAAGAGTTTTGAGATTATAGAACAAAGAACAGAAAGAATGGAGGAAAGTGCTGAGAATATTTACAAAACGATGATGAAAACTGAGGATAGAGTTCAAAAAATTCCAGAAAAATATGAACAAAGTGATAAGAAAATTGTTGACATTGACAGTAAACTGAGAGTGGAGGGAGATGATACATGTGGAACATTGAAAGGAGAGGTTGATGAACTGGAACTCTATCTCAGACTTCAAATCATGGAAGAAGAAAAGGGAGAAAATTTGGCAGAAACAATGAGAGTAATTTTGACAGAAGCATCAGTGATAACCAAAGGCAAGCTGATGGAAGGAACAGTTGGAGGGTCTCGAGTCCTTAAAACATATGCAATGAACAACAAGTTGCCAAGAGAAGTCCACGAGACTTATCAAGAAAATAATTAGAATACAGATGCTACAAATGGCAAGAGATGTTGGATGGCAACTCTACTGGAAGGACACAGGATGATGAAATGAAATGTTATAATAAAAATTAAGTTAAACTTAGTTAAATTTTGAGTATTATGTATAAGACAAAGTAATAAGAGTTATAGTTCAATAAATGAATAACAATGATAATATTGCACTTATAAACACTAGATTGATAATATGAAATTTGATATAAATCATAAGCGAGAATATAAAGATGTAATACTATTGGATGATTTCAGGATGATATAATGAAATGCCATAATATAAATTTATTCTAAATTTAGCATGCTTCATATAAAAAGGATGTAATAATAGTTATACTCAATGAATGTTTAATAATAATTGTATACATATATAATAGATTGATGATATGAATAATGGAATGTGCTGAAATGAGTAAGTTGACATATGAAATTAGAGAATAAGAAGACAAACAATTTTATAAGATATGGGATTTATTTTATGATAGCATAAATGAACCCATATTTAGAATACCCCGTTTAAATTGAAGAAATAATAGTGAAAGTCAAATAAATGAAGCACTATAATAATAATGTATATAAATATATCTGATTGATAATATGTGACTTTATATAATGTTTATGTGATGATTATGGAAAGGATGAACAAAAATTTTGTGACCAACGACATACTGTACATAATGGAAGATGTTTTTATGTTATATGTCTTGTTTGTTTATGTTTGTTTAAAAATGAAAAAAAATATTTTTAAAAAAGATGGAAATATACAGTGTCAATGGAGAATACAGAACAAAGAGGAGACTACTTTCCTTTGTAGCTTTTCTTCCTATTTAATATCACCCCTGGAAACTTAGTAACAGCTTTCCAGAGATTATTGGACATTGGATTGAATTTGGATATGTGAACAGAACAGTGGGAACTGATATCAGTATGGACACATCCACTGAATTTTCATGCTACCTCCTCATTGCATTTAAAGATAGAGAGAGTTGTGATTGAGATTTTGTTCATATGGATTTAGTGGAATCAGGATTGGGCAACAGCCTTTGTCACAAAGCCAGGAAATAGCCTGCCATTCCTGGATCTGTTCCTTGGAAGATTAAGGTATGCCTTTTTTATAAACTACCCTCCCTCACCTAAGTTTACCCACTGTCTTTCACCAATGCACAACCAATATTGAAGCTTTAACTTTCTATCTAGTTGATCAGAGGGTGGACAAGGCACTACACTGGCCTTCAGTCACTTCTGATATGAATGGTGGCCATCAGAACAACTAATCTTCCCGAAAGGGATGATGGAAAATGGCAGCCATAGCATATTATTACAAATTAGTCTGATTTGTAGGCCAATTTACTGAGAGTAGGTAGTTGGCAAACCAACAGAAGTAAATGTACAGGAGTAAATGCTGAACAAAGGACTAAAGAAAAGGTGCTTATGGGCTAAAAATCAATTAATATAAAGGGACATAACAGTAATCAATAAATGTGATATCCCAATTATTTATTATTCCAGTAAATATTGTTGAAAATTTAGAGAAAGCATATGAGACAAGTAATCTCTTCTTTATTTCCTGATGAAAGACTATGCAATGGCTTTACCTTGTAATAGGGCAGGCTCTAGTTTACATATTGCTAAAAGAAAATAATCCATTTTCTATTTGTAGAGCATTCTCCCAGTAAATTGTTGAATAAAAATATATTTTCCTGATAAGATCCCATCCACACTGCTCCTTTATTTGGTTCAATGTAACTACGTTAGGTAGGAGAATTTAGATTGGAAGGGCCATTTATAATCTTTCTGAAATTTCTGAAACAGCACCTACAATGTACTTTTTCTTTCTGAAACAGTACCTACAATGTTCTTTTTCTTTTAGACAAAGGAAATGTCCTATTATGTTTAGCAACTTCCTCTATTGATTAAAACATATTTAGCTCAGCCCAATAATTTTCAGTTTGGAAGAGGATTCGATCGGAAGGTCTTCAGCTGGACAGATGTGGGGGGAAGTGAGTTCTCAAGAGCCTCACATGAACCCTGTCTGACAAATCTATTCCAAGATCCTTTTTGGATCAGAACTCACCTGTAGGGAGGGGGCGAAGAAGGGGCAGCGTCTCATCAGACCCAGGGGGAGGCAACAGGTCCCTCGCAGTTCGGAGATTTTCCCTCTGAATTGGAGTAGGGGCAGCAGCATGGCAACATGGCTGCACAGAAGCTGGCTTCCAGCCAAAGCAACTGAACAGAGTGTGCAGGAGACGAGATGAAAGACTGGTAAGAAGATCCATTTAACCCACAGTCATAAATCAAAACTTGGAAAAGGCAAAGAATCTTCAGAGTACAAATAATATTAATAGACAGATCTGGATTTTGACAAAAGGAAAGAAAGAAAGGGAAAATGGAGGGTTGAAACACTAGCCCACCCAAAAAAACTATTTGAAACAATTTGGACAGAAAGGGAGAAAGCAGAGAAATGACAAACCCACTCAAATGCAAACTCTAAATTTGGTTTTGGATTTGAAATAGAAACCAAACATTCCGAGGGATTTACTTTGTCTGAACTTCTTCCAACTAATATACCTTAAGCAACTCCAATTAGGGAGAAAAATCAATAATAAAACACTATCTTCTCACTGATAACTGATAACCTAATCTTGACTGTGTGGAAAGTTTTAATTAACCAACTGCCATAAATCAGAATTTGGAAAAGCAGGAGGGAAAGAGAAACATACCCGAGTCTGGTTGTTTGCAAGTTTGTTCCAATTAATATATTTTGGGCAGCTTTTACCAACCAGAGGTGGAAGGTAGCAAGCGGGAAAAAATAACAAGATCAAGAACTGGGAAACTACGAAGTTTTTCTTCTTTTTTCTGCAAAAGACCAAGATGGCTCCAGCTTCTCTTCCGTTTTCACATTAATTGAATTAGCTAAATTTAAAGTGGATCAGAACCTCAAAATAAGATCTGCGTAACTAATTGCCATTTTGGAACTGGACATTTAAGGAAGAACAAAAGACTAAGATGGCCCCCATCGCTCTTCCCCACAGCAGCTGAAGTAGATAAATTTAAGGTGGACCAGAACTCTGAAAGAAGAACTGTATAACTAACTGTAACTTTGGAACTGGACATCATGGAAAGCTGGGAATTTGAAGAACCATGTGAAATTCACTTTTTAACATGATAATTAAACTGAGTTGCTTATTGATTGAATATGACAATAGAAGGACAATTAAGCATGGGTTAAAATATATGAAACATGGATATATATATAGAACCTTTAAGATGATGAATAAAGTGAGATGTGTACTGTTTGTTATTATATATAGTAGATTAAGGGAACTGTAATGAACATTGAACGGTAAGGATTGCCATTTATAGACAATTAAGGGTAATCTAATCCAAGAAATGGAAAAATGGAGAGGGAACATGAAATATACTTACAATGGGAAACTATTGAGATTTAAAGACAGAATCACAAATTGATGTATAATTACATAAATATAATGATGAGAATAGCTGGGAATTGTAACCAGGTCTACATCTCAGCCAAAAATAGGCTGGGGGTGGGTGGGTTTAAAAGCACAATGACTATATATGTATACTTTTCTGTTCTCTTTTTTTTAAAAGGAGGAAGATATATGTCAAAATTAAATATGTATATTAAAAAGGAACTATAAATACCATCAACATAAAATGGAGCTCACTCAAAAGCTGAAGTAAAAGAGTGTGAAGTAGAGGAGAAAGATAAGGGAAGAAGAGAGGGATAGGAGAGAGGGTGGGGGGGAAGAGGAGGAGAGAAAGGAGGAGAAGAAAGGGGAGAAAGGAGAAGGATAGAGGAAGGGGAAGTAGAGAAGAGAAGGATGACAGAGGGAAGAAAGGAGGTAGGGAGGGAGAGAAGAGAGGGAGAGGAAAATGATGGATAAGGTACAAATATGGTGTATGGAGAGCAGAAGAGCCAATAATTGTTTTTGGTGTTGGTCGTAAGGTGAATTGATGTAAACATTTAATAACACAATATGATGTTGGTCATGTAATGGTATACATGAGAGTATATGTTATTAAAATGGAAAAATAAAAAACGTTTTAAAAGAATTCAGTTTGGAAGAAAGAAATACAGCAACTCTTGCCTTAAAATGAGCACAGTCTCACTGCTTGTGGATATTAATAGCTTGTGAATTTATTAACCTGAATTTATGGAAGTCCTTATTGTCTGTTATCTGGCTATAGAGAATTTAGGCTGATTTTAAAAATCTAAATATACTAATGATCCTAAACTTTGAGTGTCACATTTCATGTAGCTATACTGGCATGTGCCACACACAGGAGAGATTTATCAGTTGTCTAAAGGAATCCCATAATTAACGAGGAGGAAAAGATGAAAAATAATCTTAGGAAAAAAGGAATACAATGAGGAAATGTCCCAAACAGCTCAATTAGAAACCCTTTTTTTTGGGGGGGGGGGGTAAGCGGAAAAGAAATATGGGAAAATGGCACAGAATGCGCCTGGAAAAAGAGTAATTAGACTGAATTATGAGAAGGGAGGGAGGGAGGGAGGAAGATTACTTGGAGTCCCATGTATACATACTATTTTCTCAGTGGGTGAGGTGAACATATGGATTAATGCAGCAAAAGCATTTGCTACCTTTTATACAAAGGTACCTTTCCTTTTATCTGCTCAAGACAACAAAACAATATCTTAATACCCCATTTTGTTTCAGTTGTTGGCAAGCAGCCAATCCTAACTGCCTGCTATTCTTCTATTGAAATGTCTGTCTGATTGAATTATTCTTTATTTACATCTGGCAGTGTGAGGCGGTTGTTATTTCTAAGTATCTGCCAGTTTGGGGATACTAATTTTTATTATCTGCAGAAAAGAATAGAAATTGCTAGTATGTTTCCTACAGAAGAGGGATCAGAGGAAAAAAATGCAATATTTTTACATTGACAGTCTGTAAAATCCCACATAATTAGCGATGCTAATGAAGTTCACAAATCATGGGGACTTCCCCCCCCTTCACCAATTGCCACTTTTATTGCCACCCTTATTTAGCACTCTTAGATAACATTTCTCCTTGAAGATGCAAATATTTTTAGGGCACGATATTGTGTGGGTGAGAAGAAAACCACTGAGTTGTCAGAGATGGGGCCTTGTCCTTCCTGGCCTCTCTATTTAATTTTCAATCCATTTTCCTCCAGGATTTCCCCAGGCAAATGTTCTTTCTTGAGACACACATTTTCTTCCTTCTGCTTCTCAACTTCATCCCAACCAAATACTGTAGGAGCTCAGCCAACCATGACATATTTCTTTTTTGTTAGAAGGAAGAAAGTTGACATTTTAGTCTGTGTTGAACAGCAGGCACCTTAGACCAGGGGTTTCCAACCTTGCAACTTTAAGACTTGTGGACTTCAACTGCCAGAGTTCCTCAGCCAGCTGGCTGAGGAATTATGGGAGTTGAAGTCCACAAGTCTTAAAGTTGCCAAATTTGGAGAACCCTGCCATAGACCCTTTTGTGCCTTCCCAGAATGGGCAAGGCTTCAGGGGGCAGGGAACAGGCCCTTTAAAAATAAAGTGAGCACATCAGAATTTAAAGGGCTTAAAACATCTCTAAAACCCCTTCATACGTCTGGTTAATGTCCCTTTGGGGGGAAGGTTAACAGATAAAAATCAGCCTTTGAGGTAAAGGCAAGAATTTTATTCCTTATAAATGTCGTTAAAGAAAAGGAAAGGGATTTTAAAATCACCTGCATTGGAAATTTCATTCTGCGTGCTTGAGTAACGTCAGGCCTTAGGTAGGACCCAAAGCAAAATGGAGCAAAGCTGCACTAATTCTTATTGTTCCTTTTTATCAGAGGTCATACTCTTCATCTGTTATATAGAAATAATTAAGAAATGTTGCTCTGCCCCACCTACCATGAGATGGAAGATCAAAGGGAAAACTGCAGAATCTTATTCTGATTAGTAAGAGAAGGCAATGAGAACAATAAGAACCCTTGCTGCTTTGCCCTATATTTTATCTAATCCACTTCTTAATGGGTTAGATAAAATTTACCTAAAATAAGATTTACATTTAAATGTAAATCCCCCTCTCAAAAAGAAAAAGAAAAAGATTGATAGTGGGTTTTTTTTTTGTGTGCCTTTGAGTCATTGTTGCTCCTGGGGACTGCCTGGACAAGTCCCTGCAGTCTTGTTCAGTGGTGGGATTCAAAATATTTTACTACCGGTTCTGTGGGCGTGGCTTGATGGGCATGTTGTGGCATGGTGGGCATGGCTTGGTGGACATGACAGGGGAAGGATAATGTAAAATCTCCATTCCCTCCCCAGTCCAGGGGAAGGTTACTGCAAAATCCCCATTTCCTCCCGATCAGCTGGGACTCAGGAGGCAGAGAATAGGCCTCCCGAGTCAGAGGTGGTATTTACTGGTTCTCTGAACTACTCAAAATTTCTGCTACCAGTTCTCCAGAACTGGTCAGAACCTGCTGAATACCACCTCTGGTCTTGTTGGCAAGATTTCGGATGTGGTTTGCTCTTGTGTTCTTTCTAGGGCTGAGAGAGGGAGACTGGCCCAAGGTCACCCAGGTGGCTTCATGTTTAAGGTAGGATTATAACTCATGGTCTCCTGGTTTCTAGCTCAATGCTTTAACCACTACACCAAACTGGCTCTAATGCATATATGGCCCATTATTATAATTTTTGATAATTCTGCTTAACACCTAGTATTCTAGTCTTAATGATACTACTGGGAATTGCTATGCCTACAGCTGAACAATTGCTACTTCCTCCTCTTCCTCTTCCACATCAATCTAACATCCAACCAGGGGCCAAAAATTTAATATCATAAACTGGATAGAACTTTGGCAATTCATTGCTGCCCTCTTGGGATGGAAGGACCAGTGTTTGAATAACTGACTGGTGTCAATATGTGTTCATGCTTAACTTTATTTTTAAGAAGAAAACAAAAAAAAACTTACACTAAGATATTTTATATAAATATTAAAATGCATGTTTCTAAACTTTTTTTCCTTTTAGTTTGGAAATGCATGTGGCTGCCCATCGAAGTAGATTATTTGGCAGCTAGTGATACCTTGCTTTGTGAGTTCCTTGGTGTTTCCTAAGCTTGTTCTTTTTCAGACATTTGTTCAGTGCTTCAGTTAGATAGTTTGGTAATGAAACATCTGCAAAAAAACAACCAAGCCCATAGAGCACCAAGGACCCCACAGTTCAATCCTGAACTACAAACATTTTCTGCTATTTAAACAAAGCTTTTTCATGAGCATTCTCCCCAAATGTGCCTTTATGTTCACAAATGATTGACATGTACGCATCTCTTAAAAAAATTGCATGCATTATGCTACTTTTACGTTAGGAGACATGGATGATTATGTTTTAGCTTGATTGTTGCAGTATACTGTGGATAAGGGTTCACAGAAATGTAAAGTGTTCATCATCATACCAGCTACTCTCCTTTACTATGATCTTTCAAGTAGCATTTGAAAATAGATGTATGTATATGTACATAGCTTTCCTTTGCCATGTTATGCAAAGCACAAACAGAGTGAGAAAAAGCAAGGGCAAGAAATTGCAGAAATCTAATAAGAAATCTAATTAGTTTATGCCAACACCATCATCTATAATCATCCATTGTCTATAACCATCAATTCCTTTAGATCATTCCAAATTACTATTGTTTGTATCACATCCATACCTTGCTTCTTATCAATCATGCTTTATACTTTTAAGTTTTCATATCACTCTTTTCAAGAGTGTATCAATTCCCTCCAAAAGTCTTCCTAATTCACTGCGCAATTCAGTCTTCATCCATTCTCTTTATGTGGCCACCTCCCTCATGTACTCCTTCACTTCTGTTTTCAATCCATAGTCACCCAATAGTTTCTCTTCCTTTCCCCTGTATCATTTTTCATGACCTTACACACTTAGATATCTGCATCTCAACCAGGGGTGGACTGCTTTGGGTTCACACGGGTTCGGGAGAACCTGTAGCTAATGTTATGGCCGGTTTGGACAACCTCCAAATCCCACTTCTGGCTGACCCTGCCTACCCCGCCCCTCCAATCCCACCCCTCCATTCCCAGGAGTCTCCACACAGTTCATTTTGGATGCAAGGTAAATGCAGGACCTGTGCAGAGGCTCGGGGAGCGGGGGAAATGGGCCTCCTGGAAGTTCCGGAAGGCCAGAGGCTGGGGGAAGCAGTTTTCACCCTCCCTGAGGCTCAAGGAAAGCCTCCAGAGCTGGAGAAGGCTAAATCCCGCCCCCTGCTGTAGTGCAGGAGGCTGACTAGGCCACAGCCACCATGGCCATGCACCCAGCAACTGGGCAGAGGACTTGTTGCTGAAATTTTTGAAGCCCACCCCGATCTCAACCCTGAGCTTATTGACAATTCCTCAAAGAAAGCTGTACTTCCTCTGTAAATTATAAGAAACCCCATAGTTAATGAGCAAAATGATTTGAGCAAAGTGGACTTCCCACATCATTTTATATAAGTATCTCCCCCTTTATATGGTATATCAATGGTTAGATCAAGAAGCTGGAGTTTACTTCATCCAAAAGCTAATATTAAGTCACATTGCAATGCTTTTGTTCCACTTATCAATATTCACATTCAGATGCTGCAATCTAAAACTTCAATACAGTTTCATTTCAAACCTATAGGTGGGAGTTACAAGTAGTAGCACGTACGGTGATAGCAAGGTTTTTCAACTCAAAACTACATGAGTTAGATACCTTGTAATTCTTTCCTTTCATAAATAACTTCATTTACCTGTGAGTTGAAAAGTAGCATGCAATGAAAATATTAATATTTCTCTTCATTATTGCAAATTATCTATGAGGAGGGCTCTTGTTTTTAATAGAGACCTATTTTAGCAAAAATATATTCTGCTGTGAACTTTTGTCTATCACTCCGGTATTTTTTCCTATTACACTTAAAGATTGAGCTATTGAATGTGCCATTGTGATAATTTTATATCTTCAAAAATCTTCCAGCTCCTTACAGACAGAAGCACCGATTACCAGGAAGATCCTTATTTAAGACAATATCTCTTTTTATGTGTTAAGAAGAAAATACTGTGTCTGCACCTCTTAGGGTTAATATGAAGAAGGAACAATAGAGACGAAAGCTTAAAAGAAAAGAGGCACGTGTGCAAATTGATAAAGGAAACTTTAATGCACTATAACATTGAAATTTATCTAAATTCAATATTGTTAAACATACTTAAAGATCAGATGAATTATACATGAAGTATATGGATTATTTGTCCCAAGGAAACCAGAGTGACATTTCTGTCTGTCACTTGGTATGACAAGGTTAGCATGTTTTATTCAAAATTTTTAAACAGTAAAATGATTTATATGCATTACTCTTTCTTTGAATTGTCAGAGAAAACAGAAAGAAACAGTTTGTCTATGACACAAAGTCATCTTTCGTATAAAAAAAATTGACACGACAAGATTGTTTCCGACATCCATAAAGCTCATACGTTAGTTGTCTTCTCATCGGGGGAAAAAAGTAGCAACGGAGGAAAAAAAGTAACATAAGCAAAGAGATGGTTAAGCTATAAGAACTACAGAGAGTGGGGAGGAGCCAATGTCACAACGATACGGATGTGCGGTCTCAATGCTCCGAGACCGCAGCCAATATTTTTACCGCTGGGTGGTAAAAGACCTAAACTGTCCCGCAGAGATGGTGAACAGGAAGAATATGTCTTGCTGATCTCAGGGACATCGCAAAGTCCCTGATCGATCCAAGAGAAGTTCTTAAAGCTGGCGACAAAAAATCCAGCCATTAGGCTGGTGAAGTTGAAGCAGCTCCAAAACGGAAGAATACGGAAAGAGAAGGTGTTTCCAGTTGGTGAGGAATTTTTACCATTTTAAAAGAGACTGCCTATAAAAAACTTAAAATTAATTTAAATTGGAGAACAGAAGAAATAAGTGGCGGAATTAAGTTTGGAATGGTTTTGGACATTGGGTTATCTTACTTTTTAAATGCTATCTTCATGGATGGAATTTATGCAAACCTTTTAAAATGAATGGATTAAGTTTTCTTCTTCTATTTTTTTCTTTTATTATTCTTTGTAACCTATGGACTAAAATTCTCCTCTTTCATTACTGTGGGTGTACTTCTAACTCATTCAAGAATCGGACTTTTTAAAAATTTGAAATACAAAAAAGATACAAAAAGAAACAAAGAAAATTGCAACAATAACACTGCTGCTCGGAGGCTGGAGGTTTGTGTATTGGGAATGAAACACTCTTACTTTTCTCACTGATTATCCTGGCTTGACACTTCAAGGTCTCACTGCTTGTTTATAGAGAGTGATAAGAAGAAAAGCATACAGATGCCCCTTTGAAGTATATCTTTAACCAGATAAAAGTGAAAATAAAACTTTATTGTGAATCTATGCTTAAACTTGTTAAAAACTTCCCAGCTAGAGCAGCAGTGTTTGTTAGCTGGAGATAATGGCACAATTTCAACAGCAGAAAGGAACTTTAAGTCTGCAAAAGATATTCTCAGAAATACAGAAATTATCAAACACATATGAGAGGATAGAGAAGAAATTGGAAGACTTAGAGCATCTAACAGTAAAATATGATGAAGACGTTGGAGATGTTTATCAAGTGGAAAAAGTGGTGGTTAAAATCCTAAAAATCGAAGAGGAAAATGAATATAAAGAAATTAAATTTGCTGATATTTATGGTGATTGGTTTGTCTCTGAAAATGGAAAGAGTGGAATACTGAAAGAGGAATGAAATGGAGGAGAAATCTACCCCAGATGGCAAGATACAGAAGAAGAAAAAACAAAAGAATTTATGGATTTAAAGAGAGAAATTTTAATAGCAACATCATTGATAACACTACGGACAATCAAAGATAAGCTAATTAAGGAAACAGAAGAAGGGCATCGAAATTACATGAGAGATTTTACAAGCAAGGAGTTGCTAAGAGGAGTCCATACAAAGTTGATTAAAGAGATGATTAGAGGACTGACATCACAAATGGCAGAAGATATGAGACTGTTTTGCTGCTGGAAAGATACAAGTTGATAGATGGAAGAGTATAATTTAAAACTAGATAAACTTAGTGAAATTTAGTGGCAATAGCTATAGTTAAATAAATAATTGATTATGATAATAATGTATACAATGTGTAGTGTTATGATAAGTAATAATTGGATATGAATATTGAATGGTACCCAAGAAAGGAAGATTAGAAATACTTTTGGATTATATATAAAGGTTAATAAAAAAAAGAACTAAGTTAGATACAGTTAAGTCTTGATTATTAGGGGGAAAATGTTATGATACAGGATATAGTTAAATAAAGGAGAGATAATGCTAACAACATTATATATGTGTGTATATGTGTATCTATGTATGTGTGTGTGTGTGTGTGTGTATGTATGTACGTACGTACGTACGTACGTATGTGTGTGTTACAACCCCTGGTATGCCCAAATATGGGAGGGAGCTCACTACTCCCCCTTTCTGTCCTTCGGCTCATCACAGAAGACCATCCAGGCAGAAAACCATATATTTATTTTTTAATGTTGCCTTTGCTATGTTTGGGTTGTATTTGTGCTGATAAATAAATAAAGGGAGACTAGTATAGATCTATTTCAAGCTATTTAGCTCTCAGCGTGTGGCTTAGTGGCTAACACTTCTGCCTAATATGTAATACAGCCCAGGTTCAAATCCCAGTAAGGGTATGGCTAGCTGATGAGAGCTAAATAGCTTGAAATAGATATATACTAGTCTCCCTTTATTTATTTATCAGCACAAATACAACACACACACACACACACACACACACACGTATGCATGTATGTATGTATGTGTACAACGTAAGGAAACTGGATGTAAATTGTAAACAGTGATTTGGAAAGGAGGATTAGAAAATTTTGTTATTAAATATTATGGATGTTTAGCTAGAATAGGACATAAGGATTCAGTGTTATTGGAGGATTTTAGAAATAGTAAACTACCAGTATGTGGTTATGTATTAAATCTTGGTATATTTTATGATGAAGGATGTTTAAACAATTATAGTCAAATGAAAATGGAGGTATGATGATGATAACATGTATAAATATCTGAGTTAAAATACTTGCGTTAATATTAATTATGTTTGATGACTGTGGAAGAGATGCAGAAAAACCTTTTTGTAACCAACTGATACACTTTCTACAGTATGTAAAGAAGGAAGATTTTATGTGTTGTGTTTGTTTTGAAAATTAAAAATAAAGCAAAATTATTTTTAAAAAAAGAACTGCAGAGAAAATAAAAAGATACTTGGATCCTAGGGAAAAAGAAATGCATAGAGAAAATCATAAAGTATCCTTTAATGAATTTTTCTGAGTAGTAAACATCTGTTGGAGGTTGTGTTTTCCCCTTCCATAATAAAGCTTGGGAGTTACTGAGAATCACGATGATTCCTTATGAATAAATATGAAATTCTTGAGTATATGTGCAAATTTGGGAAAAATCAGTGGTTGTATTCTTATTTCCTTACCAGAGAATAGTAGATCACTATCTATAGCTTCCTCTTTTGAAACTATCTATGATCTAATGAATATTGCTTAATCATCTTCCTTTGTGTCTTTTCTAAATTGAATTATAGGTCTAAATTTATGTAGCTGAAGTTGTAGAAGAGGAATATCAGTGTTATCATCCATGAAGCTTCTTCTAATGAGATCTGATTGTTTATTATTCAAATAACCAAATAATAGTTCCATTATTATCCAGGAATGCTTTACCTAACTCCCTCACAGCTTCAACTTAAACTGTCTACCGTGGACCTCACCCCATTCCTAAGAGGTCCATAAAGGGGGCGTGCATAAGCGCACCAGCATGCCTAATGTCCCTGTCCTACTGTCCCCATTTATATGTACTCATTTCCTTTGTTCATGTCCATGTTTATACTTATACCTGTTATCTTGTACATGTTTGACAAACTAATTAAATAAATGAAATAAATACATTTCTGTGACTATCACTGGATATAGTTTAGACATGGAAGATGGCTCATACGTAGTGCTTAGCTACTTTAATTGTGGTTTGTTACAGTGGCAGTATTCACCAATTGCTCTATAACAAAAACAAATTTGTTATGATTTAGCATAATCTGTGAATCTCATCAGTATTACCCATCCATCCATCTCTATTTGGGATCATAATGGGTATCATAAGACAGGTTTTCTCATCTTCTATGGATTTTGCTTCTACACTACTACATATCCTAAGGAAATTTGGTCTTTTAAATAGTATGGAGGGGGAAAAAATCAAAGGAGGCAAGCCCCCACCCCCCCAAATCACTTCACAATCTATCAAATGACTTCACCAGGCATTTAAAAAAGTTTAAAAGGGAGCCTTCTAATTTTCTGATTTACCTTTGAATTTGATTTCTTTGCTTTCTTCTCATCCTCCAATTTTAAATAAACGATGAGGTCTTCTGTTTTCTTTTAAATGATAAAATATGCGACAATAAATTTTTAGATTTATTTAAAAAATTGTAAAGTTGATTGAATCATTGTACTAGTGACTCAAAAATATATGTGATGGCTTTGAATTTTTAAGTTCTGTGTGTTCCATAGCAGCTTTGCTATACAGCAACATAAAATCAACCTTTTTTTCAGATGATACTTTGAATCAGGTGAGGGATGGAGGTGGACCAAACCAATGATGATACAAACTGATTTCTGAATTGTGAAGCGGATCTTTAAAATATGGCTCTAACTTAGGCCCATGTGCATTTGTGTAGGTTGTATTGTGTATGTTATGGTAATGCATATTGTGTATACTTTACCAGCCTTTCAATTTTTTTTCCTAATAGGTAATTGCAGATTTTTCAGATTTTTCTTATGATTTGTCTCACAGTCATTATTATTATTGTTATTGTTATTGTTATTTTACATATTTGTATCCCATTTCATTATTTTTTTAGAAATAACTCAAGGCAATAAACTTATCCAATGTAATCCCCCCTCCTATTTTCCCCTCAACAGAAACCAAGTGATTGGCTCAAAGTCACCCAACTGGCTTTTCATGGCTATGGCGGAATCGATACTCATGGACTCCTGCTCTCACTTGAGAGGGTGGGATAAGAAAGCAACAGGCCACACCCATGCTCCTGCGCCATGCATAATATAGTTAAGAAGGCAAGTGAATAGCAAACTTACAATATTTTAAGAAGCAGCAACATAGCAATGAGAAGCATTGCCCTGCCCCCTTCAGCACCCATTACAGTTGAGACCTCATATACCATATGTGGTATTACTTACTGAGGATGCCTCATCTTAAGCAGGCATAGAATTGAACAATCAATAAATGAAAATGAATCAGTCTAACCCATATTCACACATAATTAGTATCCTAGTCTGATTTATGTTGATTGCTTATTTAGTATCCCATGACTTTCACTAAGTGTTTTATCTTATGATTTATGATGAATGTATTTTAATGATGGGTATGATCATGATTTATCACTTGTTGCTTGTATGTACACTGAGAGCTTTTGCACCAGAGACAAATTCTTTTATGTACAATCACACTTAGCCAATAAAGAATTCTATTCTATTCTATTCTATTCTATTCTATTCTATTCTATTCTATTCTATTCTATTCTATTCCATTCCATTCTATTCTATTCTAGTCTTGTCTCTTCTCGTCTCAAGCAAAAAGCAAAGATACATCAGCTTCTTACCAAAGTGCATATCCTGCTACAGGGATGCCAAGATGGCATACTAAACAAAAAAACACAAAAAAAACACAAAAAAAGAACCAGGCAGTCACTAGAAACAATAAAAAAAAAACAGAACATAAGCTGGAAATCTAGAATTCTAATAATGACTAAAGTCAACCAGTGCAATCCAAGGGCAATCCAGAGGTCAACAACAAAGTTAATGTTATCATTGCAATTCATATTCTGCTCAAAATATTCCAAAATTTATTAGAAGGTAGCTCAAATATAATTCCAGCATTGTTTAGCGAAAGTAAGTTTTTAAGACAGGACCTCTGGACCCAGTAGAATGCAAACCAAATCATCAAGAGAGGATTCTTCTATGTAAAAATAGTTTTTTCTAACCACATTTTTACCCACCAAGATATTTGTTTTCTATCTGAGCATTGTCCCATGGAAATTTGAATTTTTGTCCTCCTTATATTTTGGACTCAGACTTCAAATAAAGTAATATGGCTCGGTCATGTAGAGAACCAAGTCCAGAAGGAGTTTTCTGAGAATTCTGAACTCCCTGGTTCCAGGTTTGGACTTATTGAATCTAACTAACTGTTGAAATGAGTCCTTTGGCAGGTGTTCTTCCAGCAGAGATTTAATAGGCCCCCATGATTGTTGAAGTGACCTTAAGTTAAGTTACTAATATATTCCAAGCTTCGATACAGATGAAAACTTGGTTTCCTAAACAGCTTATGAATAGTAATTCATCTGACAGGGCTTCGCTGCGGAAGGAAGACTAAAAGTCTTGGCACAATATTTGGTAGGTACCACACTTTCTTCATAGCAAAAATGTTTCCATAAACGAGACTTCCAGAATGGCAAAAAGTTGGCAAAATGACAGGCTTGCAGCTCTAAAATTAATATTTTCAAGTATCGGCCTATTTCAATACCTCCTAAATTTTTCTGAGACGGCTCTGCTTTTGGGTCAAAGTGTCAGCGTGCTGGTAAAAGATGATATCAGACAGATAACAGCAGAAATATGATATAAAAGTAATTCAGTAAGTCTACAAAATTCGTATGGGGAAAAATAGACCATGTAGCTGGAAACCCATAAATAAAATGCATTGCAATTGCTATGGCTTTTCCACTAGCCCATTGTGTCTATAAAAAGGCAGTGAAAGAAAACTGTTCATTACTGACAGTTCTGGGAGAGGATAGAAAGTAGCAACCTGTCTCAGTGCATCCAATAATGTGTCTGAAAAGGAGGGGAAAAATCCCTAATCCCTCCAGCTATTGATAAAAGCTTCATTAGATCAAACTATTAGTAATCCTAGCTCTGGCAGAGTGGGCTTACCTGTGAGAGATGAAGAAATTGTATTTATTAAGCATCTTTGCTGTCTACTTTTGAAGAATCTCATGTTTTAAAATTTATTGTACTACGGCCAGCTTAAAAGTTTGTCACAGATATATATTTGATAACAAATACAACACTAGATGTTTTCAAAACTGAAATCTCTTACTTGGCTACAAATGGAGATAAACATTTTTTCCCCAGATGTCCTTTCTACCCTTTTCCTTTATGTGCATTTTTTTTTAAAAAAATTATTTTTAAACAAACAAACATAAACAAACATAAACCATAAAAACCATCCTCCAGTTACATAAAGTGTGTCGATTGGTTACAAAACGTCTACGCCTCCTCACCACAGTCCTCACTTACAATTTATATAAAATCTCAAATTATCAATCCAATATATCTGCATACAATTATTATCATTATTAAACATTTATTTGACTACAACTATTATTACTTCCTTTTATGTGAAATATTCTAAGTTTAGAATAAATTTACAGTATGGCATTTCATCACATCATCCCAAAACCATCCAGTAATATTACATCTTTAAATTGTATTCTGTATAAAATTGTTTATCTTTGGTTACAAAACTTTTGTGCATCCTCTCCATAGTCCTCACTTACAATTTATATAAAATTTCATGTTGTCAATCGTGTGTGTGTGTGTGTGTGTGTGTGTGTATGTATTTGTTTGTTTTTGTAGATTTTCACAGGTGTAGGCATGCTTGTCTTGTTGGGAATCTTACATGGGAAAAGACCCGAATACAACAAGACCGGCAAACAAACAAACAAACAAACAAACAAACAAATAAATAAATACAAACACATACACACAATTATTATCATTGTTAATCATTTATTTGACTATAACTATTATTACTTCATTTTATGTGTAATATTCTAAGTTAAACTAAATTTAAATTAATTTTTATTATAGCATTTCATTACCTCATCCTGTATCCATCCAATAGTAGTGCAATCTTATATCACTTGCCATTTGTAGTATTTCTGTTCTAATTGCTTTCATGGTACATCTTCTTTATATGCATTTTTAAAAAGTGATATAGTTACATCTGCATATATTGATTTTTTTTCAAAAGGCCATAATTTAAAGCATATTCACTTTTTTTTTCAAAATACTGAGGATGTTCAGTAAATGCATGTCTTCAGATGACTCCAAGAACTCTTTAACAGTTAAGATACTAAGTGCCTTCAATTATCTGTTAATTTACTTACTAGTGCATGAGACCCTAGCATCACCCTGTGATTTAATGATCTTCTCTATTTTTTCTTAAACTTTCAGAATTTTAATAGCAGGGTAAGGCAAAAGTGCCTTAAATAATCCTGTAACCCTTTTCATTGTTTTTGGGATGCTCCACGTCAGCATTTCTTAACCTTGGCAACTTTAAGATGCTCTAAGGCAGGGGTGTCAAACTTGTGCTGTCACATTGGTATCACATGATGTATTGGGTATCACGTGACATGTTTTCCCCTTCACTAAACCGGGCTTGGGAGTGGCCAGCACGTGACACATTCAGCTTGCAGGACATGCTGCTCTAAGAGATATTTGTGCATAGTCATGATCAGGATATTGCAAAGAAGAAAATCTGGAAAACAGAGTTAAGGAAGATTTTTGAGGGCATATGCAAAACAACCTACACTGGGATTAGAAAAAGTTTCAGCATTTGCTAAATTGGGGCTTAATTCCCTTTATGTATAGTATAATATTCATTGAACTCCATAAAACAAAGGTATTGGGAGTAGTTCCTGTAAATTGTTGAACTCTTAACTGAAACCAAGAACAAAGAAATGTTTTTCTACCTTTGCAAATGTTCAGAGCAATATATTTATTACTCTGATTTAATAAATCAGCATTCTTTTATTTTAATACTTCGTAAGATTTGAATAAAAGGGTTGCACAAGAAGTAACTTACCATTTTTAAATAATATTACTTTTCTGAAGATTACAAAAAATAGCTGTTTATGAAGCTGCATCTTCATTGGTTCAGTAACAGATACTATTAAATAAATGAAATGAAGAAAAACTCCTAAAACTGAAGCTACACTTTTGAGTTGTATTAACGAATACCGTTATACTTTTGCTCCTGTATTGTTTTAGGTTTCTTTATTCATTTATTTCAAGATTCATAATGTTGCCCAGTTTAGATTTTGTGACTCTAGGCAACATACAGCATAAATACTGATAAGTATTATATTGATACTTTTATGTATATATCTCTCCTTGCCCTGAAATAAGATTTCAGCTTACGGAACATGTCAATATGACATTTTCAAATTGATATAAAAATGCATAGTTCTCATGACAAAATATGATTCCAAAAGTAACATATTAAACCAATGGCGGAAAAGACAGTGAAGGATAAAAGTATTGGGGACATGAGAAAAGGGTAAATGTACGATTAGGTAGGCTTGTATGGACTGTTCAAAACTTGTTGGAAGACAAACATTGATATGAAAACTGTAGTTCCTAGGAGCAATCCCTTAGACAGAAATACATTCTGCTTTGTTTCTTCTCAAACATATCCAAGACAGGCTTGACACTATGTAAGGAATCATAGTGAACATATGAGTAAATGGAGTTCCAGTTTGTAAGGACTGTCATCCCATTGAACAGCTCTCATGTTGTATTTCCATTTCTCTACTCTTGTGTATTTTAGTAATCTCATATGAAGAATAGTTGCAGGAACTGGGTATGGCTAGTCTAGAGAAAAGAAGGACTAGGTGTGACATGATAGCAGTATTCCAGTATCTGAGGGGCTGCCACAAAGAAGAAGGGGACTACCTATTTTCCCAAGTACCAAAAGGCAAGACAAGAAACTATGGATGGAAACTAATCAAGGAGAGAAACAACCTGGAATTAAGGAGAAACTTCCTAACAGTGAGGACAATTAACCAGTGGAACAGCTTGCTTTTAGATGTTGTGGGTGCTATATCACTGTAGGTTTTAAGAAAAGACTGTAGAGCCTCTTGTCTGAAATGGTATAGAATCATCTGCTTGAGCAGCAGGTTAGACTAGAAGACCGCCAAGGTCCCTTTCAGCTCTATTGTGATTGATCCCATAGATACAGTTGGTGGGAAAACCCTCCCCCCACACACAGAGTAACCGATGACTGTCAGGGAGTGTCATTTATGGAATACTTTGGGTGGAAATAGAACAGAAAACCTGCTTGCACTTTGCTCGGTAAATCATATGTGAGATTAATCAAAGTAGGATTATGTGTATGTATATAAGTATGTATATATGTTGGGTAGAAGTCAGATACCAAACAACTTATACTACATTCACTTGTCTGTATGAACGTAGTTATGTTGATTTGAAAAGTTAAGAGTGGAGGGTGATGCTTGTTTTGAAGACCAAGGCAGATAATATTGTTACTTTTGCAGAATTAATAACTGCCTTGAGAATACTCTTACATGATCCATCCATTTCTAAGTGGTTGTATACCAGTACAGCTAAAGACATACTGATAGTTAAAAAGGTGGCACAAATGATGGGAATTAAACCAATTTGAGAAACTTAACTTCATTATAGAACTGGTGATAGTAAGAGCCCTTCATTCATAGTTTGGAGTAAAAACTTGAAAGGCCACCAGCTATAGCAACATTTTCCTTCATAGTGTAAAATAATCAAGGTGACACAATACAGATCTAAATATCTTAGGCAACAATAAGTCCCTTCTGAAAAGAATTTGTGTAAGTAGGAACTTAATCTGCATGTATCATCTTTAAATTTGGGGCACCTAACCCTGTGTTTCTCTGCACAATTCAGTTATAATTGAATTGTGCAGAGAATTATTATAATTATAGTTGGTTCTGCAACCAAACAAGACAGACTTCAATGGATAATTAGAAATGCAGAAAAAACAATTGCTACCAAACTGCCTTCCATTGAGGACCTGTATAATGCACCAGTCAAAAAGAGGGCTGTGAAATTATCTACAGACCCCTCACATCCTGGACATAAATTGTTTTAACTTCTACCCTTTAAACGACGGTATAGGGTACTACACACCAGAACAACTAGACACAAGGACAGTTTTCCCCCCATGCCATCACTCTGCTAAACAACTAATCCCCACAACACTGTGAAACTATTTAGTAAGACTGTATTAATATTATTATTCTCATCTTTCCTATTACCTATCTCCTTTTCTACTTATGACTATAACTTTGTTTCTTGTATCTTTACAATTTATTTTGTTTTATTTAGTTTCCTTGTACTCTTTATGTTGATTGCTTATTTATATCCTATGACTATCCTAAGTGTTATATCTTATGATTAATGATGAATGTATTTATGATGATTATGATCATGATTTATCACATAGCTTTTATGCACAATGAGAGCTTACGCATCGAAAATAAATTCCTTGTGTGTCCAACCACACTTGGCCAATAAAGAATTTGATTCTATTATAATCCATAGAATTATTTGCCATGTTTTCAGCTAGCTGGCAAATGAGAAAGTTGGTGCAAACTTCTAGAGATTAACAATTGTCTACCTCTTTTACACATGAGGTAAAGGTTCCCCTCAAACATATATGCTAGTTGTTCCTGACTCTAGGAGGCAGTGCTCATCTCCATTACAAAGCCAAAGAGCCAGCACTGTCCGAAGATGTCTCTGTGGTCATGTGGCCAGCAGCATGACTAAACACCAAAGGCGCACAAAACGCTGTTACCTTCCCACCAAAGTGATCCCTATTTTTCTACTTGCATTTTTATATGCTTTTGAACTGCTATGTTGGCAGAAGCTGGGACAAGTAATGGGAGCTCACCCCATTACGCAGCACTAGGGATTTGAACTGCCAAGCTGCCGATCTTTCTGATCGACAAGGTCAGTGTCTTAGCCACTGAGCCACTGTGTCCCTGTTCTTTCACACCTATTATAGTACTATTTTTGGATAGGAGCTAGGAAAACGTTTGCATCTGTGATATTGCTGAACATCAACTCCCAACAGCCCCTTTGCATAGTTTATGATGAGAGATGCTGGGAGTTATAATTCAACAAATCAGATTGCCTTCCCCTGGTTTAGATTAAAGAATATAATTAAATGCAACTAAGAAATAAAACCAGTTGACTCACTCACCCACAAAACAAGATGGATTTTTTTTTCTTGAAACCAAGTTGGTCATTCTGTTCAATAACTTTGCAGCCTTTTTTTTCCATGGGAAAAGAGGAAGAAAATATGCTCATTTTAGCTGTCATTGTTCAGTGTTTGATTTCTTGGACATTTTGGCAGCCATTTCAGAACATCTGACTTTCTGGAGACAGAGAACATAATGCCTGTGACACTGAGTAGAAGGAAAAGCACTCAATTTTATACATCTCATACTTTTCAAACCCAAGGAGACAGCAAGGTAGGCAACACAAAAAATCCCCCCCAAAAAAATGCCAAGAGGAGGAGGGGACTTTGTGTTTAATTCAGTGCTTTAAAGAGCTGTGTTGTTGGAATTGCATCAGCCTTTTCAGTTCAGTAAGCTGTTTGAGCTTTGAGTTAACTTCTTGCTATCTCTATCCCAGAAACCAGCAAATGCATGCTAAACCATTTCATTTGTATGTTGCAGGAAAATAGCATGTTTTTTTTTTGCTACACAGCCATGATATAATATTTAATCCCCTTCCCCAACAATCACAAGAGGGACAATTCACAAACAGAAAAAGGCAACAAACTCATGGTGTACTTATTGATGGTGGCGTGATACGACTTCAAAGACATATTCTGTGGCATTCTAATGTGACCCAATGGATCACCTTGGCTGATTGTGAAATTAATTCCCACCCTGTGGGGCAGAGGTGAAGACTAAGGCTTAAGAGCAACAACAATAACAAAAAAAAAAGTAATCCATAAAATGTGGCAGAACTGCAAAATACAGGATGTCATACCTCTGGCCATTGAACAACCTTCAGAGGAAGGAAGGAAAAACAAGAAAAGGCATTCAGTAGAATCAGACATGAAGAATGCAAGCATCGTGTGGAAATGAACTTGACCTTGGTTTGATGACTCAGATCCTCAACTAGGATTTGATTGAATCTACCCATGGGAGCTCTATATTACCATATAGGGAGAGTAGGAAGTTAGCACCCACCCCTCTCCTAGAGCAATGAAATATCCTGGGAAATATAAAGAAGGCAGAATATTATATTTCCCTGGGTAAGAAATGGAGAAACATGCTTTCAGGCAGGAAACAAACTCATTATTAATACCCCCCCCCCTTTGTCAATGGGTCATTAAGGCCTGAGCCAGTCTATTCTACATAACAATGATCTACCCCCTTCAGCAGAGCCATTTCATTGTCCTTCATTGCACCGCCCACCAAGTTTCAATCAAACTTAGCACACAGACAATCTACAAAGCTAGCTATGACCTCTGACAGCAACCAATCAGGACACTCTGCCTGTGCCCCAGGAAGTTCAAAGCCCAGAAAGGGCATAAAACAAGGGACTCTCAGCATCTCTGCCCTTTTTTTCTTCAAGATCTTCAAGGCATGTGATCCCCTTTTCACCCAAGATGTGATCCTGTTCACCATTAAAGCATCTTTCCAAACAGCCTCCATGCTTCCAGGGTCTTTTCCCCCACTTGGAACTGAGCCCAGATGGACATTGCTTCCAACAGGAGCTAAAGAGTTGAGAAAAAGTAGGAGGAGCCACGGTCGCTACGAGACGGACATGCGATCCCCATGCTCTGAGATCGCTGCCAAAACTTTTATCGCTGGGTGGTCCAATCGGACCTAAACCGTCCCATAGAGGTGGTGAATGGGAAGAATACGTCCTGCTGATCTCAGGGACACCGCAAAGTCCCTGATCGACCCAGGAGAAGTTCTTCTAGCTGGCGATAAAAGCACAGCCCCTAGGATGATGAAGTTGGGACGGCTCCAAATGGAAGGAAACGGAAAGAGAAAGTGTTTCCAGCGGGTGAGGAATTTTTACCGTTTTAAAAGAGACTGCTTATAAAAAACTTAAAGTTAATTTAAATCTGAGAACAGAAGAAATAAGCAGCAGAATTAAGCTGAATGGTTTTGGTCAGTGTGTTATCTTACTCTTAAATGCTATTTTTATGGATGGAATGTATGAAAGCCTTTTAAAACGAATGGATTAAGTTTTCTTCTATCTTTTTTAAAATTATTTTTGCAACCTATGGACTAAAATTCTCCTTTCTCATTACTACGTGTGTTTTCCTCTTTTTCTCCTCTATTTTACTCAAGAATTTGATTTTTATTTTTTTAACTTGGAATATAAAAAAAAAGAAAAGAAAAGAAACAAACAAAGAGAATTCTAACAACAGAGGAAAAGTTAGTGCTGCTGCTCGGAGGCTGGAGGGTTGTGTATTGGGAACAAAGCACTTTCATTTTCCTCACTGAACAGTCTGGCTTGGCAATTCAAAATCTCACAGTTTGTTTATAGAGAGTGATAAGAACCAAAGGATAAATTGTTTACACAGGTGTCCTTTTGAACTATATCTCTAACCAGTGAAAAGTGAAAAGTGAAAAGAAGATTTTACTGTGAATGTATGTTTAACCTTGTAAAAATCCTTCAAGTCAGAGCAGCAGTATTTGTCAGCTGGAAATTATGGCACAACTTCAACAGCAGAAAGAAGCTTTAAGTTTGCAAAAGGTAATGTTTGAAATTCAGAAATTATCAAACACATATGAGAGGATGGAGAAGAAGTTGGAAAATCTAGAGCATCTAACAGTAAAATATGATGAAGAAATTGGAGATGTTTATCAAGTGGAAAAAGTGGAAGTTTTAACCATAGATATTGGTGGATTTGATTTCTTTGTGGTCTTTTTTCTCTTTGGTTTTTAGTCTGGAAATGGAAAGAGTGGAATACAGAAAGAAGAATTAAATAGAGGGGAACTCTACCCCAGATGGCAAGACAAAGAAGAAGAAGAAACAAAAGAATTTATGGATTTAAAGAGAGAAATGTTATTAGCAACATCATTGATAACACCACTGACAATTAAAGATAGGCTGATCAAGGAAACAGAAGAAGGGCATAGAAATTACATGAGAGACTCAATAAGTAATGAGTTGCAAAGAGGAGTCCATACAAATTTGATTAAGGAGATGATTAGAGGACTGATACCACAAATGGCAGAAGAGATGAGATTGTTTTGCTACTGGAAAGATACAGGTTGATAGCTGAAAGTGTATAATCTAAAACTAGTTACATTTAGTGAACTTTAGTGACTATAGATATGGTTAAACAATCAACCGATAATGATAATAATGTATACATATGTATTGGTAAGACAAGTAGTAATTGGATATGAATATTGAATGGTACCTATGAAAGGAAGGTTAGAAATTATTTGGTTATATATAAAGGTTAATTAAAAAAACTAAGTTGAATTTAGCTAAGTTCTGATTATTGGGGGGGGGGAATGCTATGATAATGGATAGATTTAAATGAAGGAGGGATAATGATAACAATGTATATATATATATATGCTGGTTTTGTTGTATTCGGGTCTTTTCCCGTGTAAGGTTGAGATTGTCTTTGCAACGTTTCGGCAGGATCACACCTGCCATCTTCAAGCTGTGGGCTTAAAATGGGGGTTTAAACCCATTTTAAACCCATTTAAACCCATTTTAAGCCCACAGCTTGAAGATGGCAGGTGTGATCCTGCCGAAACGTTGCAAAGACAATCTCAACCTTACACGGGAAAAGACCCGAATACAACAAAACCAGCATACCTACACCCGTGAAAATCTACGAATATATATATATATATATATATATATATATATATATATATATATATATATATATATATATATATATATATATATATATATATATATATATATATATATATATATATATATATATATATATATATATATATATATATATATATATATATGAGTACAATATAAGGAAATTGGATGTAAATTGTAAACAGTGGTTTGGAAAGGAGGATTAGAAATTTTTGTTACTAAATATTATTGATGTTTAGTCAGAATAGGCCATAAGGATATAGTGTTATTGGAGGATATTAGAAATAACAAATAAAATGCCAGTATGTGGTCAGGTTTTAAATTTTGGTACATTTTATGATGAAGGATGTTTAACCAATTACAGTCAAATGAAAATGGAGGTATGATGATGATAATATGTATAAAAATATCTGATTTAAAATACTTGAGTTAATACGAATTTTGTGAAGACAGTGGAAGAGATGCACAAAAGCTTTTTGTAACCAACTGATACACTTTCTACAGTATGTAAAGAAGGAGGATTCTTTGTGTTGTGTTTGTTTTGAAATTTTAAAATTAAAAAAAACCTTTTAATTAAAAAAAAGAGTTGAGAAAGAGTAGAGTTTGTGTCTTCCCAGAAAAGCATTATTACAATCATGGCATTTCTAGATGGATTTTATTGATTTACAGTCTTGGATTGTTTGTTATTAATCCACATTTGAGGGGGGAAAACTGGAGTTTGTAGACAGTGGGGTTGCCAGGACTATAGAAAAATGTAATATAAAAGCCATGCTTTTCTCTTTCACTGCACAGCCATGTTTGTTTTCTTTATTATTAAAAGAAAGGGGAGCAGGTTGATAATTGTGTGTACTGCATGAGTCACTCCCTCTGTCTTCTTAGTACAAGAAAGGCTGGGTAGCTGTGGTACTTGCTGTCCACATGTTTTTGTTTTTGTTTTCTGATCTAGGACTCCAACACTTTGCAATATTAAGATGACAGAGACTCAGGTTAGAGCCAAATTGTGCTAGAAGCATATCTAAAGTAGATTCTGCACCAAGTGGAAGATCCAACAGGTTCCTAACAAACCTAGCAGACAACTTTCTTTCCCCAGAAGTACAGAACAGAACAAGGGGATCAGCTATATTGGACTTAATTCTCACTACAGAGAGGAAATGATAGAAGGTGTTGAAGCCACAGGAACCCTGGGGGCAAGTGACCATGCAATATTAGAATTCAACATTATGCAAACACAAGTAGTAGAACAAAGTGAAACTAGAGTCTAGGACTTTAACAGAGCTAATTTCAATAAACTTAGAGAGAGCTTGGGAAAAATTCCATGGATGAGAATCCTCAAGGGGAAACCAACTCAAGAAGCTTGGGAAATTTTGAAAAATGAGATTACAAAAGTCCAGTCTAGCACAATACCAATGAAGAAAAAAAATAACAGCTCCCAAAAGAAACCAGCATGGCTGCATAAAGAACTCTCTGACAAATTGAAAGACAAAAAAGATAAGTACAAAAAGTGGAAAGTGGGGGACATAACTAAGGCAGAATATCAGCAAATAGCCCGAGCATGTAAAGATGAAGTGAGGAAAGCTAAGGCTCACAATGAAGAAAGGCTTGCCACAAAAGTAAAAAATAACAAAAAAAAGCTTCTTCCAACATGTTAAAAACAAGAAAAGAGTTAAGGAAACAATTGGTCCATTGCTGGGAGAAAGTGGCAAGAAGGTGACAAGCAACAGGGAGAAAGCAGAACTATTTAACTCATGTATTGCATCTGTCTTTACACAAAGGGATAAAACAGTCCAACCTATCAAAAACAGCACCACAAAAATCAGATTAGGAACACAAGTTGAAATAGGGAAGAAAATGTTAAGTGAGCACCTGTCTACCTTAGTCGAGTTCAAATCACCAGGACCGGATGGATTACACCCCAGGGTTCTGAAGGAACTGGCAGACGAGATCTCAGAACCACTGAACTATATCTTTCAGAGATCCTGGAGCACTGGGGAACTACCAGAGGACTGGAAAAGAGCTGATGTGGTTCCCATCTTCAAAAAAGGGAAAAAAACAGATCCAGGAAACCACAGACCTATCAGCCTGACCTCAATACCAGGAAAGATTCTGTAAAAAAATAATCAAGCAACAAATTAGCAAACACCTAGAAGCAAACAAAGTAATAGCCAAAAGCCAACATGGTTTGTCAAAAACAGGTCATGCCAGACTAATCTTATTGCATTCTTTGACAAAGTGACAAAATTAGTGGACCAGAAGAATGCCATTGATATAGTTTACTTGGACTTCAGTAAGGCATTTGATAAGATAGACCATAACCTACTACTAGATAAAGTAGAAGAATGTGGATTGGACAGCATCACCGCCAGATGAATTCGTAACTGGCTGACAACCGCACTCAACGTGTAGTCCTCAATGGAACTGCATCGACATGGAGGGAGGTATGCAGTGGAGTACCCCAAGGCTCTGTTTTGGGCCCAGTACTCTTCAACATCTTCTTCAATGATTTGGATGAGGGAATATATGCGGAACTCATCAAATTTGCAGATGACACCAAGCTGGCAGGAATAGCCAATACTCCAGAAGACAGGCTAAAGATACAGAAGGATCTTGACAAACTTGAATATTGGGCACTATCTAATAAAATGAAATTCAATGGTGAAAAGAGTAAGGTTCTACATTTACAAAAACGAAATGCACAGATACAGTATAGGTGGTATATACTGCTCAACAGTAGTAACTGTGAAAGGGAGCTTGGAGTCCTAGTGGACAACCATTTAAATATGAGCCAGCAGTGTGCATCAGCTGCCAAAAAAGCCAACACAGTTCTAGGCTGCATCAACAGAGGGATAGAATTAAGATCACGTGAAGTGTTAATACCATTTTATAATGCCTTCGTAAGGCCACACTTGGAATATTGCATTCAGTTTTGGTTGCCACGATGTAGAAAACATGTGGAGACTCTAGAAAGATTGCAGAGAAGAGCAACAAAGATGATTAGGGGACTGGAGACTAAAACATATGAAGAACGGTTGCAGGAACTGGGTATGTCTAGTTTAATAGAACGAAGGACTAAGTAGAACTTGGTGAGGCCACGCTTGGAATACTGCACTCAGTTCTGGTCGCCACGATGTAAAAAAGATGTGGAGACTCTAGAAAGAGTGCAGAGAAGTGCAACAAAGATGATTAGGGGACTGGAGACTAAAACATATGAGGAACGGTTGCAGGAACTGGGAATGTCTAGTTTAATAGAAAGAAGGACTAGGGGAGACATGATAGCAGTGTTCCAATATCTCAGGGGTTGCCACAAAGAAGAGGGAGTCAAGCTATTCTCCAAGGCACCTGAGGGTAGAACAAGAAGCAATGGGTGGAAACTAATCAAGGAAAGAAGCAACTTAGAACTGAGGAAAAATTTCCTGACAGTTAGAACAATTAATCAGTGGAACAACTTGCCTCCAGAAGTTGTGAATGCCCCAACACTGGAAGTCTTTAAGAAGATGTTGGATAGCCATTTGCCTGAAATGGTATAGGGTTTCCTGCCTAGGCAGGGGGTTGGACTAGAAGGCCTCCAAGGTCCCTTCCAACTCTGCTATTGTATTGTATTGAAATGATAGCAGCGAAAGAAAGTTGCTGCAGTTCTGGAGGTGCCTGTATTGTGGGAAAGAAGTCTGGATTTGTGACTGTTGCTCTAGCCTTAAGTATGTATGTGTCAGAGGTGGAATTCAGCAGGTTCTGACCAGTTCCGGAGAACCAGTAGCAGAAATTTTGAGTAGTTCAGAGAACCGGTAAATACCACCTAAGACTGGCCCTGCCCCCATCTATTCTCTACCTTCCAAATCCCAGCTGATCGGGAGGGAATGGGGATTTTGCAGTAACCTTCCCCTGGAGTGGAGAGGGAATGGAGATTTTACAGTATCCTTCTCCTTCCATGCCCACAAACCTACCAAGCCATGCCATGCCACAACCACTAAGCTACACCCACAGAACCAGTAGTAAAAAATTTTGAATCCCACCATTGATTTTATTTT
This sequence comes from Natrix helvetica, assembly GCF_964273705.1. Classification (NCBI taxonomy): domain Eukaryota; kingdom Metazoa; phylum Chordata; class Lepidosauria; order Squamata; family Natricidae; genus Natrix; species Natrix helvetica. Next base: position 86,438,907 of record NC_138552.1, read on the forward strand.
ATTTTATTTTACTTTACTTCATTTCACTTCACTTTATTTTATTTCATTTTACTTTATTTATATGCCACACATTTCACTGTCAAACAACTTTAAATATTGCTGCTCAAGAGGACTATAGAAATGTTTGGAATAACTCTATCATCAAACGTAATATTTTTAGCAATTAAATATCAACCATTCTTTTTTACCCTATCTTCCTCAATGCAGCAGGAAGCCATTTTAACAGCCAATGAAACACAGTTTTATTTCTTCAGGGCAATTAGCCTCTTATATCAGATAGAGAGAAGAATAAATTGGTTCAAAAGGTAGAGCATAGGAACAAACTATGCTCCATTGTCAGATACCTAGTCAGATTTAGAAGTAACCAAAATTAACATAGAAACCAAAACAGGTAACAGACTATCTCAGGCTGGACAAATTGTGGGGCAGATTTTTGTTTTTGGTTGCATTAGAATTAACAGAGTTAGCAGAATTAGCATCCATCCAGTGACACGGCACTTGTTGTGTTCCTGGTTATTGTATTGTCAGATGTACTCTGTTTCAAAAGAATTAGTTGGTTACTGAAGGCTCCTTTTACCTCGTCATCACTTGTTCTGAAAAGTGCTTTCCTAAGAAGGCATCAAATTCTGGAGATGCAGGTTGAGTTCAGAAGTCTGTAAGGTTCAGGTCAAACCAAGGCTTAATTTAATTGCCACTGCTTTACCTAGAATGCATAAAGATGTACAGGTAGTCCTCAACTTACAACAGTTCGTTTAGTGACAGTTTGAAAGTGACTTCTGACCATTTTTTCACATTTACAACTTTTGTAGCATCCCCAAGGTCACCTGATCAAAATAGGGATGCTTGGCAGCTGACTCATATTTATGACGGATGCTGTGTCCTGGGGTCACGTGATCCCTCTTTGCGACCTTCTGACCAGCAAAGTCAATGGGGAAGCCAGATCTATTTAACAAATGTGTTACTAATTTAGCAATTGCAGCAATTCACTTAACAAATGTAGCAAAAAAAAAGTTGCAAAACGGGGCAAAACTCACTAAACATATTTCTGACAGAACAACATACATTTGGGGCTCAATTATGCTTGTACGTTGAGGACTACCTGTACCTAGTGGTGAGAGTAATCTTTTTTTTACTACCAGATCTGTGGGCATGGCTTGGTGAGCGTGGCAGGGGAAGGATACTGCAAAATCCCCATTCCCTCCCGATCAGCTGGGACTTGGTAGGCAGAGAATAGATGGGGCGGGGCCAGTCAGAGGTGATATTTACCGGTTGTCCCAGTTTGATAGATATTCCTAGCTGATGTAGTCTTAATTCAGGTTTTTGAAGTTTATAACTGGACAGGATTTGCAAAGAATCCAATCTTAGTTTTGCAAGTGATGGTATTAGTGTGGTAAGACAGTGATTTGATGGGAGAAGGAGGATAAATGTTCCTTGTCAACCTCTTATTTGGACTCAAATCAGCAGCCTCACACAATCTGTAACCTTCCTGTTGATTTTTGTGCTATGTAAGTATTGTTTTATAGTAAACATTAATATTTAAATTCACTCAAATAAGCTAAATAAATACTCTGCCTCTGGCAGTGCTGATGCAGATATTTCGAAGTCAAGAAAAGGACATGAAAGCCTTAGCAATTTTGTTTCCTTTGCCCAGTATTTTGCTTTCTCAGAAGGGCAGACACTCTCTTTTGAATTAACTATTTTCACTAAAGCAACAACATCAACAACAACAATGGGGAAAAAACCCCACCCAACCCTTTTTTTTTTTACTGAGCATGGAATCAAAAGAAAAGATGAAACTTAAAGAAAACAAAGTAAATACAAAGTACAGTACTTTTAAATTTTACTTTCACAGAAAATAGTCCTTAACAATAACATTCTGGATAGCATTTTTCTTTTGTGAGAAACTGATAGAAGTACAGCAGTATGTCTTATATTTTCACAGAGGTATCATTCTTGTTATTTGATTTTTCTCTTTAAAAAAAAGAAGTTTTTCAACGGCAAAGAAAAAGCACACCAACTAACCGATGATTCCCCAGACCCCCATTTTCTGCGGTATTTGAAATCCATTCCAAAATTCAATTCTGTCTGTGCTTAAAATTAACAGAATACGTTTCCTACCTTTTGAAATGGCAAACCTTTCAAAATTGTACAACGCATAGGTTTTATTAATGAAGAAATAATAAAAAATTGAATAGTTGCTCCCTGTAAAATTTGGAACAAAAAAAATCGTAGGCCAAATGAAAGCATCATATAGTCATGTACTCATTTTATTTATTTAAAACATTTATATAATTTCCCATCTTCTAACCAATTCGGAGCGGCTCCCAATCTAAAGTTAAAACAACATATAAAATCATATTAAAACTGTAAAACCAAACTGACTAAAACATAAAAACATTATAAACAGCAAAGATCTGGCATCAAGTCAGACTTTTAATGTGTAGTTATCCAATCGTATTCCAGTGCTTGGTGGGAAAGTCAGATCTTCAGAGATATATGGAAAGCTAAGAGTATAGACTATAGAGGCTGTTGAACTTCAGGGAGCAGAATGTTTATTTATTATGGAAACTGCATACTTCCTAAGTCTCACCAAATAACAATAAAGGACCAGGAGTATACCCACCCTATCTGATTTGGTAGGATAGACAGGGGTGGGATTCAAATGGTTTGGAGTGGTTTGGGCGAACCTGTAGTTCCAGTGATCAGTTAGCCCTGCCCACCTGCCCCTGCTCTATTCTGTCCTATATTTCCTTTGTTTGAAGCCCAGCTGATCGGCGCAGCAGAGTGGATTGCCACATCTCAGCTATTTCACTGGGGCTGCAGGAAAAAGTAAGGCTTAGTGCTGATTTCAAATGCAATGTGCTCACATGCAGTGTGATTTTGGTGCACATGCATGAAGTAAACCGGTTGTTACACTGGTTGAATCCCACCACTGGTAAGGCAGTCCAACATATTGCCTGGCCTTGTGTCGTTTAGGGATTTATGGTGATTAGCACTTTGAATTGCACCTAGAAAGAAACTGGAAGCCAATGCGTATTGCATAACAATGATTTTACATGGGCCAACCTAGGTCCCCATTTCTGTGCATTCTGGACCAGTTGAAGTTTCCAAGCGGTCTTCAAGGGCAGTCCCATCTTGAGCACATTGCATTAATCCAAATGGGAGGTGACCATGTGTGACCATGAGCAAGGCCTCCCAGTCCAAGAAAGGGTGCAGTTGGTACACTAGATGAATGATGTCCACTTTACCTCGTGCTCACCATCTCCAAAATTCTGAAGATATCCATAAGAGGCAACCATAACCACCTGCATCATGGCACTATTATGCAAATTATGTAAATTTATCATTTGAGTGATGATGTAATAAGATGCATGATATCATTTGCGTTGTTCCTCACTCTGTTCCCCAAAGAACATTTTTGGTTGTGCTTGGCTATCAGTAGATTTTCTGCTCTGGAGTAGCATCAAATCTGGATGAAACTAATATGTCTTGTTTCCCATTATATCACTGAACCTAAATAAAGTAATCATGATTTTAGTTTTGGATAACTAAATTTCAAATTCATCCTGAACAATATATCGTTTTCAGGATACCAAGTTGGAAGAGAAATCCCAACAGATTGTGTGTGAATCATTTGTTGCCACAATTAATATAGGCCACTCTCAAATGTCTACGATGGTTCTTTGTGGGAAGGACAATTTCACAGCAATTTTTAAAGCCATGCTGCTTGATTCATGCATGAAAATCAATAATGTGTAAAGTTCATTTAATAATAGCTGATCCTATGTGATTATTAGAAGAGGATAAACAGTATATACCAAGAGAAATCCACTGTAGGGAAGCATTTGCTTTTAAAGAAGATTGAGGTATAAAATGAGAGAAAATAATAAGAAATGAATTTATTCATATTTGTGAGAGAAATTTCCATTCTCAACATCATGGATTATGAACCCCAGACTAGATGATCAGATGTGTTAGATCTGGTCTGTTCTAACTAATTTCATAGGGTAATTCATTTGAGAATCATCCGATCACTTTAGACCAGATTAAATAGTTCTGATGAAGATACATAGAAGTGAATCATTGATTTTCCCTTTCATTGCATTTAGGAAAGACTTCTGCAAATCAGCCTAGTCAAGATTTGAAGGGTTTGTGAATAAATTCAATTTGATGATTCAAGAGACTAAGATAAACTGATTAAATTTCAACCTCTTTGAGATTTATTTTGAACAAAAATTTCATTCAATGAATGTGATTGAGAAGCATGAAAATGATTGCATCTGCTTTATTTGTTTTTGGCCAAATAGGATGAAAATAAGAATAATAGAGGTTGTCATGGCAAATTTTAGGTGGACTTCACAATAAATGCACCTCTGGTTTACAAGACAAAAGTAGAGGGGATGCCCTACGCACGGTCACTCATGCGCTGGTGACGTCCCGCCTGGATTACTGCAACGCTCTCTACATGGGGCTGCCCTTGGGACGCGCCCGGAGACTGCAGTTAGTTCAGAACGCAGCCGCGCGGGCTGTGATGGGGAGTACGAGGTACTCCCACGTAACACCTCTCCTGCGCGAGCTGCACTGGCTACCTGTGGTTTTTCGGGTGCGTTTCAAGGTGCTGATTACCATCTTTAAAGCGCTCCATGGCACGGGACCTAGTTACTTGCGGGATCGCATCCTCCCACATACATCCCTGCGGCCAATTCGCTCACACAGGGAGGGACTTCTCCTGGTGCCGTCCACTAGGCAATGCCAACGGGCGACACCAAGGAGTAGGGCCTTCTCTGTGATGGGCCCAACCCTCTGGAATGACCTCCCCCCCGACATTAGAACCACTTCTGACCTCCGCTCCTTCCGGCAAAAATTGAAGACTCACCTGTTCCGATTAGCAGGCCTGGCATAATTACAATCTGTCCCTCCTGGCAAATGTATTATTATCTGGCTATCTTAGGGGTTTTTTAATTTGTTGTGTCTCTTTTAGGGATTTAAAATTTATATTTATATTAGCTTTGTACAGTTCTTTTAATTGCATTTTAACCTCCTCCAAACTGTACATATTTCACTTTTTTATTGTATTTTGTGATATTCTCCATGGACTGTACACCGCCCCGAGTCCCTTCTGGGAGAGGGGGCGGTCTAGAAGCACCAAATATAAATAAATAAATAAATAAATAAATAGAGCAGATGGCAATAGGACAGCTTTGCCATCAGAATTATTCAGCAAAATGCCCACAGGATAGTTGTGTTGAACCTATACACCATGTGCCCTAGTTAAACATAGACACATCTTTCAAAAACAGTTCAAACAAATAACCTCTTGGCCTCTTTTCTAGACTATCGGTCTTGGCATGGTGCTAAAAATAATCACTGATTTGCCATTGTAGAGTGGGAAAGCTTTGTTGATCACGGAACTCCATTGAGTGACAAAAGAGTTGACATATGTGATGGGTCAATTTTTTTTACCTCCTCATTATTGACTTTGGTTGGCATAGCACACTGGCAAAGGCTTGGTTGCTTGTGTTATAGCTAACTGGCAAAAGTCTATATTAGCTAACATAGAAACAAACTGACATACTACATCAAGTTCTTAGCAGGCATTAACAACTAAAAAGCAAACTTTTCCCAGAATCTTCTTTAATCAGATTTATTGAACAGAGAAAGCAAAGAGATTATAGAAATCTTAACAACTGGATAGGTTTACTATGCCATCCAATTTTTCTCTAACCATGGTAAGTTGGAGCCAAGTTAGTCTTTTCATTCCAAAGATCCCTGATAAAAAATTAAACAAGGTAATAAAACTCGTACCAGAATTTTCTCCACATCAGAGAGCCCATTACATCACTCTATTCTTTCTCAGTGTTTTAAATATTTGGAAATAAAGCTACAAGGTTATATATTGGCTTAAGAATTCCATTAGCATCGGAATCTGTGAAGGGCTTTGAAAGACTCTGTCAGCCTCATGAGGTAAACCAGACAGGAATCATGGCCAGATGCGCTAATTCTACTTTACTTTACTGTATTGCCAAATTGACAGAATCGTGTAAGCCTGAAAGTATAATTCCCTCACTCCCTCATATATTCTTTACTGCCTAAGAAACTAGGGAAGGTCTCTTCTGAGCCTCTCGCTTGATGCTATGCTCTCTCTCTTATCCTTTTGTTCCCGGGACACCATCACTTTTTGCATTAGAGACTACAATACCTATCATTGCCAGATTCAATTCACCACATTCAATTGTATCCTCGCTGATTTCAAAATCTGCTTAGAGATCAATCAGTCAATCTGGAGCTGGAAGGGACCTTGGAAGTCTTTCAGTTCAAACCCTGCCCAAATAAGAGACCCTATACCAGGGGTGTCCAAACTTGGGAACTTTAAGACTTGTGGACTTCAACTCCCAGAATTGCCAGAATTCTGGGAGTTGAAGTCCACAAGTCTTAAAGTTCCCAAGTTTGGACACCCCTGCCCTATACCATTTCAAACAAGTGGCTGTCCAGTCTCTTCTTAAAAACCTCCAGTGATGAAGCACCCACAATTTCTAAAGACAAGCTGTTCCACTGGTTAATTATCTTCACTTGTTAGGAATTTTATCCTTAATTCCAGGTTGCTTCTCTCCTTGATTCATTTCCATCCATTGTTTCTTGATTATTTGATCAATGATATCAAACACCCCTGATCTGCAAATAAAGGCATACATGCCGGGGTATGAAACGTAGATAATCGGGAGATATATGATTCTTCAAATAGCCAGGCCCTATGGCCGTGATGTTGAACTTATGGCACGTGTGCCACAGGTGACATGCAAAGCCCTCTCTAAGGGCATGTGAGCCGTCACCCCAGCTCAGCTCCATGCACATAGGCATGTACCTCCTGCCAGCCAGCTGGTTTTTGGGTCTCTGCCATGCATGCTCTACAAGTGGGGCACATGCGGGAGATGTGTGTGCATGCATGGGGGTGAGGCACACATGTGGGGGTGATGCATGCATGCACAGGGGCGGGATGCTTGCATAGGGGTGTAGTGAGCACAGGGGGTCACACACACACATGCGTAGAGGCAGGGCACATGCGGGGGTCATATGCATGCTTGGAGGTTTGGGGCACGTGGGGAGGGTCACACACGCATTGCAAGTGACCAGAACATCACAGCTTGTTTAGAGGACCTCTTAGTACAAAAGCAGGTGCAACTGGTGCACAGATTAATCTTCACAAAAGGCTTTCCTAGCCACACTTGCTACCTGCTCTTCAATTAGGAATTTAGTCCATAGTTTGAAGTGCCTCTTTTGTGGGCAATCCTTGGTAAATGGAAGCTTCTTCCGTTGGGGAAGACAAAAACTGGTCCCCAACCCACCCTGAAAGAAAGCAGTGACAAGCCACTGCTGAACGGTTGCCACGAAAGCTACATGAACATGCCCACGAGACAGCCAGGAACCAAGATCAAAAGAGACATAACTTTTACCTCTGTAGAGAAAGCTGATGATAGCAGCTGTGAGTGACCTTTCATTTTTTTCCAGGGAGAAAAATGGAAAAATTGTCAATATGGATGACATGAGCTCAGCATTTTTTTGCAAAGGGGCTTTAACTCTGGTTAGAAATGCTGAAAAGCAAGTAAGGAGAAAAAATGATAAGAAGTGCGAGAAAGATAGGGAGGGAAGGGGTGAAGGAGGGAGAGAGAATATATATATATATATATTCTCCAGGGCTGCTTTTGTTCAAGGTTTACATGCTCAAATCATTTAAAGTGTATCAAGCTGCATATATATTCTCCAGGGCTGCTTTTGTTCAAGGTTTACATGCTCAAATCATTTAAAGTGTATCAAGCTGCATAAAGTTAGTTTGCTGATTCTTAATTGCAATATGTGGTCTGTGACAACCATCTGCTTATGATGCCACTTTGTCTCCTATTCAGTAGTCATCAAATTTAAAACACTGACAGGACCAATTTCTGTGAGGTTAACAAGTTAATAGAAAAGCAGAAGCTATGTGTCTTATTAGAATTTAAGACACCAGTTGCATGTATGTATTTACACGAACAAAGACAGAACATTTACATCACTGAAACTACAGGGACTGAGAAGGAGAGAGAAAAACAGCCATCTTTTGACATATGCAAATTCAGGAAATAAAATGATTATTGTATATGCAGCAAGAAAATGTGGCTGTTCTAGATCCCAATCAATACCACAATCACTAAGTTGCAGAAATATTTCTGAGTGTCCCCCTTCAATCTATTTAATAAATACTTACTTCAATGGTTGCCTTTTAGGCAATTGGATTAAATATATTTAAATAAATCTGCATACTAGTCAATCCTTTTAATAGTTATCTTGGAAGTGGGAAGAATATGGGATACAATAACTTGACACGCAGTAGTCCTAAAACCATGAATGGAAAGACCCCTTCTTTGTATAACAGGTTGTACATTTCAATCATAGAATCATAAGACTGGAAAGGACCTTGGAGGTCTTCTAGTCTAACTCCCTACCCAAGGCAGGAGTCCTAAAACCATCTTGCAGAAATGTGAGGTCCCACTCACCATCTTCAAGCTGGTGTTTTTGGCTTCGTGCTTGTGCGAGTAAAGTGTGGTTGGAGCTGCCGTCTCTCTATAAATCTTCATGGGAGTGTGTGGAGTGCTGGCTTTGTAAGTGGGTTGATTCGCTGTGTAGTTGCATCCTGATTGGTAGTTGATATTTATAGATTGGTCGGCTGTTTCGTATCATCCTGTGTGGCTGAGGTGCTGGCTATGTGTCTGTTGTTCTTTTGTGTTGTAAAGACCTGGGTGGTGGGTGGGGCTCATTTGTTGACTAGGGTTTCCAGATGTCTGGTAGTGGGAGGTATTGTCACATTTATTCATGTTTTGGGGGTGTTTTTCTATTTCGATGGCTTCCATAATTATTCTCTTGTTGAGGTGTTCAGTTTTGGAGATTAATTTGGTTCCTTCAAAATCAATTTCATGTCCTGTTGTTTTAAGGTGCTGGAAAAGGGAGGAAGTTTTTTTTCTTTTTTTCTGACTGCGTTCTTGTGTTCTGCGATGCATGCATTTACTTTTCAGGTGGTCTTTGTCGGCTAGGCGTTTGGTTCTGGAGATGAGGGTCTTGGCTACAGAGTTGATCTGTGCAGGGTGGTGATGGGATTGTGCATTTAAGTAGCAGTTGGTGTGTGTTTTTTCTGGTAGATTGTGTCCTAGGGAGCCATTGGGTTTTTTGTAGATTAGGACGTCCAGAAAGGGAAGTTGGTTGTTTGCTTTTATTTCCATAGTGAAATGTATTTTGGGATGTGGGCTGTTGAGATGTGTGAGGAAGTTTTCCAGTTTTTATTTCCCGTGTGACCAGATTACGAAAGTGTCATCTACATATCTAAGCCAGAGTTTGGGTTTGTGTTCAGATTTATCTAAGGCGTTAGTTTCAAAATGTTCCATGTATAAGTTTGCAATGATGGGTGAGAGGGGTGATCCCATGCATGCTCCTTCTATCTGTTTGTATCGAAGGTTAGGCAGTGGTTGGTCAGGTCCAGGATGTGCTTAGGGAGGTTGTATTTGTTCTGGATAGCTGTCAAAGCTTCTTTTATAGGTACTTCGGTGAAGAGGGATATGACATCAAAGCTCACAAGTAGGTCGCTGGGTTGTAGGTTTTGTTTCTTTATTGTTTCTATGAAGTGGAGTGAGTTTTGTACGTGTGAGGTGATGGATTCTGTGTAGGATTGAAGTTGTTTGGCAAGGAATTTGGCAAGATTCTGTAGAGGTGAGCCTTTGGAGCTGACTATGGGTCTGAATGGTGTTCCTTCTTTGTGTATCTTGGGGAGGCCATAGAGCTTGGGGCATCTGGATGATTTCTCTCTGGGGATGATTCTTTGCTGGATCTCTTCACTGATGGGAGAGACTTTTATTTTGGATTTGGTGGGTTTTTTTCCAGGTAGATGGTAGGGTCTGTGTTTAGAGGTTTGTAAGCGGAGTCTTGGAGTAGGTTGGATAGTTTGGCTTGGTAGTCAGACGTGTTCATCACCACTGTGGCGTTACCTTTGTCTGCTGGGTGAATAATTATGTTGTTGTTTTTCCTAAAGTTGGTGAGTGCGTCAAGAGTCCGAGGCACACTACACACAAACTATTTCATAGGTTGAGTGAAACTCAAGATGTCTTTGACAAAAAGTTTTTTCTTACTCTTACTCAGATTTTAATGTTCTGACAAAGCCGGAAAGGGTCATTTTCACTTTTATTTTGTTACCACCATACAGTAGTATGTATAAATTATTTTAGAGCACGAGTATCAGACTCACAGCATCATGTTGCCGTTTCGTGACATTTTTTTCCATTCGCGATGTGGCCCATGGGCCACCAGTTTGATACTCCTGTTCTAAAACAAATCTAAAACTCCACATTTGTTTGCTTCACTGTTCACCAAAATTTCAGCTATTAGTATTGTTTTGGGGAATTTCCATAATCATGTATGTTGAGTCTGTCACTATTTTCAGTGTTGGGCTGTACTGTGCTGTGCTATGCTGTGCCGTGCCGTGTGTGTGTGTGTGTGTGTGTGTATGCAATGAGAAATTATATAGTTTTTTTTTACAAAAGTACACTTGAAATTACTCAGTGTGTAGTTTGCATGGTATAAATATGCATTAAGATTCCAATGCAAACCCTTTTTTGTCATTGCGTAATATAAATCTGAACTGTTAAAAAGTATAATCCATGATAGTATAAACTTTGATCACCCTGTGCTTAGTAAGAAAGAATACTGGCAAAAACAGTTTCATCCTAAGGAAAAAATCTTCACCTTCAGATAAATGAAATAAAATCACGATTCTTTGTGTTGCTTGCTAAGTAATGAATTAAGGGCAGAATGCCTTACCTCTCTGATAAAAGTCAAGGAGTATAAGTTTGATCAAGAAAAATCAATTTGGTTTTTAATCAGTCAAAGTAAAGACGTTTGCTTTGCATTAAGTACATTTTTTTCTGTTTGGCTCAAAGCTAGAGAGAAAAGATTAAACACAAATACAAAAGGGCGAGCCTGCAATCCTTAAAAGTTGTCTCTGTGTGTATATCTATTCTTTAGAAATTCCCACCCTAAATAAATACAGAAAACATAGTGTCACAGCCGAACAAATGAGAATATGCTGGGAATCCAGAGCTGAACGGAGGATCTCCGTTTGGCTTCTTGAGAAAAAAGAAGAACCAATACAGTAATTGAGTCATACTTCTGGTTAGCACAGTGTGTAGATATGTAGACTTCAATCACCAGAAAGCCCCAGACAGCATACATGTCCCAAAGGTGCTTTTTTAGGAGTCAACTGGGCTTTCTTATTTTATCTTTGAAGACATTTCGCTTCTCATCCAAGAAGCTTCTTCAGCTCTTACTGGATGGTGGGGAATGGAAGGGTTTATATTCCTTGCAGACAGCTGGTCATTTGAATTCTTTTTAGAGAGTTGTTGAAGCCACTTGGAAGTTTATCTCCATCCTTAGGGTCACCCGAATAGTGCAAATAGGTATGGAGCCTTCTTGGCTGCAGGATGTTTTCTACCTTGTGTCCCTGCATCTTGAAGACTGGCACAGGCTTTTGGGGATGAGTCTCTGTTGCCTGCATCTCAAACTGAAGTTCAAATGTTTCCTGTAATCCGCAATTTTTCCGGAAATCTGTTCATACTCCCACACCATTTGAAGGGTGTTCATTCCAAAACGCATAACAAAATTTCTATGGAGATTCTCCATAGATATAAATATAAATCAGGGTCGACTGGTTCTCCCAAACTGGTAGTAAAAATGCTACTGGTTCAGGTGAGCTGGTATTTCCAATGATCAGCTGTGACGTGCGATTTATGTTAGCAAGAATCATCAGATTTCCTGATTTCTAGCTAATTTAAATTGCGCATCACAGCTGATCGTCAAAGATCCTGCGCATATGTGGAGGGGGTGCATGCACTCACATTTGTAAACCAGTAGCGAAGGTAAGTTGATTTCACCCCTGATATAAATCTTTCCATTCCCCAGCACCCTGTTAGAGCTGAAGAAGCTTCTTGGAAGAGAAGAGAAACGTCTTCAAAGAAAGTCCAGTTGTCTCCTGAAAAAAAAGCACCTTTGGGACCACCATGACCTGGATTACGGAGAATCTCCATAAATATCAGACAGCATACATGTTAAAATTGGCAAGATTGAGAAACTCGGGTTAGTCTATATCAGCAAAAATACCAGAGACTGGTTTATCGAAAACAACAGTGCCAAACTCAAGCTCTTTGCTATTTTGCTCCTTATTCTTACTGATCCTGGATCAACTGACTACCCACCATCGTTACTAAACTTCTAGATTGTCCTAAACTAGGTTTTCTTGAGCCTTCACTCAGGTGCGGGCTGACTCAAACCTGTTTGCTCATAAATGTTGCTTGGGCATGAACAGTGTGTCTCTACCCTTTTTGGTTCACTGCGCACTAATAAACTTTAACTAAACAGCTCTATGTGTGTGTGTGTGTGTGTGTGTGTGTGTGTGTGTGTGCGCTCAATACCATGCTAAATCCAAGGGGAACTTTATGAACATACTATTTTAATGTTGTGGCAGGTTGCAATTTAAAAATAACAAAGCAATTCTTCTCTTGGAGAACTTGGATGGAGTGTGTGCTGTACCTTAGATCACCACAATTTTAAATGTGTTCATCTATTTATTTGGATAGGTTGCGTGGACGGCTGCGACCCACCACATGTTTAATGGACCCGTGTCCCTCCTGGTTGGTACTGGCATCTTGGGAGGTGACCCGAGGCTGGCTTCTGGGCCTGGTGAATGCCTCATTGGGTGAGGGATCCTTGCCAACCGCCTTGAAGGAGGCGGTGGTGAGGCCCTTACTTAAGGGGCCTTCACTTGACCCAACGGAGCTAGCTAATTACCGTCCAGTCTCCAACCTTCCCTTTTTAGCGAAGGTTGTTGAGAATGTGGTGGCGCAGCAGTTTCCACGACACCTTGACGAATCCGATTATCTAGACTCACGCCAGTCCGGCTTCCGACCCGGGCACAGCACGGAGACAGCCTTGGTCGCGTTGGTCGATGATCTCTGGAGGGCCAGAGATAGAGGTTGTTCCTCTATCCTGGTCCTATTAGACCTCTCGGCGGCTTTTGATACCATCGACCATGGTATCCTATTGCGCCGGTTGGAGGGGATAGGAGTCGGAGGTACCGTTCTGCGGTGGTTCGGCTCCTACCTCTCCGACCGGAAGCAATGTGTGTTGACAGGGGGACAGAGGTCGACCCCGAGGCCACTCACTTGTGGAGTGCCACAGGGGTCGGTCCTCTCGCCTCTCCTGTTCAACACATATGTGAAGCCGCTGGGTGAGATCATCCGTGGTTTTGGGGTTGAGTGTCACTTCTACGCTGATGATACCCAGCTGTATATTTCAACCCCAAACCACCCCAACGAGGCTGTCGAAGTGATGTCCCGGTGTTTGGAAGCCGTCGGGGTCTGGATGGGGGACAACAGACTTAAACTCAACCCCTCCAAGACTGAGTGGCTGTGGCTACCGGCACCTCGGTTCAGCCAGCTGATTCCATCGCTGGCCATAGGGGGCGAACAATTGCCCCCTGTGGAACGGGCGCGCAATTTGGGCGTCCTCCTTGATGCCTGGCTGTCAATGGATGACCATGTGGCAGCCGTGGCAAGGGGGGCGTTCCACCAGGTTCGCCTGGTGCGCCAATTGCGCCCCCTACTGGACCGGGATGCCCTACGCACGGTCACTCATGTGTTGGTGACGTCCCGCCTGGATTACTGCAACGCTCTCTACATGGGGCTGCCCTTGGGACGCGCCCGGAGACTGCAGTTAGTTCAGAACGCAGCCGCGTGGGCTGTGATGGGGAGTACGAGGTACTCCCACGTAACACCTCTCCTGCGCGAGCTGCACTGGCTACCTGTGGTTTTTCGGGTGCGTTTCAAGGTGCTGATTACCATCTTTAAAGCGCTCCATGGCACGGGACCTAGTTACTTGCGGGATCGCATCCTCCCACATACATCCCTGCGGCCAATTCGCTCACACAGGGAGGGACTTCTCCTGGTGCCGTCCACTAGGCAATGCCAACGGGTGACACCAAGGAGTAGGGCCTTCTCTGTGATGGGCCCAACCCTCTGGAATGACCTCCCCCCCGACATTAGAACCACAACTGACCTCCGCTCCTTCCGGCAAAAATTGAAGACTCACCTGTTCCGATTAGCAGGCCTGGCATAATTACAACTGTCCCTCCTGGCAAATGTATTAACTGGTTATTTTAGGGGTATTGTTTTTAACTTATTGTGTGTGTTTTAGGGGTTCAAAATCCTATATTTATATATATTGCTTTGTACAGTTCTTTTAATTCTATTTTTAACCTCCTCCATTCCAACTGTACATATTCAATTTTTATTATATTTTGATATATTTTGCATGGACTGTACACCGCCCCGAGTCCCTTTTGGGAGAGGGGGCGGTCTAGAAGCATGAATAATAAATAAATAAAATAAATAAACCCAATACTATTATATATGCGTTTTTGTTATTTGAGGAGTTGAAGTTTTGTTGAGCAGCAACAAGATCAGTTAAAATAAATGCGTGCATGTGTTAAAAAAAAAAACGTTTAAAGTTGGGATAGCAGCACCAAGTACTTCAGAAATGCTTTGGGCATTTCAGTGAAGGTAACCATCTTTAATAGCTTTTAGAAAGGTTATTTCAAATATTAATCATGTTCTCAGAACCTCATTGGTTTTTGCAGATGCTTATGCTCTTTTGAACTCTCTTACGAATAATTTTGAAACTAATGAATACTTATATTTTATTGTAAGGCTAGAAGGGCGCCCATTCTTTCTCAATCATACAATGATGTGAAACACACATCTCTTTCTATATTAGAACGAGCTTTTGGTTCTGTTTGGAGGACTAATTAGAAATGTTGACGCTGTCTACTAATACATGTGTTGATTTCTCTCCCTTTTTTTCATACTTTTAAGTAGCATGACTTAAATGTAACAACTTAATTGGGTACCATGACATGAATATACGATTAATATTAGATTTTGCCTGACACATTTATGTTTCTCCGTGTTTCTTTTTCCTGCTGTAATTTTAAATGTGTTCATCTATTTATTTGAATTGTGAGTTCCTCTATCTTTCGATTAGAATTCACATTAGTAAGGATGTTTATCATGAATATTTTTGTCTTGTCTGGATTAAACTTGCTTGTTTGCCCTAACTCTTGTCTATTACTGATTTCAGACAACCAGGTTTTTTCTACCTTGCCTGGTGCTAATAAAAGAGAGAAATGCAGCTGAATATCATCAGCATGCTAATGAGAGTTCACTAAATCTACTGATGACCTTTCCCAGTATTTCATGTAGATATTCAAAAACATGGCTCTAGGGTCTTTTACACACCAAGTGACATCACTGGGTGCAAAACTTGACCTAACAACTAATTCATTATTAATCTAGGAAAAGCTAGATGAATTATAAATTAGATGTGTGAAGTATGTATGTCTGTTCCGTTTGCTAAGTTACAAATATTAATAAAGCAATTAGAATGGATGTCTTGTTTAGAGCGACGAGATTAAAATTGCCATCCTATTGCCATCAAGTTACAATGAAAGCAATGAGACTTTCTTCTAAATAGGCATGAATCGCAAGACAGTGTGCAGCAAGGATCAACCCAAAGTAGCAAGATTTTTTTTTTAATGGCAAAGATGAAGAAATTAAATAAATTCAAATTGAGATGCACAATACACAGAGAAAAGGAAAACCCTCAGGCATTCACAACACAGTAGGCAGCTGTTGGGAATGATTTTATGAATGATTTAAATTACCAGATTTTAATATTTTATTTTTGCTTCTGTAAAATCTACCTTTGTATGATTTTTTTTCTTGGTATTTATTAGGGGGTGGGAGCTTACATATGGGAGAGTTTACTCCTGTTTATGTGTATAAAGATTTAGAATAGAGTAGAGTAGAGTAGAGTAGAGAAGAGTAGAATAGAACAGAACAGAACAGAACAGAATAGAATAGAATTCTTCATTGGCCAAGTGTGATTGGACACACAAGGAATTTGTCTTTGGTGCATAAGCTCTCAGTGTACATAAAAAGACAAGATACATTCATCAGGAATCATAAGGTACAACGCTTAATGATAGTCATAGGATAATAAGCAAATAGGCAATCAGGAAACAATCAATATCAATATAAATCGTAAGGATACAAGCAACAAAGTTACAGTTATATTTCATGCAAATGATATAACTGAAGATGAAAAATTGTAGGGAGCAGTAGTAAATTTGATAGCAATGAATCCCCACCATGTAGTTATTTATAAGAGTGAATGTATGAATTTAGCAACAATTTCTATCATTGTGGCAGCTCAAAATATAAGTGCTGCAGGTACTCAACTTACAACAGTTCATTTGGTGACCCATTTGAAGTTACAATTCAAAAAGTGATTTATTATTGTTTTTCACACTTATGACCATTGCAGCCTCCCCACGGTCATGTGATCAAAATACAGATGCTTGGCAACTAACTTGTATTTATGATGGTTGCTATGTCCCAGGGTCATGTGATGACCTTTTGCACCCTTCCGACAGACAAAGTCAATGGGGAAGCCAGATTCACTTAACAGCCATGTTACTAAATTAACAGTTGCAGTGATTTATTTAACAAATGCAGCAAGAAGGGTCATAAAATGGGGCAAAATTCACTTAACAACTATTTCTCACTTAGCAACAGAAATTTGGGGCTCAATTGTGGTTGTAAGTCAAAGACTACCTGTATTATAGTCCCATAAACTCTTGCTGACTGTACTTACATTTCACAAAATACAAGGAATATCAGAAGGGATAGACTTAAATAATATAATTGTCACTTTGAATGTACACTAATCTGCATACATTAAAATGAAATTTCATTGCATACAACTCTCAAAGGGTCACCACCTCCAATATACACTACATAAACACGACAAAATAAATAAATACATACATAACTATGCACATACCCACATATATTATATGACACAGAGAACAGCATAGTCTAGTTCGGATGTATCTTGCAAGTTTATCAAACGGATGGTAGAGGAACAAAGCTGTTACAGAATCTGGTAGTCCTGCTAGAAATACTTCGAAACCTCCTCCCAGAGCAAATTAAGAGCAAAGTGGTCAGAAATGCAGTACAACCTGATTTGAAGAATTTTCCTTTCTGACAAAAAGAGAGATTTATGGATTTACATGTATAGGCTGCAAAAATCCAGATGTCCACTTCATGGCAGCATAGGGTTTAAATGCTTTGCATCTTTTTGCTGCCACCCTATGGTCCTCCAAGGTTTTGCAGAGTGGTTGTAATAGTCCCATGGCGTATCACACTTGGAGTGATTCTTAGCAGGAACTTGCTCAGGATGACCTAATTTAACCTGGGAATGTTATTGTGAAAACAGAAATTGGGAGAAAAATATGAAACTTTCATTGTCATTGCTTCAGTACACAAATAACTGGGTTCATGGAGTTCACTGGTGCATTAAATTGAGAACTGAAATAAGAGAGTATAAAATAAGCTACTTCAAGTGAAATATGACACCTGCTTTTAAAAGGAATATTAGAATTGATACAATTGATTGTACACTTATGGTGCAAGCTAGATTACCATTGCCTTCATAAGAGTAAAATAAGGCAATTTTATTTAGGCCTATAAATAAAAAGAGTTTGGGCAGGTCTCTAAAAGACATACACTCTTTTGATAAACTCTTCCATACCTGGAGCTGTGCTACAAGTTGCCAAACATTGTGCTCAGCACAGAAAGTGCTTTCTATATCTACAAGACTTAACTTTATAATTTTTAATTTATAAATTATAATTTATACTTTGACTTTTTAATTTATATTTAAACATTTTAAACATCAAAATTGCTGTAATTAGGTTTAATTAATTCCATAATTGAAATTTTAGTTTTATTTTATTTCATTTTTAAATTTAATTATCATTATTAATTACTTTAAGTAATCATTCATTTACCAAAACAGTCTATCCTGAACTAAACTTCCTGAACCTTTTTTTAAAAAAAAACCTCTGTCGCTATAGGGAAATCAAAGCACTATTTGGGACACTTAATTTTTAAATGCACAGAAATACAATTTAATTAAATATGTTATCTGCTGTGTTATTTAATTAAATATGTAAGGAAAAACATAATATTTTCCAGCTAATGGGTTGAAATTATCTAACTCTAATTTTTAATAGTAGAAATACCTTAACTAAAAAGTACTTAGGTTTAAGAATTCACTTGGGTACCATTCCTGATAAGAGAATTTTTTAAAATGTATTTTCCTAGCCTCCATTTCAGCCAACTCTCTAACAGCTACAACAGTTGTGACTTATTTATTTTTATTTAACAAGGAGTGATGGAGGAGTAGCACCTCCTTAAAAAACCTTGGTCCAGGTGGCCCTGGCTGGTAGCACCTTGTAAGGGCCTCTTTCCAGGGTTACAGGAGAAGACGGTCAATGGTTCAAAACTGTTGAAGGCGGAAGAGGGCTCTATGCCCCAACGGCAGATAAAGCAGCAGAACCATCTTCTAGCAGAAGGGAAACTCTGATTACAAGCCTCACTGCCTTGTGTTTATATCCAGTACTGGAAAAGGCTTCAGGAATCAACCTCGAGGAAAAATCCTGAGCCGGAGTCCTGGAAGCAGTTCATGACTGTGTACAACCATGTTCTGGTAACTCCTGCGACACAGCTAGAACCAATCGTATTGGCTCTGCCGTTCGATATCAGTGACATGGAGAGGAAGGATCTGCTGCTTGGGTAACAGTCTATCCTCCATATTAATCTACCAAGGTCTTATGCTGGAGTGAACACTCCTGCTTTCTCCTCTTTCCAGAGCACGATACCATAGTCTTTTGAGACTGAAGGATGCCAATGCAATTAATAAGGACATTTCTATGCCTATCCAATTCACTCATGGTGACTCCAGGGAGCTTGCAAAGGTAAAACCCAAAATACAAAGCCCAATTAACACCCACACTCCTGGTGTCAACATTGAGACAAACCACCTGATGAGCTTTGTATCATCCTTGGATGTTCATGCCCGCTGACCAAGTCATGTCTTCAGGGCCTTTTAAAATATTATGAAGGGGAGGACTAGCCAAAGGGGCGATGTCCCACAGGCCAGGAGTTCACTAGATCAGGGTTGGGGGACTATGGTGACCTGTGGACTTCAACTCCCAGAATTCCTGAGCTAGCATGGCCCAGGAATTCTGGAAGTTGAAATCCACAAGTCATTAAAGGCCAGTAATTTCCCCTCTCTGTACTAGAAATAACTCCTTAATTGGGGAGGAGGGGACCGGTAACATATCTTGCCTCCCCAATCCACATGTCAGATAAATGTACCTCAGGAAATGATCCTTCAAATAACCTAGCTCTAAGCCATGTAGGGCTTTAAAGCACCTTGAGTTGGACCAAGCAGCAAACTGGCAACTAATGCAGCTCCCACAGGACAGGTGATACACATGTACAAATCTAGACTTGCACAAAACTATGTGAGCCACCACATTTTGACCCCCCCCCCCAAGTTTACTAATAGTTTTCAAGGTAGCCCCATGTAGAGCGTACTGCCATGGAAGACAGAAGATGACTAGGACATCTTCATTGGAAATCCTGTTAGTTCAAGAAAAAGTACAAATTGAATGTTACAAGGTGAAAGTTGCAATTTTTGAATTGTAAGCTTCCCAGAGTCGTTCATTAAGATTGGCGGTTATGGCAATTGAACAAATCTATCTATCTATATATAAATGGTTCTCTCTCTGTCTCTCTCTCTGTCTCTCTCTCTCTCTTTCTCTCTCTCTGTCTCTCTCTCTGTCTCTCTCTCTCTCTCTTTCTCTCTCTCTCTCTCTCTCTCTCTCTCTCTCTCTCTCTCTCTCTCTCTCTCTCTCTCTCTCTCTCTCTCTCTCTCTCTCTCTCTCTCTCTCTCTCTCTCTCTCTCTCTCTATGTGTGTATATTCCAGCATAACTCTGGAATGCCTTGAGAAATTTCAACCAAATTTGGTATACAGATGACTTACTCTCTGGAAAACACACCCCTAACACCCCTCAGGTGGTGTGTTCTGTTAAGATACAGCCTGTTGTGCCTTAAAACGGATTCTACTGTACTGTACAATGGAGTTGTCATAGTAATGACTTCACAGTACTGCACAAGGGGTCTCTCTCTGGTAAGGGGGAAAATATAACATTAGAAATTACCTTTGGTCCAGACATTTGTGAATGTCTAATACAGAGTTGGGATAAATAAATACCCGCGCAATGCTGGGTTAACAGCTAGTAGTAAATTAATAAACTGATGCACAACCTGCAGTTGGTCAAAGGCCTTCCTGGCCATGACTGCTACCTGCTCCTAGAGCTGAGGTTGTGACCCCAGGAGAATGCCTAGATTATACACCAGGTCTGTCTAGGGCAGTGCAACCCCATTCAAGACCAAAGATGGCAATTCTCCATGAACCGAAGAACCCTAAACTCAGAGCCATTCTGTCTTGCCTTGGTTCAATTTCATCTCATTCCTCCCGTCTAGCCCTTAACAGCCTCCAGGCACTGCATGAGGAAGGTTAAGATGCAGCAGTTTTCTTCTTTAATTACCCATTTTCTTTCTTTCTCTGGCTTATTGAGTAGTTAATGGCTCCTTTAAGATTAACCACTTTGATAGCATCCACAAATTTTTGTCGATCAAACTCATCTCCTCAAATAAATGGTATAATTTTCTGGAAGAGATTTAACAAAAGAAGGTTTAGAGCAAAGGATTGCCCCGGAGACAAGATTGCAATATAATGTGTCCCCTCTGTTTTCCAGCTATGCAGCACATGCACTGAAGCCATTCCTTTAATTGGACATCTTGGTCTTGGCCCAGTCCTTCATGAAACACAGCACATCACCTCCACTGTGTGAAGCAAAGCACTTAGGGGGAATATCATCCATCATTCAAATACATAAAAGAGCCATGGTGATGTGGTGGTTAGAATGCAGTACTGCAGGCTAATTCTGCTGACTGCCTGCAATTTGGCAGTTCAATCCTGACCCGTTCAAGATTGACTCAGCCTTTCATCCTTCCGAGGTCGATAAAATGAGGACCCAGACTGTTAGGGGCAATATGCAGACTTTGTAAACTGCTTAGAGAGGGCTGTAAAGCACTGTGAAGTGATATATAAGTCTAAGTGCTATTGCTATATATCAGCCTTTCAAAATAGTTCAGACCAGGAAACCAAATTTAAGAATACTAATACTACCTTTGTTGTAAAGTTACAATAATAGACTCTTGCGAGTCTGAAAGCACTTCTTCCCTCCCCTAACTTTCTAGAAAATTAGAGAGGGTCCCTCCTGAGATGCTTTCTCCATCCCCATTCCGCCTTACGCACGGTCACTCACGCGCTGGTGACGTCTCGCCTGGACTACTGCAACGCTCTCTACATGGGGCTCCCCTTGAGATGCATCCGAAGACTACAGCTAGTTCAGAATGCGGCCGCGCGGGCCATCATGGGAAGGACAAGATACTCCCATATAACACCACTCCTGCGCGAGCTGCATTGGTTGCCTGTGGTTTTTCGGGTGCGTTTCAAGGTGTTGGTTACTATCTTCAAAGCGCTCCATGGCACGGGACCTAGTTACCTGCGGGATCGCATCTCACCTCATACATCCCTGCGACCAATCCGCTCTCACAGGGAGGGACTCCTCCAGGTGCCGTCCACTAAGCAGTGCCAACGGGCGGCGCCCAGGAGTAGAGCCTTCTCTGTGATGGGCCCAACCCTCTGGAATGACCTCCCCCCCGATATTAGAACTACCACCGATCTCCGCTCCTTCCGACAGAAGCTTAAGACCAACCTGTTCCAATTAGCTGGCTTAACTGATTTATAGTCCCATTTAACCTCCTGGCAAACATCTTATTGGGTAGTTTTTAAGGGTATTTTAAGGGTATTTTAATGTTCATTTGTATTTTAATTTATATATTGTACAGTCCACATCCTACCTCCTCCGTTTACCTATTTGTATATTTAAGTATGCCCATATTGTGTATTTATACTGTTTTAATATGACTGTACACCGCCCTGAGTCCTGTTTAGGAAAGGGTGCGGTTTAGAAATTAAAGATGATGATGATGATGATGATGATGATGATGATGATGATGATGATGATTATTACTATTACTCTGGACTCATGTTTCTCTGATCAGACTATTGTCTACGTTATAGCTCCCCATCTTATCGCTCAAGGCTATTCTCCCAGTCCATTAAAAAATAGGCTGAAAAATCCTACCAGATCATTTGACACCAATTTGATCTTGTTCTGACCTAGGCTTCCCAAGAACATGATGCAAACTCCTGGTCCCGACAAAAAACCCTTTCATTAATTTTCTGTGAATTCTGCTCATTCACATACAGCAAACTCTTTCAAAGGGAGGATTTACAGTCACAAACCTTATCTGGCTTGGAGAGCTGACAGGCCGATATCTGCAAAACTTGACAATGAGTATCAGAAAGTCACAAGTCAATTAAGGGAACTAATTGTCTCCTGCAACTCCGCTCCCCTTTCACTCCTCTTTTATTTCCTCTGGGAGGGGCCATGCATTGTCCATCTGTGGCCTTACTCCCAAGTTGACCCTTGTTCTTTAGCTGTTCTCTTCATCTGACAACTCTGTGCATGTGCACACTGGGAACAGGCTCCAGTTGTTTGTCTGCCTCACTGATGTCTGACTCTGAGGACAGCTGATAACTGTCAAATGGCCCTGGCCCCCTCTCTGCCTCTGATGCAGAGTCCTCATCAGAGCCATCCCCAGACTCCAGGATTGGCCCATGTTCCTCCTCAACCTCCTAACTGTCCGAATCTGCTGCCAGGTACGCTGGCTACTGGCTGGCCACAACAGATTTACTGTATAATAATCACCTAATCAATCAAACAAACAAACAGATTTGGATTGCCAAAATAAGAATTGCTACTACATAGCAAAAACTCTTACTTTTGTGCTACCAGTTAGTGGTCATCGACATTGTTGCAGACCAGATCTGGTAGCCTTACTTTAGATTAGTTGGGGGTCCTTATGGACCATCTAATTTTTCATCCACACTTTAAAGTCACTCAAAGCATTTTTAAATCAGTCAACAGATGCAATCACTTGGGCAGTACAAAAACTCCCTTCCATAGCAACTGTAACCAAGGCACCCTCTTTCAGGCCCTACACAGAGTAACAAACTAGGCCAACAGCCTGCTCAATTAGTTTATAACCTCAGTCAAAGATCACTTTCAGAACACAAACAAATAAAAATATAGCCGTCTTTTTCCTTGGCAATTGCTTACATGCACATATCAAATCTCCTTTGAAACTGAAGGGAATTTCAAATGTAAACTTTTTTTCTTGAAGGGCCATATCTAAAGTAACTCCTTAGTTACTGGTGATTATGTAGGACAAGAAATGAAAGTCTGTGGCTTTAATCAGATTTATAATCTACCTTTTATATCCCCAAATTATATCTAGATGAACGAGAGCTCCCTCAAGAAAATAGTCTCCATATATATTATGGATATTTAGTGCTCAGGGTACACATAGGTAGACCTCGACTTATGACTACAATTGAGCGCAAAATTTCCATTGTTAAGCAAGACAGTTGTTAAGTGAGTGTTGTCCCATTTTATGACCTTTCTTGCCACAGTTGTTAATCACTGTAGAAATTAGAAACACAATTGCGAAGCAAATCTGGCTTCTCCGTTGAATTTGCTTGTCAGAAGGTCACTAAAGTTGATCACATGACTTCGGGACACTGCAACTATCATTGATATAAGTTTTATGTCTCCTGGTTGAGTATTAAATGACTGAGGAGGCGACAATTACAACAGAACTATTTATTAACCAGAACACGATCACTAACAGAACAACAAACAACTCCCATCTGACAGCTATTTATATGGTAACTATCAGACAGGGAACCAATAGGAAGGTTGTGTTTGTCCCTCCAGCCGGCAGGCGCATCATAGCCAATCAGGATCTTTTCTCTATTTCTTGACAGCTGCCGGTCGTATCTCCGACACAACAATAAGCCAGTTGCCAAGCATCAAAATTTTGATCATGTGACCATGGGGATGCCTCCATGGTTGTAAATGTGAAAAAAGGTAATAAGTCACTTGTTTTTCAGTGTCATTGTAGCTTTGAGCAATCACTAAACAAATGTAAGTCAAGGACTATATGTATAGCAATACCCTACTCATCATATTGATTGATTGTAATGTAGGAAGCAGTTGAGACTCTCTAAATAAGCCCTTCCAGAAATGGTGTAACAACAGAAAAGGCAACTTGTGGTCACCTATCTTGTGAGCGTCAGATCGTGGTCTGAATGACAGTGCTCCGGCCATGGCTCAACTATAGCTCTATCTTCTAATCCCCCTGGCAATTTTAAATTTTAGGGTATTTTAATGTTTTTAACTCTATTGTTACTGTGTTATTTTATGAATTGTAATAATTGATGTTGTGAGTTTTTTATACCTCCTCCGTGCAACATGTGATGTGTCTTTTATTGTACGCCGCCCCAAATCCCTTCGAGGAGAGGGAGTGGCTTATAAGTCAAATAAATAAATAAATAAATAAATAAATAAATAAATAAATAAATAAATAAATAAATAAATAAATAAATAAATAAATAAATAAATAAATAAATAAATAAATAAATAATAAATAAATAAATAATAAATAAATAAATAAATAAATAAATAAATAATAAATAAATAAATAAATAAATAAATAAATAAATAATAAATAAATAAATAAATGGAAAGCTCTCTGTCACAGGGAGAGCTTAGTCCTGTTCCTCTGAATGTCCATAGTTTCTCCTTTCCAGCCAGTGCGAGCAAGAAGTGGAGATGTGGAGGGCAACCAGCCCACCTGGCCCTGTTATTTTCCAAATTCTTAAAATGCTGGGGGACTATTCTATTTAGCTTGATGTCAATGCAATGTCGGCACAAAGGATGAAGAGGTTTTACTTCCAAGCTCTTTTTGTGAAGGTCACAAAACACTTCAGTCCCTGAACACCCAATTACCAGGAAGTCTTACAGTTATTTTCATTTTCCTTCCTCTGAAGTTCAGATTTTCCTCTCCTTTCCAGTTTTAAATCGTTATTATTTCTGAAGCTGGGGGGGAAAGAAATCTTGATTTGATTATGAGTA
The DNA here is from genome assembly GCF_964273705.1 of Natrix helvetica. Classification (NCBI taxonomy): domain Eukaryota; kingdom Metazoa; phylum Chordata; class Lepidosauria; order Squamata; family Natricidae; genus Natrix; species Natrix helvetica. Next base: position 86,464,058 of record NC_138552.1, read on the forward strand.
GTACAATATCATAATCTGACTCCTCTTGCTTGGAGCCACAGGTAGACAGTGTTCTACATCAAACCAAGCATTCTGTAGCTTGTCTACGCTTTGCTAAGGGGGAGCGTCCTGGATAATGGGCTACATTTCAGCTTCATATTGATCTGAGAAAGCTTCTCATATATTGCAATGTTGCTCGCCATTGCTTATGTCTGAAGAGCATGTTTGTTTTCTGCAGTGCCCTGGATATTCTTCCTGAACAGTCATATCTTGGCTGACTATCTGCCAGCAATGAGCTTACTCTTGAGGAGATAGGTTTGTTCTGAATAGGACCAAATGACAGATCAAGGACAGTAGAATTGCAGTTCAGCCAGGAATTAAAATTTACTCCAATGCCCAACTGGAATACATGTTCCATATCTACTTTAACCTCAGAATTTCAAGAAAAGAGCTTGGAAGTGTAGGCATTTTGAATATGGTAATGGCAGCTAGTGGTAGCAGCAAACAGTATCTTTTTTTCCAAGTCAGCTAGCTCCGGTCCAGTGGTGGGATTCAATTTTTTTACTACTGGTTCTGTGGGCATGGCTTTGTGGGATTGTTGTGGCTTTGTGGGCATGCCTTTGGGGGCATGGTAGGGGAAGGATACTGCAAAATCCCCATTCTCTCTCCACCCCACTAATCTGCTTTCCAACTCCGTTCTCCTGTTCAGGGCAAGAAAAGAAGATCAGCTGGGAGGCAGCAGGGATGGAGCCAGCCTATTTCCAGTTCTCCGAACTACTCGAAATTTCTGCTACCGGTTCTCCAGAACCTGTCAGAACTGACTGAAGACCACCTCTGCTGCAGTCCTGTTAAATTAGCACTGTTAATATAGTTGACAAAAGTATTACATACAAAGGAATAACCTTAACATATTAATTATAGTTCTTGGGAGTGGAACACCAAGCTTTTTACATGAAGGGCAGGTGTAATCTTCTACAAAAGTCCTGCTAGGTAAACCTTCAGTGAAAATAAAATATGTCCTGCTAAGTAAGCCAAACAGCCAAGATGTTTTTCCATTTCTGATCAAGTCTGCATGTCTTTCTCTAAAATATCATTTCTAGGTGGGATTGGAAAAGCCTTCTCAGCCCAGCCTTGCTTCAGCTTCATAAATATAATCAAATTGTTCAACCCTTTGCAAAAAATGCTGGTGGGTTACTAACACCAAATATCAAATTGCTTTTGAACTCACAGGACTAGGTGAGCTAAATGGTTTCATAGCTGGGCAGAAATCACATATCTTAAATAAGTTACTTACCTTCAGTAAATTTTCACACATTTTTGGCAGGCAAGGGGCAAAATGGTGCATCTGAAAAGTTCAAGATAATCATCTTAGTTCATAGCCATTTTGTAGGTAATCTCAGCATTCAAGTCCATAACCATGAAAGCTCACAGCTGAATGAAATGAAAATGAGGTGGCAGCAAATATCCATGTGGTCCTTTTAGACCACTTTCTCAAAATTATTTCTTTGGAAGAGAATGGAATTACAGGCAAGAAATATGTTTATCGAAACCATGCAGGGAAAATACTACTTTGAACCCGCTTATTTTCTATTTCTGTCCTTTTGTTCTTATGGCATCTTAATATTTGTTTGCCTCTGCAGTAGCCTACTGAATTGGGAGTTCTGAAAACTTGTAAGGAGAAGTTAATTTTCATGGTATGATTATGGTTCTGATTATTTAAGATGTTCACAAAGTGACTAAAAATATTCAAAGAAGCTTCCTCTAAGGATCCCTATTTTAGAACAGATATTCAACATATCCATTGCCTTTCCTTCTGACATATTACCACTAATGTATACATGTAGCCTTTGACTTACAACCATTTATTTAGAGATCATTTGAAGTTACAACGGCACTGAAAATAGTGACTTAAAACTGTTTTTCCATACTTACAACTACTGCAAAATCCCCATGTTGTTGGTGATCAAAATTTGGATACTTGGCAACTGGTTCATCTTTATGACAGCTGCAGTGTCTTAAGGTCATGTGATCACCTTAAAGATAAACTTACAAATGATTACAAAAGATTAATAAACTTACGAATGATTTTTTGGGGGTCAATCCATTCAAATTCTTAACAATAGGTTAAGACCACTGAGTTCCAGAAAACAAGATATTCTTCCCAATTCCAGTTCCTGGACAAAGACTCAGAATATCTTGTAAAGGTTTGACACAAAGAATTTTTTCTTGCCTTTTGGCACTTCCAGATCATTGAATTATATGAATTGGATATCATGTTTCATGAGATAAACAGTCTTCAGATCAATAAACCAGGGTTTCTTATTTGAATTTGTAACAGAAACCCTGCAATTAAATTTTTATATGCCTGCTAGTAAGTTGAAAGATCTCATTTATGACTGATTACACAGGTTCCATGTTTATTTATTTATGATCAGCGATGACAGGAACGTAACACTAACAGTCATTCATTCATTCATTCATTCATTCATTCATTCATTCATTCATTCATATTTATTTATGTCCAAGACCAAGTCATAAAATTTAAAATGCATACATAATACATACATCTATAAGAGGAAGACATCATATAAAATTAGCAATTCATTGGAGGTACCAAACAGTTTCTCTAAGTTGAGGCTATCAATAACATTTTGCTACTGCCTTTAAAACACCCTGCTATTGGTTATTTAATAAAAATACCTCAATCTGTTCTTATGAGTAAAGTTTGTTTGGCTCAAGAGGATGTGTATCAGTTCTAATCATCATTGAGAGTACAGTGAATACCTTTGCTGTATGTATGTATGTAACAAACTCAACCTCTATGTTAGAACAAATATATCGTCAAAACTTCATATGGAAATTTGGAATTATAACCAACTGGCACTCCAGCAGGAAGAAGATCTATAAGGGCCAGGGAAAAGAGCTTTCTATGTGGGGCATTCAAAATTTTATAGAATTAATTGGGAAGTGTCCAAGAGGTACAGTGTAAGAAAGATGGAAAACTTTGTCTCTGTCTACCAGAATATCTAAATCCCATACCAAAATCCCAGCTTCTACCAAGTTTTTTCCTAGGTCCCTAACAAGTAGTGCAGGCATTGCCATTCCACACTGTCTTACATCTTGATCTATTTGTTTTTTTCAGAGAAGGCTGATATATACGGAAGGAAGTGGGCCAATCAGGTTCCAAATGATTGACTTTGCCCAAAGTCTTAGGCACAGAATGTTGCCTCGGCTCAAAAGAGACACAGCCTAGCTGTACTCAAGTGGTGGCATTTGAGGTTGAGTAAGGAATATTATTTGGATGTGGTGGCTCAGTGGCTAAGATGCTGAGCTTGTTAATCAGAAGGTTGGCAGTTAAGCAGTTCGAATCCTAGCACAACGTAACGGAGTGAGCTCCCATTACTTGTCCCAGCTTCTGCCAACCTAGTAGAAAAATAGGGACCACTTTTGTGGGAAAGTAACAGCACCCCGTGTGCCTTCGGTGTTTAGTCATGCTGGCCACATGCCCTCAGACATGTCTTCGGACAGCACTGGCTCTTCGGCTTAGAAACGGAGATGAGCACCGCCCCTAGAGCTGGAAATGACTAGTATATATGTGCGAGGCGTATCTTTACTTTTATCTTTAAGGAATATTTGATATTGATCTCCTTGGCATGGTGCTGCATGGATCTCAGATGTTGATTTACAAAAACATCTCAATCCTTGAACAAATAGACACAAAATGTATTACATGTATAAAATGTGGTATGCTATCTTTGAACTGTTGGCTTATTCATCACAATTGTAAGATGTGGATTGAAGCCGAAGACTTCCCTTTTACCTGCCTTCTGCTTTTCCTGGGTAAACATGGCGAGATAATGAAATTATATGAGCATTGTTTGTTTTATATTTTCATTTTTATTACTTAAAATGGAGAATATTAGCAACTTCTGCATAATTAAGAAGGAAAGGCTGGAATATTACTAATGTACAATGTTTATAGGTTTGCTGAGAACTACATATTGTAGATGATTTTGCCTTAGGAAGCTCTACCAGTTAGGGCTACCCTTATCTGGGGAAAGTGTTGTCTTCATTTCATCAGTATTTGCAAAAGCAGCATTCTCTCTCTTTTTCCCATTAAGAGAAATTAACATCCAGTTCTCAAAAAACACAGATGAGAAGATGAACAGTCAGCTGCTTGGAGTATTTGATTGATTGGAAAGGCAAAACAGAAATAAAATAAATGAATGAATCACAGAATTAGGGCTTAATTAAACTAAATCGTCAATTTGCTTCAAAATGCTATTGACCTGTTACAATAGCAGTTTCCTTCCCCTATTCTTTTTTCGCCTTACTATAAAGAGAAGACAGCAACTCCTTCTTTTCCCCCAAAGTAAAATAAAGACCCCTCTCTAACTGTATTGGCAGGGTGTACAGAGTCCTTTCCATGTGTCCTTTCCATGCCCTTAGATGTTATAGATAAGGATATTTTTTTGTCTTTTTTCTGCCTTTGAACAAAAGAAGGAATGCATTCTGTACAATCCCAACCAATAAACAACATTCTTCTAAAACACATATGTACACACACACACACACACACACACACACACAAACACACACTGGAGATGGTAAGATTAGTAAATTGTCTATGGTCTTATTCCTCATGTTGGAAGAAATGTCCATCTGGGTTCAGTTCCAAGTGGGGAAAAAGACACTGGAAACATGGAGACTGCTTGGAAAGATGGTTTAATGGTGGACAGGATCACATGGCTTGAGTTCCTGAACAGGATTACATGGCTTGAGCTCCTGAGCAGAAAGGGGAAGAGATGCTGAGAGTGCCCTGGCTTTATGCTCTTTCTGGGTCCCACCCAAGTTTCCCATTTCTGTGTAAGAAATGCATTCTGATTGGTGATCAGACTCCCAGGGGCAGGGGTCTTAGCTAACTTTGTAGGTTGTCCTGAGACCCAAGCTTCTTTGAGCCACTGGCTGATGTAATCTTCCCAGTGCCATGTGGTGAGTTTCTGTTTGCTAGATGGGACCTCCTGAAGGTGGTAGATCTTTGTTATGTAGAATAGACTGGCTCAGGCCTTAATGGTCCATTGACAAAGGTGGGGGGATGAGTTCCTGTCTCCCTTTTAGGAGGAAATATTCTGCCCTTTTAATATTTCCCAAAATATTACATTTTCTAGTAGAGGGGTAGGTTTTAACATCCTACACTCATAGTAAAATATCTCAAACTACTTCACTTTGCTGCTTCAAAAAAGTAACAGAAATGGCCTCTTTAAATTACTGCTGTTGGTTCACCCCAATAAAATCCTTGCACCAAGAAAACAAGCTTGTCTGAGAGGGAGGCTTACATATAGCTTTCTCTACTGATGTCTTCTTCAGAAATGTTATTTTTGGTTTGTCTCAAATATGACAAAATGGAGGAAATTGATGAGTTTTTGTATATGACAGCATTCATATATTGGGACAGATGAAACTTTAGGGGAGAAATGTGAGATACATTAACAAATTAAAAATGAAGAGCTCAACAACCATTAGTACAAAATAATGCTAGTGACTTTTTTTTTTAAAGTCTATTATTGTTGGCTATCTGCTGGAGTAAAGAGAGAATAAGAGGCAGAATTGCTTAGAAGATTGCACGTTTGCTTTATAAAAATTAAAATGTATAAATTATTCTGAAAAAAATTGCTGTGACTTTTTTTAACCTTTGGACAGTACTGTGAGATTTGATTCTGGAGCTGCAGGTTTTCTGAAAGCAGTTGTTGGAAGAAATGTTCATTTCGGTTCAGTTCCAAGTGAGAAAAAGACACTGGATTTATGGAAATTGCTTGTAAAGAAGGTTTATTGATGAACAAGATCAAACGCCTTGAAGATCTTGGGCGAAGAAAAAGGGAGGAGTTGCTGAGAGTGGCTGGGTTTTATATCTTCTCTGGGCTTTTGAATTTGAGCTTGTATTCTGATTGGTTGTCAGACTCCAATGGGGCCATGCATGGGTAACTTTGTAGGTTGTCTGTGTCCCAGGCTTGGTTCAGCCTTGCTGGGTGATGTAATCGTCCCAGGTGCCATGCGGTGAGTTCTGTTGCTAGATGGGTCCTATTATGTCCTGGACACCATGTCTTTTGAGTTGTAGATAAGCTGGCCCAGGCCTTCATGGCCCATTAACAAAGAGGTGTGTGTGTGTGAGAGTTTCTGCCTACCCTTTCAGGGGAAGAATTCTGCCCTTTTAATATGTCCTAAAATATTTCATTTTTCTAGAAGAGGGGTGAGTGCTTTCTTCCTACACAATTAAGCTAGCTGTCTATTAAGAGTAACAAGACTATACGTGAAGGATGTAATTTGACAGGAGGGCAGGAGATAGAATGCTAATATTCCTTGGCTCATCCACCATTTTTCCTTTGTATTCGGTTTTCCTCCTCCTGTATTGTGGCTGCCGTTCGCACATAACACTAAACCATTAAAAAAAACCTGATGGCCTGGTTTGCACATGATGTTAAGTTTTAAAGGTGGCTTCACACCAGACTCAGCCGAAACCTAACAAACCATTTATTATGGAGTATAATCTAAGCATGGGGAATTATAATGGACCAAAAAAAAAACAAAAAAAAACCTGAGGGAGAGTCTGCAAGGGCGTTTTGTAGAATTGAGCACTTAACACTCAATCTACTATCTTTTTACTTTAAAACAGTTTCTCCTGCTCTAAGTTTACACTGGACCTTTGATCTATTCTCCATACTACTAAATCCACCTACAAAGAACAGTTTTAAGAGTCCCTCTAGTCTAACTAAAAGAGGAAAAATTGCCCAGATGGCTTTTGAAGCAAAGTGTCTCTGTGTGTGTTATGCTACCTAATGAGTCTTGTGCCATCCTACTGTTTACTGACTTAGTATTTGACTTTGAAATTGTACACTACCAGGTAAAACTAACCAATGACAAGAATCACAGACTTGGAACTCTACATGAAATTAATGAAACCAATAGCTGGGGAAGCTTATGGCTTTCCAAATGCGACTGAATTACAGTTGCCAGCAATTCCATCCACTATAGATTCTGTGGAGCGATACTGTGAGTTATAGGTCAACAACATCTGGAAGGCCACCAATTTCTTACTCGTGCATTAAACCATTTAAGGAAATACAATGTGAGATATAAGGAGAATAAATAGAAAACAAAGCAGTTAACTTTGGAAAGAGTCATGGCCCACATGCCAGGTTTCCCAAAAATGTGAGTCACAAAGCAATTTTAATAAGCTCCACCATCTTCTTCAAGTTCATCCCATAATGCTTAAATAGCTAAGTCATTGTAACTTCTTAGTTGTAAAACATCCTAACATTCTAAATTATCCATAGCTATCAGAGACTTTGGTAGAGGAAGAAGGAAAGGGAAATGTTTAAACTATCTTCTGAATAAATGTTGCTGCTTCAATAATTTTTTAAGTAAAAGCAAAAATATATTGGAAAATGTCAAGTCGTTAATCCTGCCCTAGAACAAAAATAGACAACATGTAGATTCAATTCCAATCAGCTCCAACCAGTACAATCAAGGGTGAAGGATAATTGGAATTGGTCCAACATTCAGAGAGCTCCATCTCTGACTTATAACTAGGCTGTATGTACACCTAACAAAGAGAATGGATTAGTTCATTGATTAAGTTCTAGAATAGGGAGGAGAGGAAATGAAGAAAATAACACTTTCCATTTTGTGGCAGCAATAAAGGAAAAAAAAAACACCCCAAGGGGTTGAATTCATTTGGTCCTCTCTTGTCCATCTGACAGGCTTGGTCACTCTCTGTGCCATAGTGCCTGTCCAATGTCATGGTCTCATAAACAAGTAAGCTAAAATCTGTTCAGTCAAGATCTTTGTACTGCTAAGCTTTGATCAGTCTCATCCATATACGTTCTTTGTCCCTTTAAAAATTAACTGATTAGCAAATAGTTCCTCTGAAAACTATAGTAATGAAACCATTCAATTTACTCTTGACATCTGTTTTAATGTATCACTTGGAGTTGCTGTGATCTAATAGCTCTTTCACCCCAGTGAAGGCCAGATTTATCCTATTTATTATTTGCCTATAGAACAGTTTGCATCATATTTTTCATTAAAACTGATCCCAGGATACTTATGATCTACACAATTTAGGATATACACATTGTAATATGAAAGTATTTCTTCACAACAATACATTTAAAAAAAATGATACCAGGTAGACATCATCTGTGCAGGAGAAAATACATCAATGCCAGCTTACATATGGCATTGAATGCTGCAAATTTAAAAATACTATATGTAATGTTGTGAGGCACATGCAACTATTTGGAGTAATGAATAAAAAGATCACAATATTATTCAGGATTCTAAATGATCAGCACCTTCTTTATAATATCAGTATTGGAAGATTAGAATTGAACAATTTCCAGAAGAAATGAAAATAGGCTTTACCTTTTATTGAAACATGGAATGCTGAAACATGGAAAGATCTCATGATGTCCAAAGTGGCTTCTATCAGGGACTGCCTGATGAAGCAGGAAACCAAGCTGGAGCGAGCTGTTTGTTTATGAGCAGTTGCCACCACAGCCAGATTGCCTAAGATGAACAACATTTTGAGGTTTGCCAAATACTGACTTCAGATGGCCAGTTCCATCAATTGACAGAAATATTCCAAATATCAGACTTTTTGTTCTCTCTGTGCCAAAAGGACTTTCCCCCCCCCCCCCCCGAATGGCCTACCTCTTTCAAGTTAAAGAAAGCTATTTCAACTCTTGGGAGAAAAAAATGTGGATTTGAAGTTGATATTCACATGTCTGTTTGTGAGTGTGTCAGTGTGTGTGCATCTCTGCGTTTCACTTGCCAATAGTTTTGAGGCTCTAATCCAAGGCAAGATTCCAGGCTATTAGCTTATGTACACAAAATGCCCAGATTCACAATTCTTTTGGATGTCATAGAAGGCAGGGGACTCTCAAAGCATCAGCAGCTTGTAGTCCTTCCTGTCTGTACTTCTGTCTGTACTTCTGTGTAAAATGCAAAGTTTTCTTTAACAATAGGGAGATTCAGCTAGGATTAATTAGGAATTGTCTCAATGTAGACAAACATTTTGATGAGTTGTTCGTTAAAAGAAATTCAAAAGCTGATCTTGGCTCATCATGCTGGTATATATATTGTACTGGTGCCATAAACTGACTGATTATTGTATTGTCTCCTTGGGCTTACTGTTTGTGTCAATATTAAACGATTTTTGTATATATATCCAGCAAAATAGCAGATTTTTCAACAGTTGGTTCTGTGGAAGTCTGGCTGAAAATCTACAGAAGTTCATTTTGCATCGCAAGTCAGAGTGTAACTTCCAGGAGAAAATTGGACTCAGATCATAATAGACACTTGCTTTACATGTTATCTGTATATTATGTTTCAATGTCTGAATGGCACTAATAAAATTTCAGGGACTTCACCAGGGTATAGACGTCATACACCCAATCCATTAATGGCTCAAGCTGGCATTTCTTTTGCAGACTTTACTCCACCAGATCTGGGCTACAGAAATCAGGACCAGTAGATGACAAAAGAGAGAGATAACAAAAGATATCCAGATCTGGGAATATTTGCAAACCAGATCTGGGAGCTTTACTTCAACAGAGACTCAAGCAATCTGCAAGGCTTCTAATCAGTGTTGCAGTTGCTTTGTTCTGCTTGGCAATGGAAATCTCTGGGCATGGTTCTATGTGCTGCATACATAGAGAAGCAGATGTTCCCAAGGTGGGTAAGCCTCAGAGATGCAAATGACCTAAGCTCCTAATAACTGCAGGCATTCGATAACTGCAAACTTTGGAATCAGCACTGTTATACAGCTGCCCATCCATGTTGAATTTACCCATAAGAAACTTTTGTATCATGCATTTCTTTTCTTTCTAAAATCTTCTAGTAAAGGCACTCCAATGGTAGTCAGGTTAGAGAGACTGTAAACTTCCTGTTTACAGAATTTTGTTAAAAATTCTAACTTGCATACCCCACACCATAGTGAATAACAACCAGGAGGCTGCACATTGCTGATTTCTGTTGTGTGGGGAGCAATCATTGCATAGTTTAAAAGGTCCTAGTTCAAAATTCATCTTCATGTTAAGCCAATGTGATAGAATGGTCACAGAATCACCCCAAGACCGGGAAGAACTACGCTGAGGGTCAGCCTCCCCCGTGGAATATCAGCAGGTGATTTAGGGCTAATCGTTGCCCCTTAGCTCAGCCTCCCTTACAGGAATGTTGTGTAGGAAAATTGGAGGAGAGAATGCTATGTGCGCTGCCTTAATCTATCACAGAAAAGACAGGATACAAATCTAACAATTGCTCTCTTTCAACACTGCCTTTGCCTTGCGTTTTCTTGAAAATACAGACTAATAACTAGGTTACATTTCTGTTAGATATAGCAGACATATTTTGCTTTTATATTTCCCAAGCTCTGCTTAGCCAAAAAGTAAAGAGAAGCAAAAGAGAGTGTGGGAATACAGTAAATAAGCGCAGGTCTATCTCTGTAGGATTGCCTCGCCCTTGGAGGCCCCTGGAAGGCCAGACAACATAGAAGATCAACTGCTAAAGCCACACAATGTTTTCAGGAAGCACTGAAAAATGGCTCTACATTTAAAACCTTCGGCTTCACCTATTCCTGAATACGTTGTGCAGCTTCAGTGGTTCATCAATTTGAGGAAAGGCGAATTCTGTCTGCCATTTTTAGTAATACTCTAGACAGACCATTTGTGTTTAGAGGTTGTCCTTAATTCAGACCTTCTTAACCCGGGGACTGCCTATAGTGGCAATATAGTCTTACTCTAGTTTTAAAATCACTGTTCACAGATCTGCGTACAAGGTTGTGTTCAACTCCTGGAGTGGGAGATAGGTAGCTAATGGCAATGCATGCTGCCTTCAGAATCACATCCTTCTTTCACTTGCGATGGTCCAGTTATTCAGAACCCAGAACATCAGACAAAGGTTTTTTTTTTTTAAAAAAAATATTTCTCTCTCACTCTCTTGCCTTTTTGTGAATTGTTTGCACCTACTTTGATAAATACATATGCCATCTGTAGCTATTTTTTTGCAAACCGCCCTCAGGCATTCTGAGTTGGTGAACTGCTTGCTTTGATTTTTAACCAGGTGACAGGGCGCATTTGCCTTCCACTTTGCCCTGTGTAATGGAATGATGGGCAGGGTGGTCAATGTATAAATCAGGAGGAGAACAGTGGATTTTAAAAAGAGCAAATATCAAAGCCAGGCAGATTTCATGCTCGCCCATGCTTTCCCTTCAAATATAAATGCTTTTAAGAAGCAGCTTCTCTTTTATTGTGAGGATTTTTTTTCCTGTGCTGCACTGATATTTTTTTTCACCCCACATTTTTATTTTATTGTTATTCCTCTTCCTCTTAACCTTGGAATCCTCCGAAACTTTCGAAGAAAAGAGGATAGCCTTTTCTTTCTTTTTTTTCCTTGTGAAAAACGCTGTAAGAGCATGAGTCCATGGGTGGCAGTAATTCAGTGAATCCTTTTTGATCCTGTACAGTGTGCTACTGTGATATCTCTCTTGCAGTAAGAATGTCTTCATCACCACAAGTTCCTTTGGCTAAGCCTAAGTATGACTCACATTTAAACAAGTTAAAGAGTTGTTAACCTAATTTTGCAGAGCTTCTTCTCCGGTAATATTGTACTGCAAACTAGGGCATTCAAAATCTTTGCTAAACCAGTTCTCAAATAGAACTCATCTGTCTGGAATCAGCACTGTATATCGGATATTAATACAATTGACAGAGTCCAGAGGTATTTCACAAGAAGAGTATGCCACTCCTCTACTCACAACAGAATACCCTATGCCACCAGGCTTGAAATTTTGAGCTTGAACTATGCCGCCTACCGTCTGACCTAAGCGTAGTACACAAAATTATCCGCTACAACGTCCTACCTGTCAATGACTACTTCAGCTTCAACCACAATAATACTCGGGCAAACAATAGATACAAACTCAAGGTAAAGCGTTCCAAACTTGATTGCAGACAATACGACTTCAGCAACAGAGTGGTCAGTGTCTGGAATGCATTACTTGACTCTATTGTTACATCCCCAAACCCCCATAATTTTAACTAAGACTGTCTGCTGTTGACCCCACTCCATTCCAAAGAGGTCTGTAAGGAGGCGTGCATAAGCGCACCAGCGTGCCTACTGTCCCTGTCCTACTGTCTCCATTTATTCGTACCCATTTACTGTGTTCATATTTATGTTTGTACTTAAACCTGTTATCTGTTACACGTTTGACAAACTAAATAAAATAAATAAATAAAATTAAAATAAACAATATGCTAAGCTAATACCAAACTACCCAAAAAAAGCCTTAGATGATCTCCTTTTTATTACAGTCAACTGCCTGGCAGATTTCAAGATGATACCTGATCCGTTTTCACTCCACTTGGTCAAGGTAAGGACTGTGATTTTAGAGGGATTTTAGAGGTTGATATTTTTTCCTCTTCCCTCCACATCTCTTTTCCTTATATGTCACCTTTTAAAATATTATTATTGTTGGAGGATTCAATCTAGGTCAGTCACCGGAGCCAGAGGTTTTGTCTTCCGAGCTTTCGGACTCTTGCTGGAATCTATTTTTAGGAAATTTCTCTCTAACCCTAACTGACCCAGATTGGATCCTGAAGCATTATCCCAGGACATGTATATTCACCTTCATTCCTGATTATTATTATTATTATTATTATTATTATTATTATTATTATTATTATTATTGTTGTTGTTGTTGTTGTTGTTGTTGTTGTTGTTGTTATTGTTATTTACTTTATTCATTAAACATGAAACTCAGCCAACTGAACATTCAAAAATGCATTACAAATACCAGTGACTGGTGCTAACGGTTGATACGATTTGCTGTCAACGTCCTAGGTATCAACCAAGTATCTTCTTAAAATATAAGATGTTCCGAGTAGCACAGTTTTTTGCTGTTCTGCTGGTGTTATGCAGGAAGCTGCAATTTGTTGATGTATCTTGTAAAATTCTTGGACTTGGTGCCAAGTGCCCCAATGACAATGGCTACATGTTACATGCTTTATCCATAGCCGTGTAGCTTCGATGGCCAGGTCGCAATATTTCATTATTTTTTCTAGTACTTTTTCTTCGACTCTGGCATCTCCAGGAACAGCGATATCAATAAACTGTACAATTCGGCCTTCTACAACCGTTATATCTGGCGTGTTATGCTCCAAATGACGATTTGTTTCTGTGTGATTTTGCTGCATTCACATATTAAATATGAAACAGTTTTGACTTTGTTATTGCAAAGTCGGCAGTTTGGGTTGTCAGTGGATTTTTGTATCTTCGCTTTCATGACATTAGTTTGTAGTGCTTGTTCTTGAGCAACCAGTATTAAATCTTCCGTTTCTTTCTTGATAGTTCCCATATTAAGCCATGTCTATGTCAAGTTGTCATCATATTTTCCTTCAATGTTTTTCAAGTGTTGTCCATGCAAAGCTTTGGTTTTCCATCTATTTAATCTGTCATCCAACTGTTTTTCCTTATATTCTGCCTTTGTTTCTGTTGTTTTTATGCTGTTCTCTGTTTTCACAGCCTGCAGCAATTTTTCTGTACTTTGGTTCACATAATCATTCAAACTTCTTTTTTCTTCTTCTACAGCTTGATGGATTTGCAATAGTCCCCTGCCTCCTATTTTTCTTGGCAGGTACAACCTGTTGATGTCACTTCATGGATGTAAAGTGTGGTACATATTCAAAAGTCTGCGTGTTTTCCGGTCCAAGTTTTACAGTTCAGCCAGAGTCCAGTTGATGATTCCAGCTGAGTAGCGTATCACTGGAACTGCCCATGTATTAATGGTTTTAATTATGTTTCCAGCATTCAGCTTTGATTTTAATATTTTGCGGACCCTCCTGATGTATTCCTTTTGTGTTGACTCTTTGACTTTTCCATTCAAGATGTTGTCTGCTTCCAATATGCCTAGGTATTTGTAACCATCATCGTTTGCTAATGCTTTCACTATATTTCCATTTCCCAGTTCTATTCCTTCTGTTTTTTTTTCCATTTTTCCTCACTGCATGGATAATATAGCACATTTTTCAAGTCCAAAGTTCATTTTGTTGTCACTGCTGAACAGTTGAACTGTGCTGAGTATTGAATTAAGTTCAGTGGGGCTTTTCGCATACATTTTTAAGTCATCCATGTATAGTAGATGGTTTATCTTGTCATGTTGGCTTGAGATTTGGTATCCCAGTTTTGTGTTTCATAGGATTATTGTCAGTGGAATTAATGCAATGTTGAACAGTAGTGGTGAAAGTGAATCCCCTTAGAAGATTCCTTGTCTGATGTTGACTTCACCAATGTTCTCCCCATTTGTTGTTAGAACTGTTTTCCATTTTTGCATATTTGTTTTCAAAAATGTACATATATTTTTGCTGATTCCAAAGTTTTCCAGACAGGTGTTAATCCAGCTGTGGGGTAATGAGTCAAATGCCTTCTTGTACTCAATCCATGCCATATTTAAATTTGTTTTTCTTTGTTTTGCATTTTAGTACCATTTTGTCTATGAGCAGTTGATCTTTTGTTCCTCTTGATTTTTTTATAATTTCCTTTTTGTTCTACTGGATACAGTTTTCCATCAGATGATTGAATACTGAATTTGCCAGTGTCCTTGTAAAAAGTTTTAACATTGTTGGCAGACAAGTAATTGGGCGATAGTTGCGTGGTTCTGTGCCTTTTTCTGGATCTTTCATTATCAAGTATGTTCGGCCAGCTGTTAACCATTCTTCGCTTGTTACATTTTGAAGCATTTGATCAAATTGAGTGACCATACGATGATGGAGGCTGGTCAGGTGTTTTAGCCAGTATCCATGCAGTTCATCCAGGCCAGGTGCACTCCAGTTCTTGACCTTCTTTGCTTGTTTTGCCACCATGTCAGTTTTTATTAAAATATTTTCCTTCTTGTTTTGTGTTGTTTGTTGTTGAATATCTTTGATTCAGGAGGCAGTGTTATTGTGTTCCACTGGATTTTCCCACAGTTTTTTTTAATTATTATCATCATCATCATCATCATCATCATCATCATCATCATCATCATCTTAATTTTTGGTGAGATTCACAGCCTTTGGGGCTGGTTGGTAGCCAACAGCTCGAGTCCTAACCAAGGACATAGGAACTGTTAAGGTAACATCTGAGGATATAAGCTGTTCCAAGTAGGGTGGTTTTTTGTAGAGTCAGAATGTTCAAGTCAGGTAAATTTAGAATTTCCAAATAGTGAGGTAGCCCTTTAGGTATTGCTCCAAGGGCTCCAATTACAATTGGGACAACACATGATTTCTTTTTCCACAGTCGCTCAACCTCAATTTGCAAGTCCCGGTATTTTGTGATTTTTTTTCTTGCTGTTTATCTTCAATTTGTGCATCACCAGGTATTGCAATGTCAATGAACCATACATTTTTCTTTTCAACTATTGTTATGTCAGGTGTGTTGTAGGCCAAGTGCCTGTCAGTATGGATTCTGAAGTCCCACAAGATTTTGCCTTTCTCATTCTCTAAAAACTTCTCAACCTGATGGTCCCAGTGGTTTTTGCTGTACTCAAATCCAAATTTTTGGCACAATTTCCAGTGAATAATCTTAGCAACGCAGTCATGGCGTTGTAGGTAGTCAGTTTGTGAAATTTTGCTGCACCCACTGATCAAGTGGTCGACTGTCTCATCTTTCTCATTACAGAGGAGACATTTGCTGTTGGTGGTAACATGTTGAACTTTTGCCTTCATGCAGTTTGTGGCTGAGGCTTGTTCTTGAGCTGCCAAAATAAAGCCTTCTGTTTCTTTTTTCAGTACTCCTGATCTTAACCAGTTCCAAGTTAGTTTTTGGTCAGCTTTGCCTTCAATACTTTTCAAGTATTAGCCATGCATAGCTTTGCTTTTCCAATTTTCAGCTCGCTTCTCAATTACTTCTTTCTTACATTCAGCTTTTAACTTAGTTGTCTTCAAAAGGCCTCCTTTATTTACTTTCTTAATCATTGATTCTTCACTTTTCTGGATGTAATAATTCAAGCTGTGTCTTTCTTCCTCCACAGTCTGCTTTACTTGTAGGAGTCTTCGACCACTCTCTGCTCTTGGTAGATACAATCGGTCAACATCACTTTTAGGGTGCAAAGCATGATTCATTGTCATAAGCTTCTATTATTATTATTATTATTATTATTATTATTATTATTATTATTATTATTATTATTATTATTATTATTATTATTATTATTATTATTATTATTCAATTGTATCACAGTGGCCAGTTGTTTTGCCGGATTTGGCATTGATTACTAGTCGGGCCCTACCCAGGGGCCTAGGACGTCGTAACGTATTTTCGTAATATACGTGCAGATCCAAGCAGTGCAGCTTTTTGCATTTGAGTGATGGTGATTTTGTCAAGTTTTAAATGTAATTCCAGTGCTTTTGGAATAGCACCCAGTGTGCCGATTACCACTGGAATTACCACTGCTGGTTTGTGCCATAATCGTTGAATTTCAATTTTTAAGTCCTAGTATTTCGCGACTTTTTCATGTTCCTTCTCCTCGACTCTGCTATCACCTGGTATTGCGATGTCTATGATTGTAACCATATTTTTCTCAACCAGTGTGATGTCTGGTGTGTTATGTGCTAGTATTTTGTCTGTTTGTATACGAAAATCACACAGGATCTTGACCATCTGATTTTTGGTGACTTTTTCAGGCTTATGTTCCCACCAGTTTGTTGTTGTTTTAATATTATAATTTTTGCACAAATTCCAGTGGATCATTTATGCTACTGAATTGTGCCGCAATTTATAATCAGTCTGCGTGATTTTTTTACAGCAGCTGAGTATGTGGTCAACAGTTTCATCAACTTCTTTGCAGAGTCTGCATTTGGCATATTATTATTATTATTATTATTATTATTATTATTATTATTATTATCATCATCATCATCATCATCATCATCATCATCATTATCATTATCATTATTATCATCATTATTTAAAGCTGGAGATAAGGGATTGTCTTACTACTTAGAAGCATGTTTGGATCAAGTATGTTTGGATCATACTTGGAGTATGTTTGCATTAAGTATGAAGTAAAATGCATCAAATAAATAATAAAGGATTTTTACACTGAAATTTTTATATTATGGGCAAACAGAGCTTTCTTCTGCGAAATGTGTAGATATAGGCAATCAATTGGAATCAGGGTTACATATTACATATATAAAGCATTCCAGTTTGTTCCTGGATGCAATTTGCAATTTACCTCATGGACTGTGGAAACATATAGGGGTGATTTAAATTATTGTTTTCTATATTAAAAAGGTAAAAGGTTCCCCTCGCACATATGTGCTACTCATTCCCGACTCTAGGGGGAGGTGCTCATCTCCATTTCAAAGCTGAAGAACCAGTGCTGCCAAAGATGTCTCTGTGATCATGTGGCCAGCATGACTAAACACCGAAGGCGGATGGAACACTGTTACCTTCCCATCAACAGTGGTCCTTATTTTTCTACTTACATTTTTACATCCTTTTGAACTGCTAGGTTGGCAGAAGCCTGGGACAAGTAACAGGAGCTCATTCCGTTATGTGGCACTAAGGATTCAAACCACTGAACTGCCAACCTTTCTGATTGACAAGCTCGGCATCTTAGCCATTGAGCCACCATGTCCCATTTTTTATATTACGGCAATTTGGAAAAGCCTCCTAATCAGTTCCCTGCCACCACCCTCCTTAATTAATTAAAACTAAGCAGAAGAATCAGAGCCACAGGAAGAGTCCATCCAGCCTATTAGCTCCCTCTTTAACAAATTCTTCTCATACAAGAAGTGTCTTCTTAGTTACCACCATCAGAATAATTGTGAAAGGCAATGAAAATAGATCAAGCCATGTACGCTAAAAGAAGATTGCATTTCTGAAAAGAGAGGAGGGAGGAAAACACACACACACACACACAGATGCTGAGGGGAAAAATAGCTATTATACACACTTCAATGCTCAGTAAAATCATGAGAAAATGGGAGTTTTTGAAGCTTCTCCTCCACAGTGTACACAACATAATCATTAAAATGACTGTGCGGCGAAGAAAATAGAAATGAGCTTCACGGCTGATATTATTTATATAGCTGCATTAGTAATGCTAGATTTGCTCTTCAAGGCACCAGCCAACTTTCCTTCCTTCCTTCCTTCCTTCCTTCCTTCCTTCCTTCCTTCCTTCCTTCCTTCCTTCCTTCCTTCCTTCTTTCCTTCCCTCCCTCCCTCCCTCCCTCCCTCCCTCCTTCCCTTCCACATCCAACAATATAAATGAAAAGGCAATCTTATTATTCCTCACTCCAGAGGTCAGCAATGTGACAACCATGGCATCAGTGGACCCATTGACACTGTCTTTAGTACCTGCCAATAGTCTGCCCAAAAATGACCTTTCCAAAGTGTGTTTAACGGAAGCATACATAAGTAAACATAAGTAGCTATGCTATAAAGGAAAATGCTAGTTTTCAGCATTATTTTTATTTACAAGAATGCTCCTGGGCCACACAGGGACCATAGATATTCTTAGAACATTGTAGAGTATATGAGTTGGAAATGACCTTTGGGTCATCTAGTTCATTCCCGCCTCAATGCCAGAAGCCCTCCTAAATCACCCCTCCCACTCACCCTTGTAGGCAGATTGGTTCACTTTTAACCTTTCTTGCTCTCAGGATCTGAGCTGGTTTGGATTGGAGCAGCCTGTAAGCCTTATAAGTAAGTAAAGAATCATATATTCCTCTAATATTTAGTTCATTATTTTCATTTTGTTAGACTTTGTATTCTTGGTTATATTAGAAAATGGATCTGTTCCTCCTGCACATTTATATGTAGCAATAGCAATAACAATAACACTTAGACTTCTATACCACTTCACGGCACTTTACAGCCCTCTCTAAGCGGTTTACAGAGTCAGCAGCATATTGCCTCCAACATTCTGACCATCATTTTAACAACCTCGGAAGAATGGAAGGCTGAGACAACCTTGAGCCAATCGAAATGAAACTGCTGGCAATGGGCACAATTAGCCTGCAATATATATCTGCTCTACAAACTAAATAGACAGTCCTTGTAACTGTTCAGCACATGTAGCTTTTATTGCAAAGTATTCCTGGTTTTCCTTAAACCTGTTCAACTACTTCGTGCAAGTAGTTTCTAATCTATTAGACCACCAATCTTCAAACTACGGCATGCGGGCCGGATACGGCTCACCAATGCAAAGTATACAGCCTGTGGAGTGGTGGGATTCAGCCCTGCCCCTCGCCCTGCCCCTCACCATCGGCCTTATCTTCCAGCGAGCATCCACTCCAGCTGCACTTCTGGTTAGTTATTTCACTGGTAGAGCTGCACCTCTGATCACACCGCTGCCGCCGAAGGTAAGACCAAAGGGTGCTGGGGAGGACCAGCTGACTGAGGGGTGATCTCGCCAGTGCAGCCACATGATCCAGGGCCAGTGGGTGAGTAGGGGTGGGGGCTGCTGCTGGCTTGAAAAGCAGCTCTGCTGCCAGCTTGTAAAGTAGTGCTTTAAAAGTCTAGAAAAACACTTTATAAACAGCCTTTCAGGATGTTTTTCATAGCCATATGATCCAGGGGTGGTGGGTGAGTACGGGAGGGGCAAGTACAGCAAGAACAAAAGCAAAATGGACTGCTAAATTGGCCATGCCCACCCAGTCACATGACCACCTAGCCACAGCCACCCAGTCATATGACCACCTAGCTATGCCCACCCAGCCGGTCCAATCCCCCAACCGTGAGGGACCGTGAATTCGCCCCTGTTTAAAAAGCTTTGAGGACCCCTGTATTAGGTCAAGAAACCTAATGGTCCAAACTTATCTAGTTGTCTATAAAGATGTTATAAGAAAACCTGTCAAAGTCTTTTACTAAGAACAGCATGCACCACATTCATCTGCCAGACCAGTCAGTGTCATAGAAAGTGATAAAAATAGTTTTATAGGACTTGCTCTTGATAAAGCCATGCTGATGTCTGATAACGGAGCAATTATTATTTGTGCTCACTGTCACGCTGCTTGACAATATGTTCCAAAACCTTGACTAGACTTCTACAGTTTAACTGGGCTGAGTTTCTCCAGGTCCTTCCTCTTCCTCATCTTGAATATTTAACTCATGTTCCTTCTCCAGTCTTCCAGTACCTTCTCTTGGACTTTTCAAAGATTACGGTTACGAATGTGGAAATCACTTCTTCCGACTATTTCAGCATCTTGCAATGTACTTTGTCTTTCTCTTTCTTACCTTGTATGCATTTCAAATTACAGGATGGGTTCTCTTTATAAAAAGCATAAAATAATTTTCCCTATTAATTTCTCATTTGTCCTGTGCAGCAGACCCTTAGCCTCATTGGCTCATTTTTTTTTTACACGCACCAATCTCTAACTCTAAAAATCAAATTATATTTGGCCTTTCTCATTTTTATAATCAAATATCCCACTAACAGTATAGAATCCTGGACCATTTTTTCACATTTTGTGGACCGGTTCCCACCCATTTTGTCCAGGACTCTGTATGTCCTATCCCTTTGCATAGGAGGATATTGGGAAGTTTTTTTGACATCACTATCTCCTTTCATGTTGGCCAGAGAGGCAACCGTATGTACTCCTTACTTGCCATTAAGTGTTTGGGAGGTCAGCTGGACTGGCTGGAACAATGAACAAGTGCACAATACTGCAATATTTACAAATCATGGGAAAACATTGTGCCAGGCAGGTCTGATAAAATAATATAGAATGAGCTTCTATCTCGGTGATAGCTCAAATGACTGCAGATTTCTGATGTGCATAGCAAACAAGGCCCTTGTTAATGGAAGTCTTGATTGTTGGTATCTATTTATGGAATATTCACAAAGAAAAAGGCATCATTTCTAGTTTCTGTATAAGTAGTTCTTGACTTATGACCACAATTGAGCCCAAAATTTCTGTTGATAAGCAAGACAGTTATTAAGTGAATTTTGCCCCATTTTAGGACCATTTATGCCACAGTTATTAAGTGCAGTTGTTGCATTAGTAACATAGTTGCTAAGTGAATCTGGCTCCCCCATTGACTTTGCTTGTCAAAAGGTCGCAAAAGCCAATCGCATGATTCCGGGACATTGCAACCGTCATAAGTATGAGTCAGTTGCCAAGTGTCTGAATTTTGATTATGTGGCTATGAGGCTGCTGCAACGGTCGTAAGTGTGAAAAATGATCATCAGTCACTTTTTTCAGTGCTGTGGTAATTAAATGAACTGTTGTATGTCGAGGACTACCTGTACTCATTTCTAAAGCTGACAGTTAGTGATGTAAAATGACAACCAAACAGGGGTGAAATCCTCCCGGTTCGCCCCAGTTTAGCCGAACCGGTAGGGACGATTGTCCTTGGTTCTGCGAACCGGTAGTAAAAAAAAGCTTCCAACGATTGTGCAGCTCAGCTGTGAGCCGCACAATCGTAGGAAGCTTCCCCCCACCCCGCGTTTTTAAAGCATTTTTTCCCTGCTAGTACGTCTGAACCGGCAGGGATAAAATGCTTTAAAAGGCTTTTTAAAAAGCTTCTAACGTTCTCGCGGCTCACAGCTGAGATGCGCGATCATCAGAAGTTTTTTTTAAAAGCTTTTTAAAGCATTTTATCCCTGCTGGTTTGCCCGAACCGGCAGGGAAAAAATGCTTTAAAAAGCTTTTTAAAAAGCTGAAAGTGAAAAAAAAAAAAGTTGGCCATGCCCATCCAGTCACATGACCCCTCCCCCACCAAGCCACACCCACAGAACCGGGGGGGGGGGAATTAGATTTCACCACTGGAACCAAACTATGACATCATTGCAAACTGTTTTTAATCACAACATCCAGGAGGAAATGCATCCCTATGTTTCTCAAACATCCAGTTCTTCAACTCATTAAAGTGCATGGTTCAAGAGCCACGAGGCACACAAAATGGAAATGAGAGCAACTTGAAGAAGCAAAGAGACACGGATTTCAATGTAGTCCCGTAGATGTGGCATGGTGTGTGTTTCAGACACGAAGAAGTATGCCTTGAGGAGTTTGATTCCAGCTACACATTATTCCAAGTGCATTATAGCTGAAATGACATTTTGTCAAAGTTCAACATCTGAATTTCAAAATAAATGTCCAGACAGCAATATTGAAAACCTTGGTGAAAATAAGGCAGACTGAGGAGAATCAATAAGTCCTAAATAGAACATTTATTTAAATGTGCAAATATGATACAACCTTGTGTAAATATGTTACAGTTAGTAAAATAGTGCTAGCTATGTTCTCTTTTTCTTATCTCATGACTTCCCTTTCTTTGCTTTATTAGTTTTTAATAATACTTGTTGAGTTTTGTGTAGCGCTGAAAGAAAATACTTCGATGAGTGCACGAGTTAGGATTAATATGCAGACGTATATCATGCTGTTTGGATTGTATATTTTAGTCGTTCAAGCTTCTGATAAGCTTTTATGAATTGTTACCTATTTAGGCCTTAGATTAGCTGTTTAGGCCTTAGAAGTCAGTTGCTAAGATTCATTTTTAAAGGTTAAATCCATTAAAAAAATTAAATCTATTGATTTTTTGTAAAATAGAAAAAAAAATTACAAAAAGGAGGTATTATACAAGAACCCAACAAGCTAATTAATTATGGAGCTATAATAGCAAAACAAACAAAAAGGAAATAAAATGAATAAGATAAAACAAGGAAACATTTTTTAAAAAACCTAAAAAGTTAACATATTAAATTTCCAAGGTTGGTAAAATGAGGATCCAAATTGTTGTGGACAATATGCTGACTCTGTAAACTGCTTAGAGGTCTATAAACTAGATGCCGCTAGTTCGCACTGGTTCAGGCGAACCGGTAGTTAAGATTCTGCCATTTTAAGGGCCATTTTTGGGCCAGAAAACAGGCTGAAAATGAGCAGGGGTGGAGTCTGCCAGTGGTGGGATTAGCCTCAACTGGCTGAATCCTACCTCTGCTTTTGAGGCAAATGGCCAGGAGGCAGGGCTGGGTGTGATGAGTGATGTCACCCACCCAGTCACATGACCAACCGGCCATGACCCAGTCACATGACCAACCAGCCATGCCTACCCAGCCAGAGAACCGGTTGTTAAGTTATTCAAGTCCCACCACTGTCTGTAAAGCACTGTGAAGTGGTATATATAAGTGCTATTGATACAAATCACCTAAACATATGACTTATTCATGTACTCATTCAGTTACTATGTATTGCATCAAATTATGTACAAATGTATCTATGCTTGTAAGATGTTTTGAAATCTAAGTCAAAGCAAAATAAACTAATTTTTTTCCGATTAGTAGGAAAAATGCCTTTTTTTGGATGTTAAACATTTCTTGAATTCTCTCAACTTAAAATTACATATGCTATAAATCAAGGGTGTCAAACTCGCAGGCCGGGCCGTATGCCGTCATGTGCTGTCTCTACTCCCGACCCATTTAGGAAAGGGTAAAAAAGTCCCGATACATCACATAACGTCACTATGACGATGCAAGTTTGACACCCCTGCTATAAAAGCTATAATCTACGAGCTCAAAGACACAGCCTCTTTGCTGTTCTTTCCTGGATAACAGGAAGGAATCAAGTTGGCATAATTCAAGATGCACCCATATAGTATGCCTTTAGAAAACACCTTGAATAGAGTCACACTGTGCTGTGCCATCTATAACTCCTCTATGGAACAGCGTAAGGGCAGTGATGAGTGGTTTTCTATGGTTGAAATTCAAATGTCATCAACTGTGGGAAAATCCACCATGAACCATTCTACTGAAGATATGCCAAAATAATGCTTCATCCAATCATTTTTTTCTCCCAAAGGACTCCTGACTTATTGACTTAATAACCGCCAGATGGCAGGCAAAGAATTCATGTCTCTTAATTGCAGAGTATGTGATTCCTGGGATTTGTGCCACCAGATTGGGGCATTGCATACATATTTTTAAAGGCAGAATTCAAGAAAGTTGTCATGGTCCAGGACTCAGATTCTGATGAAGATGCTCCAGCTGAACCCTGAAATGTCAGCCTTGGGAGACTCAAAGCCAAGAGTCACTCAAGGCTGATCAAACACAGGCACTGATGGAGCAGCTGGAGCAGTCAGATGATGACAAACTACCTCTACTTGGAACTAGATGGAGAACAGAACAAAGATATTCAATGAGGCACCTTGCCAAGCAAGGCAGTAATCCTCCTGATTAAATATGCTAAATGGGCTACAACTTGATTGAAGAAACAGCCATGACCCATCTGATCTTCTGCTGTGGTGTATCATTCCTGGGAATCAAATAACTCTGACCTACAACTGTCTAACAAACTTGATTTGGATCTCTGAACTTGGACTGGATTTTGACTATTCTTCTATGTTGAAAACAGAACCACACAGTTTAGCTGAGAAACTTTGTTGATTTACATTTCTTCCTTGTCTACTGATAACTGCTGGAGCTTGAGTAAATTGCTTTCTTCACCTGACAACTGTGAGTGTGTGAGGTTGACTGGAGGGCAGTGTCAGTGCATGTTAGAGATTGGCTCAGCTGTGAGGTGTTTTTCATATAGCCATATGATTTTTCCAAAATGATTACCTGTGGACACTAGATGGCATCAAAGAGATTGTTAATCACTCCTGCCTACCATCTAGTGGTCTTCCAAATTTGTGCAGCTAAAATCCGGTCACTGAATAAGTATTATTGTATACAATTTTATTAAGAATCTTTATTATAATGGTAAAATTTTAATACAAATTAAACTTTAAAAAAGTGAACAGAGAAGAGTAAAAATGCAAGAAAAAAGAAATGAAAGAATATTATAAAGAAAATGCAAAGTAATATATAAAGAAGCAACTTCCAGGATAAAGAAAGGATAAAGGAAGGAAGATAAAACTGAATATACAGTAAAGTAAGAAAAAGAAAGAAATCCAAGAGAGAGCTAAAGGTTCAAGAAAGAAAAAAGAAAAAAAGATATAAAGAAATGGTTTCTGATTTTCTTTACAGTAGTTATAAATTTACCTCTTATATGGTTACATCATAATTTTCTTCTTTCTATAATCTATTCTATCTAATCATCAAAACCATAAACCGTAAGTTTGAGGGGCTTGTTTTCTGCAAAAAGTCTACAAGGTATTTCCAGTGATCAGTAAACATAAATATTGTCTTCTTTCTGATCAAAGAAGGCGATTTAGCCATCTCAGCAAGTTCCACCATCTTCAGTAAACCTTTCCTCCATTGTGAGTAATACTGAATCTTTCCATGTGCATACAATAATCTTACTTTAATTATCATATACAAAAGCAAAGTTCTTTGACATTTTTCCAACTGTTTCTTCATCAATCCACAAAGGAAAAACCTCTGATATATATATGATAAATATGATAAATGATAAAATATTCCATCTTGCTATTCAATTTCCAACATGAATTTGAAGTCCCTTCATACTTTCTAGACAATTTTTCTGGTGATATATGCATACCAACAGTTCATTTAATTAAAAAAAAACGTCATTAAGACTACAACACTGTGTAAGTTTCAATTCTTTCAACCATATTTTCTCATGTTTCCATTTTATAATTAAATATTTTAGCCTACTATATGATACGTTCTTTCACTTGTTGGTCTGACTCATATTTCAATAAAAGTTTATATATTTTTAAAATGATACGTTAATTATTTTTACACAATTCTACTGTATTTTAGTCTTGCAATGTTCAAAACCATAAACTCTTTTGTCTATTTTAAATAACTGTAGATAAGAAAACTGCTGACAATGATATCCCTCTGCCCTCACTTCTTCTCTTGATTTTATTTTCTATTCCCCTTGACAAAATTCTAGCACATTTGTGTTTGCTTATGCTTCTTGTACTGAAATTCACATAGGTGTTTTCAGACACAACCTGGGTTTGTACTTATTTCATATTTTAATATGGTGCATCTAAGAATGATTTTTAAATTCACATTAATCTTGATTTTGTCATACCAGATGCCACTCAAATCTCAGATAATGTCCTTTTAACTCCAAAAGCTTTCTATTTCTGGGTCAAACCAAACAACAAGCTGCAAAATACAGTTTCAAATCAGGTAAACCCAATCCTCCTCTTTCCTTTGAACTGTGTAACACCTTGCTTTTAATTTGTGGTTCACCCCCCCTCCCCCCCAGGCTGCACAATTTTAAATACGGCCTTCTGCCACCGTTTAAATGGAGCATCAGTTGTCAAAACAGGTATTGTCTGGAAGAAAAACATCATTCTAGGCATGTCAGTCATTTTTATCACAGAAGGTCTCCCCAGCAGTGACAGTTGTAGTTTCTCCTATGTCAAATTGTCTTTTTAAAAACTTTATTCCATGTCTTAAAATAAGTATTTTGAAATGGCATGTAGTTCAGTGGTGGGATTCATATTTGTTTTTACTACTGGTTCTGTGGGCGTGGCTTGGTGGGTGTGGAATTGCTTGGTGGGCGTGGTTTGGTAGGCGTGGCAGGGGAAGGATACTGTAAAATCTCCATTCCCTCCCCACTCCAGGGGAAAGTTACTGCAAATAGATAGGGAGAGTCAGAGGTGGTATTTACTGGTTCTCCAAAGTACTCAAAATTTGTGCTACCGGTTCTCCAGAACTGGTCAGAACCTGCTAAATGCCACCTCCGATGTAGTTCAGCTTTGTCATAGTGATACCCAGATACTTTTCCTTCTCATTTATATTCCACATTAAGTATTTGTAATAAATATGCCAAAAATCCAAAAAATCTATATCTGTAACAGCTCATTCAGTATCATCCTTTTCGGTTTCCTGTTGTACCTTTTTGACCTTTCTGAGTGGTCTCCTTTGACACCTCCATTTGAATCTCCTCCAATCCTCTTCAATTCTTTCTAGAAATTCTCTTGCTCTCTGGACAGAATTCAGTCAAAATCTCTGACATTTGAAAGTAACTTTCCAACTGTTGCCTTGGAAATGGAATCTTTTTTCTGTTTTAACCTCTGCAAGAAAAAAATTCTCTTTTCTCTGAGGCAAAATTGTAATAGGAATCTCTTTAAGGACAATTACATCTGTGTTATCAATTTTCATGCTTGTATTAAATGCTGCTCCTAAAAAAAAAAAACCTTGCCTTCTCACTGACAAAGTGGAACAAACATCCCTTGGAACATTTCTTATTCTTGCAAATCTTGTATTCATTCTATATACTTTATTAATTTTTACCTTTGTTTTCCTCATGTCAATCTAAAAAATATTGCTAAAACTTTAATAACCTTTCCTTTAATATCTTCATCTGCAAGCCTGTGGGATTGCTTTAAATCTCAAACAAAATCCCTTCACTTTCAGTCCCAGTACAGCCAGATTATCTATTTCTCTTTCCAACTTTCTATCTATAATTCCTCTCTTACTTTCCAGAATTTCTACTTTTCATTAATTTGTTTTACATATCCATACACTTGTTTACAGACCTTTCCATCTTCTTAACTTCCATCTCCTCTTTTAGCTTTACAAATCTTTCATTTGTTCTTATTTCAAAAGCTGTTAATTTAACATTAAATGATTTACTCAATTTAGTATCAAGCAATTCAGCTAATTTACTGCTCAGTTCCTGAAACTTTTTGTGAAAGAACCCAGTGTAAAATCTAATTGCATTACTCTAATGATTTGCTTTTTTGCCTCTTTTCTGGTGGTTGTTATTATAATATTGTGTAATCATAAAAATGTTGCAATTGGAAAGAAAAATGAAAAAGCAAGCTCCTCCACCTTTTATTTTCTATTTTGTCTTCCTGTGCCCTTAATACTTTTGTCTCAAATGATATTTCATAGCATAACCTGGAATTTTGGGACTGACGAAAAGGACATTCCTACTGGGGGAGGTGGAGCTGAGCCAGTTAATGCTTTTGACTATGTCACCTTGAGTTTCTTCCTCACTAGTCCTGAATTGCCCAAATAAGAAATCTTCTATTGTTTTACTAAGAAAATGTTGCTTTCTTACCTGAGTAGCTTGGATTGACTTCTGCCTATCACTGGAGTGAGATATGAGATCAGATCCTCAGCGAATAGTAATTGGGAAGGATTCATGTCATAGGATGAACGCTGTAAAGCTAACTAAGTGTTGAAAGTCTGTTATGTGCTCCTGAGATTTGAGAGTTTTCACTTCTGGTTAGATTTTAACAGAATAAATGAATAGCAGAATGGGAAGGAACCAGTGGTGGGTTACGACCAGTACACCCTGGTACGGGCATACCGGTGGCTACCGGGAGCACCGGGTACTGTTCCGGTACGGTGCTCCAGAGGGCCCACCTGCCCCCCCCGCCATCCTTACCTGTATTTGAGCTCTTCGGAGCTTCTGTGCACGTACACGGAACGTACGCCACCTATGCGACGCTCCGCTGAGCAGCTGGAGCATCATGGAGGTGTCACAGTGCATTTCAGACAGTAAGTATACATGCACGCACTTAGCATGTTCATGTGGTGAACGCCGAGCCCTATTGTACCGTACCAGTTGCAACAGGATCCGGAACCCACCACTGGAAGAAACCTTCTAGTCCAAACCTCTGCTGAAGCAGGAAACCCTATACCATTTCAGACAAATACCTGTCCAATCTCTTCTTGAAAACCTCCAGTGAGGCAATTCTTTCCACTGATTAATTGTTCTCATTGTCAGTAATTTTATCCTTATTTTTAAACTGGTTCTCTTTTTGATTAGTTTCCATTCATTGCTTCTTGTCTGACCTTCAGGTGCTTTGAAGAGTAGGTTGACCTCCTTTTCTTTTTTACAGCCCTTCAAATATTGGAGCACTGCTATCATGTCACCTCTAGTCCAGTGGTGGGTTTCAAATTTTTTTAGAACCTCTTCTGTAGGTGTGGCCTGCTTTGTGGGAGTGGCTTACTGGCCATGTGACCAGGTGGGAGTGGCTTGCCCACCATGTGACTGGGTGGGAGTGGCTTGGCAGCCATGTCACTGGGTGGGTGTGGCCAACTTGTAAAATGTGGTGAAACTCACTTAACAACCTTCTTGCTTAGCAACCAAAATGTTGCCTCAGAAACTGTGGCATTTGAAGCACGCAAGTCTTAAAGCTGTCAAGTTACAAGACCCTTGCACCCCCAACCCTTTAGAAAAAAAAACCCCAGGGGTGTTCAAACTTGACAGCTTTAAGACTTGTGGACTTCAACTCCCAGAATTCCTTCTCTCGCTCTTCATCTTGATGATGTGCGGATGGGCAGGGGGAGGGAGCTGGAACTGGTTCTAAATGGCACTGTAGATTTGTGGAACCTCTTCTATAAAAGAGGTTAGAATTGGCAGGAACCCACCTCTGCTCTAGTCCTTCTTTTCAGTAGATTTTCTTTATCTGCCAGTGCCTGATGAGACCTTTTCTCATCTAATAACTTACAGTACATAATATTATTTGAGATATTCCACTCTGAAATTTCTGCTATTTGATAATCAGTTCTGTATGTCTAGTCATTTCAAACTTCTCTTTTCCTTTTGTTTTGCTTCATTTTAATGAGCCGCAGCTCAAAAATATTTTACTGCCTAACAACTACTGTTTGTAAATATTCACAGCATTTAATCTTCTTCCTCAGAATGCGTTTATTTTAAATTCAGGACTAATGCTCTAGTGAAGCAAATATTCATAAAAATTGTTTATCAACAATGTCATTGGTTGGTGAAAAGGTAAAAAGTTGTAACTGCTGTATAATCCACTATTATGATAAATTCGAAGTTTTTCGGGGGAAAGGATGAGAAGAAATGACTTTGATAATTTCTGAAGGACCACGGCTGAGAAATTTGGGTTTTAAAATTTGGAGACAGTTGCAATAAGAGAGCTGCAACTAATCATAATTGTCAAACAAATATTTTTAGATGTATTTAGAATATGTTTCATACATTATCAAAGTTTTTGTGTGTGTGGATGGGATGGATTACATTGGTCTATACTTTAGGCTTTTTCTCCTCCACCTCATCCCATTATTCTTTCCACCATAATTTATAGAAACAGGGAGGAACTCTTAGCTATCCAGATATCGAACTACAATTCCCAGCATTCTTCAACAATACTTATGTTTCATTTAGCATTTGAAATGCTGTAGGTTCCTAGGAACTGAATCTCTTAAGTATTCATTGAGTAACTGAAAAATCATTGGTTTTGAACATCTAAAGATATGATTAAAACAATATATGTGCAAATATCCTAGAACACAGGCCAGATCCATCTTGATTGTTTACCTACGTAAAGCTCAAGGCTACAACGATCCATTGAAAATGGTCAGACTATTAAATATTTAGAAATCTGTTCCAGTTGGTGATGGGTTTATTGCCTGGATTCTTAGACAAAGGAATGGCAAGCTTGTAAAGTAAGTTGAATTGCCACACTGTCAGAGTTGAATCTGAAATATATGCCCTGTTCATTTGCAGTTTGAAATTTTATGGTCCCCGTTCTGCCATCTCAGTCCACCATCTTTTTCTCTTCTATAAGAAAATACATATTGCAGCCTTCTCTGCAGATTCACATTTGATTTTAAATGGCAAATAGAATGTTGTAGACTCCAGGTAAATTTAAAGAGAGGAAAGTGATGCAATGAGTGATGCAATGTGTAATGCAGGAGTGTCAAACTCAATTTCATTGAGGGCTGCACCAAGGTTGTGCTAGACCTCGGGGTATGTGGCTGGGGGGCACGTGGCCAGCTTGACATCACTCGTCAAGGCTCCATTTTAAGCTTCAATGACCTCCTGCAGCCCTCTGCCAGCTAAAAGAGACCCTGAGGGGACTCTGTTTTTGCTGGTAGTGGGCTGCAGGAGGCCATTGCGGCTGAAAACGGAGCCCAGTGGGCTGCACATAGCCTCCCCGAGCTCCATTTTCACTGGCCGAGAGCTGCAGGTGGCCGTCCTCCTCATGAGGCCTTTCTGCCATCTGTTTTTGCTGGCAGAGGTACTGTGGGCCAGTCATCACTGTTTCCAGGGCAGCCCCAGAAACAGTGAGCCAGATCTAAGCACCCTTCAGGCCGGATCTGCCCACAGACCTTGAGTTTGACACCCCTGGTGTAATGCATAATGTCACAACTCCAGTAGGAAAGGGTGGAGCTTGTGTTGTGTGATTCACAATGTTAATTTTGGAACAGACGACGATGTTGTTGTGATAAAAAAATCTCTGCAAATAGAAAACCAGCGTGTTGTGGAAAGCCTCAGTTAACTAGTTTTGTTCATTTGCAAAATGTAGCAGAACATGGAAAAGGAGAATGCTCTGTGCAGTTTGAATGTTTCGGTCCCCTTTAATCCCACACATTTTGTCATCTATGTTTTTAACTCGTTATGTTGCAGGAAGGGATGGAGGCAAGCTCTGATTCATCTGGCAGATCACTATTTTGTCATTCCTTGTGGTATCTGTTAAGCCTACTCTTCAAAAGGATTTTTTTAAAAAAAATAGAATAATGGTCTTCCCACAGGAATTTGAAACCACTGTAAGAAACAAGGGAAAGTTAAAAAGATGGAGTTGAACCAAGGCCTTTATTTTTTTTCCCTTTTACACTGAGAATTGTTTATATGTAAATATTTGGTATGAAAAGAGCCTGAGCAACATTTTTTTGCTGATGTGCCTGAGTTTAGTCCTTCCTCTGGGTGTAGTTTTAATTCTGCAGCCAGAGTATTAGCAATATTAAACTGAAAATGTCATATAATGTCAAGTCTGAAAATGTCACTGAGAAGATTGGGGGGGGGGGAGGGGAGGGTATGTGTGCGCTTGTGTGTATATATATATATATATTTAGATGCCGGTGACCCTGTACCAGCAGCAGTTGAAATAAATAAGCCTCACTGGAACTGTACAGTGGCTTTGGGGCGGGCATAATTTTATACATTTTGCATCCTATTAATTTTCATGGCGCCGATGGAGAAATATTAGAACAGCAAGAGTACTAAAGACAAATTAACTCATCAATTACATGGATGGGACAGTAGAGACCAAGTTTATTTCACCAGTTCCACTTGCAATAAAACTGTAATTACCAACTCGTGGAATCTTCATGGAAATCTGCATTCATTACCACTTAATTTGAAGTCAGTGACTCCCATATACTTAAGGATTTTTTTTTCCTCTGGTATTCTTGCAAAGGACTAAGATCTGAGCTGAAATAAAACAGCTGTCCCTTCTGGTCCCCACAGTGACATCTTTAAAAACTTGTCCTGACTAAACATTGCCCCTGACAGCATCAGGTTTGATTTGGCTTGGATTCCAACAGAACAGTTATAAATGAATATGGATGGATACACTATGTTCAAGGTCATTATGACTTTTGTCTCCTTCCAGCCACAGAAGACAGGGCAGGTTGTCCCCCTCTGAGGACTTAGAACCAGAAATGCATGAGCACCCACTAAAGAACCTGGTCCTGAGATTGCCCTTCAAGGAGCTCACAGGGTTTGATGTATGTGCAGCATAGTAAAGCAGTGTATCTCAATTACAATGTCAAGAGCATCCAAATAAATACTCCATATGGAAGACGGATCACCATCCACAAGCATCTCCTGCTCCTATTATTCACTGGCTGCTTTATTGTTCTTTTGGGGTAGAATTAGATGCAAGAAGACCTCTGGCCTCCATGGAAGCTTCACTCTTTAATCCAGATTATTTTCTGTGCACAACCCAACAACTTCATTGCAATATGTAATCCCTCAAAGTCTTGAGTGTGGCACCATAATGGGTCCTGAAATATGCCTCTACTTGAACTAGGTAATTGTAAAAGATGATGGTCTCAAGGTAGGAAACTATGCCTCAAGGGGAAAAAAGAAGAATCTCAAAATGCTCATATCTTATATTCTCATGATATAGATCAAGTCTTTATATATCAAGCATCATATTGTATATGGACTCCTACCTCTGCAGGATTACATTAAGAAGAATGGACAGATATAAGTCAAATGTCCTGGTCACATGACAGTGGTGCAGTTGTTAGAATGCAGTACTGCAGGCTACTTCTGCTAACTGTCAGCTGCCTGCAACTTGGCAGTTCGAATCTCACCAGGCTCAAGGTTGACTCATCCTTCCATCCTTCCAAAGGTGGGTAACATGAGGACCCAAATTGTTGGGGGCAAAGATGCTGACTCTGAAAAGTGCTTAGAGAGGGCTGTAAAGCACTCTAAAGCGGTATATAATTTCTTCTTTGCAAGAAGAGATTTCCCATTGCTTTCTTCCTAGGGGGGAGGGAGAAGAACCCAAGGTCACCCAGCTGGCTTTGGGTCTAAAGTGGGACCTCACAGTTTCCCGGTGTCTAGCTTGATGCTTTAACCACTACACAAAGTCACATTTCTCACAATTTTATCCTTACTATAGTACTCTAAAGCCATACCATTTGATATTTTTTTTGCATCTTTCATTCAAGAATCATAACGTACAATTGGTGGAAGAGGTTTGGTGTTATCATAAGATCAAATGAAATGACTAACAAATGGAACAAGTTGAGATCTGATGTTGCCTTGTTAAAACTTAGCAGACCTCATTCTGATCCATGCCTAGACAGTTTACGTCCTCCTAAGAAATGACAAAATGTAAGTATTTCAATAAATCCGACTCTGCTTTTGAATTGCTAATTTTATGTACGGCTCTATCTACAATCACGAATGAGCTTACTAGAATACAAGATTTAGGGCTGCATTCAAATATATGTAGTTCTGTCCAGACCATAATGTAGAATCTAATACAATAGTACATACAGCTATCAACAAAATTAACAGAATAGAATCCAGAATGTATGTACATTTAATGTATATGATATAAATCTGTCTGTCTGTCTGTCTGTCTGTCTGTCTGTCTGTCTGTCTGTCTGTCTGTCTGTCTGTCTGTCTATCTATCTATCTATCTATCTATCTATCTATCTATCTATCTAGTTTGTCGATCTATCTTGTTCTGTTCTGTTCTATTCTATTCTATCCTATCTAATCTAATCTATCTATCGTCTGTCTGTCTGTCTGTCTGTCTGTCTGTCTGTCACTAAGCACCAGACTCATGGAAGCAGGATCTATCATACCAGAGACCCAAGGCACAGACTGTGCAGAGAGGTGTTATAAAAGTCTAATACAAAGTGGCAGAATGTGAAAGGCAGAAAGAATTCAATAGATTGAATGGCACAACCAAGTTGCTAGCTTTGTGTATGCGAATATCTACCAACCTAGTGTATGGGC
Source organism: Natrix helvetica (assembly GCF_964273705.1). Classification (NCBI taxonomy): domain Eukaryota; kingdom Metazoa; phylum Chordata; class Lepidosauria; order Squamata; family Natricidae; genus Natrix; species Natrix helvetica. The sequence goes on from NC_138552.1 coordinate 86,498,185, forward strand.
TGGATTCTCCCGAGTCCAGATGGGTTATTCCACAGAAGATTGTTCAGAATAACAGGACTAAAATCGCGTGGGACTTCCAGATCCAGACGGACAAGCAAGTATTGGCCAATCAACCAGACATCTTGGTTAATAGACAAGGACTAGAAGACAGATGGTAATAAAAGTAGGAAAGCTTGCCTTGCCTTTCCCCCTCCCTTCCCACTCTCTTTTTCTCTCTCTTTCTCTCTTTTAGAATCATTGCAGTATAGTTGCAAGGGTCCTCTGATGATCAAGGAGTGGGGAGACTCAGATTTTAGTACTTCCTCAGGCATGGAAGCCAACTGAATGATTTGTGGCCATTGACTCGTAAACTGGAAAAAAAAAACAACTTGCCTGCCCACTGGCACTGACTGAACCAGTAGATTTCATGATCTTCGCCTTGCAGTAAATGTGTGTGTGTGTGTGTGTGTGTGTGTGTGTGCATGTGTGTGTGTGCATACATACATGCACACACATGCACACACACATGCACACACACAAGGGGGAGGAGGGAGAAAGACAAAAATAATTTGTTGGAGAAAGAAGTACAATGCAGAGTGAGCATACATGGGACCTATGCATGCTGGTTACTGGGAAAATGAATATGAGGAGAATATATATATACAACACAAACATAGCAAAGGCAACATTAAAAATAAAAATATGGTTTTCTGCCTGGATGGTCTTCTGTAATGAGTCGAAGGACAGAAAGGGGGAGTAGTGAGCTCCCTCCCATATTTGGGCATACCAGGGGTTGTAACACAAATACACACACACAAATGCACACATACACACACACACATATGGTAAAGGTTCCCCTTTCACATATGTGCTAGTCGTCCCTGACTCTAGGGGGCGGTGTTCATCTCCATTTCAAAGCCGAAAAGCTAGCGCTGTCCGAAGACATCTCAGTGGTCCCTATTTTTCTACTTGCAGTTTGCTTTCAAACTGCTAGGTTGGAAGAAGTTGGGACAAGTAATGGGAGCTCACTCCCTTACGTGGCGCTAGGGAATTAAAGCACTGAACTGCCGACCTTTCTGATCAACAACCTCAGCATCTTAGCCACTAAGCCACTGCATCCCAATTAGTGGAAGTAAGACACCCCTAACATCCCTCGGGGAGGGGGTGTTCTGTTAAGATACAATCTGTTGTGCCTTAAAATGGCTTGTCTGTACTGCTGTAAAATGGCTTCTACTGTACAGCACAGTGGAGTTGCCATGGTAACGGCTTCACAGTACTCCACAAGTGGGCTCCCTCTGGAAAGGGGGAAAATCCAACATTAGAAATTACGTTTGCTCTGGACATTTTCCCTCTATAAATAAATACCCAGGAAATGCTGGGTTATCAACAAGCTAACTATAAAAATTGAATACTACAGCATTTGTTTTAGGCTCCATTATTCATAGCTATTCAAAGGGATCTATTCTGAAACCATAATTTCCCTGATGGTTTCTTTTTTTAAAATTATAAATTTATGTTACTCAATTACCAAAAAATTATATAATGCTCCTATATCACTTTCCTCTCTTCTTACTCTGCTTGCCATAGATTCAAAATAAAATCACAGTTTTAGATGAGCAAAAATTGCATTTTGATGACATGCTGATCTAATTACGTGAAATATTTGGAGGCCAGTCAGTTCTTCATGTTTAATTGTTACTCAAGTTGTAGATGTTCCAGCTCATCCCAAGCCTGCCATTTGCCTCCTAGGGACTTCCTTTGTGGACTAAAATATTCTGAAGACTTTTAATTTGTATATATTTGGCCTAAGATTCAAGTCTAATATTCTCAGGTAAAATGCAAATTGCCGTAAAGCAGACAAACCTTTGTAACAGTGACATGTCAGAAGATCATGTTTTTCAGCCTTGCATTTTATTTCAAAAACAAAGCAGCCATTGATGAAATACGAGGAACCCCAGATTAGTAAGAGATAGCATTTGGGAGCACTGATTTTACTGAGCTGACGGAATGCAGAAGATTGAGTTCAAAAATCATAAAAGTGGTTTTATGTGGCCTGAGTCAAGGACTAACAGCTAATATAACAACAGCTTGAAGATGGAGAGCTTTAAAGTAACAATAAATGTTGACTACAATCTAAGCTAGACAACTATGCTGACATCTGTTGAAATCAATGGACTTAAGTGCACTTAAGTGCTGAATTGTAGTGGCTGCTTTATAGTTTATTGTATGGTCAATGAATCAATGGATCTATATTTATGGCGATTTAGCTTTTGGTTTGCATTTTCATAATCCTTTGTCATTTTCTTTAGTCTTATCTTTTAGCCATTTATATGGAAATTTGTAAAAAAAATGTACAGAGAGCCCCTGTAAAAAGGGGCTGGATACCAGGATGTTCATACATTTCTATTCTCTGACTTTCAAACTAAAATGTTTGAAGAAAAATTTTTGGATAGTAAAAGGGTACTTTTCAAAGTGCTTCCTTCTAGATCAGGGGTGTCAAACTTGCATCATCGCGATGGCATCGTATGATGTATCGGGACTTCCCCCCCCGTCACTAAACTGGGCGTGGGTAGCGGGTGACAAATCCAGCCCATGGGCCACAAGTTTGAAAGCCCTGTTCTAGATATATTGGAATAAATTCACCCTCATCCCCAACCAACACTGTTCCAATAGAGAGGGATGATAAGGGGAAAATTATTACAACATAATAGAACAGTCTCCTCAACCAGGACAACCTAAATTCTTAGAACTCTTAAGCATGGCCAATATAGAACGTATGGAAGACATTATATTTAGTCTTTGCCATGTTCAGATCACATCCTAATGAGATTAACTTTTGTGAGGTAATTAGGGTGTTTTGAAGGGCCATCCTCAAATATCTTATGGATCCAGATGGATGCTAGTAAATGCCAAGAGAACTTCCTTTTAATATGGTTTGTGATTCTACTAGCAACAGGAAGAATAGAATAGAATAGCAAAGTTGGAAGGGACCTTGGAGGTCTTCTAGTCCAACCCCCTGCCTAGGCAGGAAACCCTATACCACCTCAGACAAATGGTTATCTAACATCTTCTTAAAGACTTCCAGTGTTGGGGCATTCATAACTTCTGAAGGCAAGTTGTTCCACTGATTGATTGTTCTGTCAGGAAAATTCTCCTCAGTTCTAAGTTGCTTTTCTCCTTGATTAGTTTCTACCCATTGTTTCTTGTTCTACCCTCAGGTGCTTTGGAGAATAGTTTGACTCCCTCTTCTTTGTGGCAACCCCTGAGATATTGGAACACTGCTATCATGTCTCCCCTAGTCCTTCTTTTCATTAAACTAGACAAACCCAGTTCCTGCAACCGTTCTTCATATGTTTTAGTCTCCAATCCCCTAATCATCTTTGTTGTGCTTCTCTGCACTCTTTCTAGAGCGTCAACATCTTTTTTTTGAAGACTGGCTTCTTAATGTATTGCTCTTAAGATGCCACTGTCTACTTGTGGATTCTGGCTGGCACCTTAGTTTACTCAGGAACTCCAAATGATGAAGCTGCTGAAGTGAGGGAACTTACATTTGTGAACCAGTAACAAAGGTAAGTGAATTCCATCACTGATATCCATGTATACTCTGAACCAACTTGCCCTTTCCAATCCAGGTTGCTACAATGCTGAATTGTTTATATGTGTGAACTAATTTCCCATATGTTCTCCTTTGTTCTACAAAGACTGACCTTACAGGTTTTAATATTTCCTAATATAAGCTTTTATTTAAACAGTTTTTTTCTATGCTGTTTTCGAAAGCATTTTTTTTTCAGATGTTACTTTTACCAACAACTGGCTTTATTTGTTATTTTTGCAGATTTTTGATCAGAAAAAAAGTAGATGTTAGCAGACTCAATTTAATGCTGCCATCTGTGCTCTGGTAGAGTCCATTTTGTTGGACTGTGCAAATCCATTCCAATAAAATCCTGGCAAATTTGTTTTACATGCTCAATCTGGGTTGAACCCATTGCATCTCTTTATTTATTAAGTTTAGGGCCAGTAAAAACAAATGGTCAGGATTGTTATTATTATTATTATTATTTCCCTCTGCCTACCTGAATACAAAACTTGTTTGTAGCCATATGTTCTCAGGTATATAAAACATGAACTGCCCACTGTTTCATTTCAGTGACACAAATAATATCCTATCAAGAATGAGGAGGATTACCTTTTGAAATGATTAAAATCCAAATAAACGCTGCCAACATGCTGTGTGAAGAATTTGAATATCCAGGTCTTCATTACTGTTGCAAAGTTTCTGAGGATGGCAGAAACTGTACAGTTTCTGGGACATCTCTCCAAGGAGTGAAAAGTGTAATTCAAGCAATTGCTTTGGACAGTAGAGAATTTTGCATGTAATGCATTTTTTTTTCCTCAGAAAGCTAATGTTGGTTGTATAGTAAAGACCTGGAAATGTCATGAGTTCTTAAACATGTGATATTTATACTTCAGTTGCTGATAAATAAATCTTTCAAAATGTCCTGGAAACTGCACTCAAGTACAAATTAGTTTTCAAAAGTATTCCATAGCAGAACAGAAGGTTGAGTTCTTTAAAGCAGCCTTCCCCAACATTTATTCTTCCAGATGTTTTAGGCTGGCTATTATGAGCCTGAAGGGAATTAGAGTCCAGAAGAACTCAGAGAAACACTAATGGAGGGCACCTCTCTCAAAATGGATCAGGGGAAAGATGTAATTGCTTTATTAGCATCCATAAAGTCATGTCTAACTTACCTGCTATATGCATTGGGGAGAGGGTGAACGAAGAAAAGAAATCTCCAGGATCAGAAGGTCACTAGACCAGGGCAAAACATTTCACTGAAACTATTTCCATTGTCTCCATCTGTTCAACTTTGGAATTAACTAGAATGAGATCTGGTCCTGGCTATCAGCTTGGTTGGCTTCAAAGGAAGGTTGGACCAATTCATGAAAACCTTGGGCATCAATAGCTATTAGCCTTGATGGCAGGGTGACTGGCCATCTGCTGGGAGATTAGTTCTTGTGCACTTAGTTGGCTGTTGTGAGAACAGACTGCTAAACTAGATGGGGCCAGGGATCCAATCCAGCACAGGACTGCTTATGTTCTTATGTTCTTGAAACATCATTTAACTTATGTACTATCTATTTGATTCCATAAAGAAGCAATCACCCTCATAGTTAGCGTCACACAGAAGACATGTACTCCGTTATACTAACTGTGGGATCACTGCTTCTTTATGGAATCAAATAGATTCCAGAGTAGAAATCTACTGTAGAATAGAATAGAATAACAGAGTTGGAAGGGACCTTGGAGGTCTTCTAGTCTAACCCCCTGCCTAGACAGAAAACCCTATACCATTTCAGATAAATGGTTTATCCAACATTTTCTTAAAAATCTCCAGTGTTGGAGCATGGATTCATGGATTCCAGCATCTTATCTCCTTGTGCCCAACTGCCTTCAAAAGAAAATTCAAAAGTAGATATATAAATAATCAGACTACTTAACAATCCTTATCACTCACTGGACATAAAAATAAAAGAGATTGCCAAGTTTCAATCATTCCCCTAAAAGAGGAGAACTGGCAGTGTTTCTTGTGTCTTTGGCAGTATAGCTTAAGGGATTTTGTGGATTCTATCTTCTATTGCTTGCTGTATATTCATAGTTATAGAGAGAGAACAATGCAATTTGAGGATGCAATTTCTATATATGGAAGTAATTTTGTGGTGTTACATACCCTTAGTTTAATACAAGCACTTTGTTTGCATCTGTTGAATGAGAACAATTTTCTTGTAGCCCTGAAAAGAAGGCACACCCCATTAAAGTGTCTGCATGAATGAGTATATAGACAGATTGTAATATAGAACCGAATTGTAGAGCTGGAATGTAGTAATGTAAAAAGAACATTGAGGTTTAGATTAGGTGAAGGGCAATGTTCAGGATCTGGACCTACTATATTGTTTGCTGACCTGGCCAGCCATATCATAAAAATTTAAAGTCAAGGAAACATTTTATCCACTGTGAACCAATATATTGGGTGACCTAACTAGGGGCATGAAATGGTGATTACCTGTTGACTACCAGTGAGAGAATGCTGAATGGACAGCTTCATTAAATTAAAAAAAAATCCTTTGAAGTCCTTTTCTCAACAGCATTTCCTGTCCTTTCTCTGAGGCTGGTTTGTATATTGCTTTGTAGTGTTTGTTTTGTTTGTTTGTTTATCCAATTTCTATAGCCACCCTTCTTAGTCAATGATTCTCTTTCACACATGCATAGGTACATAATTGAACTTTTTATATGATATCAGGAAGCTATACAGGTGAAAAAACCCTACAACACAGTGGTGAAATTCAAGTTTTCAAAAGTCGAGTTTAATGAAAAAAAGGACTAGGGGAGACATGATAGCAGTGTTCCAATATCTCAGGGGTTGCCACAAAGATGAGGGAGTCAAACTATTCTCCAAAGCACCTGAGGGTAGAACAAGCAGCAATGGGTGGAAACTAATCAAGGAGAGAAGCAACTTAGAACTAAGGAGAAATTTCCTGACAGTTAGAACAATTAATCAGTGGAACAGCTTGCCTCCAGAAGTTGTGAATGCCCCAACACTGGAAGTCTTTAAGAAGATGTTGGATAGCCATTTGTCTGAAACGGTATAAGGTTTCCTGCCTGGGCAGGGGGTTGGACTAGAAGACCTCCAAGTTCCCTTCCAACTCTGCTATTGTATTGTATAAAAGTTTTTTATTACTGGTTCTTTGGACATGGCTTGGTGGGCATGGCAGGGGAAGGATACTGCAAAATTTCCATTCCCACCAGCCAGAGGTAGTATTTGCCGGTTTTCCAAACTACTCAAAACTTCCACTACCAGTTGTCCAGAACCTGCTGAATTTCACCCCTGCTACAACACCCTCATCACTACTTGTGTGTAGATTGCGCTACTAAGCGTCATCAAATGTTTGCTTCCATATTGCAGTACAATCTTTCCAAATATCAATTTGAAAGGCAGATCGGTGATGTGGCATTGTTACAACTCTGAGAATTCTCAGCCATCTTTAGAATTCAAAAGGATATATAGGAAATGTTTTTGCTAGCATTGGGCTTTTATCTATTTCAATTGTAAGCATCTTTTAACCCATACACATCCGCTTGTGTTCAAATGTGTATTCTGTCCCTTTGTAATTGCTCAGCTTTGGCTGATGTCTATATTATGTATGTACTTGACTTCTGAGCTACAGCCTTTGCCTAAGATACATAGTCTATCGGTAGCTATGGATCTGATTCTATATTTAGAGCTATATTTTTGATGTGATATCATTGCCTTCTTCAATCGGTGCAGGTGAGTGAGGCTATTGAAGACCTTCTAAGTGAGAGGCCAAAGTAGTTCAGATTATGGGGCCAATTTAGTTCTAGTTAATAACTCTATTAACTGGGGTATGGTTACTGTCTTTTTATTAGTAGTGTCAGCAACACTATAAACCCATTACGAGGAACCCATCCATGATATAAATCTCTGGAGGTCGCAATACACCAAGTGCTTTCTCTCACTCTCATTTTAAAAAAAAGCAATATCACAGGAAAACTGCCTCTGTCTTTCATTTCTCACCTGTCCAAACCTAAAGTCAGCCCTTGCAGTACTTTAAACCAAGCAATCTCATCTAAATCACAGATCATGAACTGATCAGTTGGCAGCTTTCAAGTTCCATTAAAAGCAGCATTACAGGTAACAGCGAGTATTCATTACAATAGGAAGAACAAAGCCAGATGAGGCAATAGCAATAGCACTTAAGACTTATATACCCCTTCACAGTGCTTTACAGCCCTCTCTAAGTGGTTTGCAGAGTCAGCATATCCCCCCCCCCAAAAAAAATCCAGGTCCTCATATTACCAACCTTGGAGGGATGAAAAGCTGAATCAACCTTGAGCCAGTCAGAATTGAACTGCTGTCAGTGAACAGTGAAGTTAGCCTGCAATAATGCATTCTAACCACTGCACCATCACGGTTCCTGCCAGGTTACAACTCTACTGGAAGCAAACTCAAGGGAATCTGTTGAAAAACAACACAAACCTTAAGCGCCTGTATGCACTGCATATACAAAGTATCATGGTCTGTGCTGATGGATATAGAAACTATTAATTTATACTGTACTTTTTTTGTGTATAAGATGAATGTCAACTTGCAAAGCATCCCTGGCCTGCTCTTGAGTTGCCATAGGCAAGAGGGATGAGAAACTGATGAAGCAGAACACCAGCCACAAACATAAGCACATTCCAGACATATCTTTCTCAAGCCTGTCTCCCAGGTTACCCGCAGCACCTGAAGGGGGAGTGATCTCTACAGCCCGTGAAAGTGTTCCATTGGAGAATGTGATTTATGACACACCCTGGGGGGAGAGGTGTAAACAGGGTCATAATTGGGCCGTAAATTACATGGGGTCAGATTTGGCTTCACTTGGGTACATGCCAACATGTTCCTCCTAAGAAATAACTGGATTTCGTTTGAAGCTTAGATTGAGGCTCATGATTTAATTAGGGCATCCATCGGAACCATGACAGCAAGCCAACTCTCTCAAAACTAATCAAAATTACCGGGACTCCTGAGCCCCAGGCTCTCCAGTCACTACCAGTGTGCCTGGAGAGAAACTCAGGTGACCATGGCAGAGGGAGGACTATCCAAAGAGAGCCTGCTCCAGGCGACCCAGAGAGAGGCAGAACTTCCTCCAACCCTGACAATGATACTTTTTCTTAAAAACATTTATCTAAAAATTGTGGGGCGTGTTATACATGGGGGGCTGAGAGGGGAACCATGGTTGCAAAACTGCTGATACTGTATCTCTGCAAATTAGCCTCACGAGCGAAGCTTCTGATTGCAGAGACAAGCTAACAGGTTGCCTCCAATCATGACCCTTATGTAACTGACGTCAGCCGATGCTGCGGAGAACATGTAGCCAGTGCCTAGATGTGAAAGGGAGCGGGAATGTTGGAGCGTTCTGAGCCCATAAAAATGTCAGAAAACAAACAAACAAAAAATACTGGTAGCAGTAAGTGAATGTCTTACTCTGCAAAATTAGATGGCTTATATTTAATGCTTAAAATATTGATTTCTGAATTTTGGGTAAGAAAAGGGGGGGTACTATTCATGGGAGCGTCTTATAAATGGAAAAATATGGTACATAGAGTTTTCCTTCCCCACCCTTTGTTTTAGGTCAAGTGTGGTAGGTCCGTCTGCTGAATAGCAAACAAATGAAATGGGCCATCCTCCAGTTAATTACATTAGAGGCACAATTCTCCTTTCAGTACTGCAAACCTGTAATGCGATCTTGCCTCTCCTCCTCGCTGCACTTTTTAAATAATCAGTTGGCAAACCAGGTGGCTGTTTTTTTTTTGTTGTTGTTGTTGAAACTCCTCATTTTGGATGCTGAGAGCCACCTGAATGCTCCGAGAGGAAAAGCAAGCAGGAAACATTTTTTAGAAAGCAATCAAAGCAGGAGGTGATAAGATGTGACTATTTGTAACTTAGTATTGGAAGGGAGAATATTAACAGATCCCGGATCTGCAGAATGTTGGTTAGGAAGGAGCTGGGGAATTTGATTCCAAGGATCAAGAAGGAAAGGACAGCCCTTTGAGGTGGAGGAATAATAGATGGCTTGTTAGCAGCATGCATCTTAATTGATGTCACTAAAAGCTGGTCCTAAAGATACTATATCCCAGTGAGGAGAATGCCTAGGTTTCAACACCTCTGATTGGCAGGGAAACTTCAACCAATGACAATGCCTAGCCTTAACAGCAAAAAGGAGAAGAAAATGTTGGTGGAGAAGACAAACTGGAGGAGAGAAAAGGAAAAGAATCTGAATAAGACTGTGATGGCGAATCTATGGCACATGTGCCACAGGTGGCACACAGAACCCTCTTTGCGGGCATGCGAGCCGTTGCCCATCTCAGCTCTACCACGCATGTGTGCGCACCTCCCGCTGGCCAGGTGGTTTCTGGATCTCTGCTGTGCATGTATGGGGGGGCAGGGCGCATGTTCAGGGGTTGATTGTATATGTGTGGGGGGTCGGGGCGCACGTGGGGGTTTGTGCATGCATGCACAGGGGCGGGAAGTGTGCGGGAGGTTGTGCATGCATGCACAGGGGGATCATGGGGAGGGGTGCATACACATTGTGTTATGGTTGCATGTGTGCGCTTTCGGCATTTGACAACAAAAATGTTAGCCATCACTGGAATAAGAGATTTCAGCCTCATTATGGACTTTATTTGGAGTAAGGTAGTAGCCAAGGAAAATAAGAATGAATCCCTCAAGGAGATAGTGTCTGTGAGAGAGGCAGGCAGGGATCATTATTGGACCATATTTAAACGTGACCAAGTAGACATGTTGAATGACGGGCAGGCGTAGTCTTTGAAGAATGAAGTGGAACAGAGCTTCAAGATGATTGTTTAAGGAATGATCTGCCAATATACCCTCCTTCCTCCCATAGAAGAGAATCTATGTTGCTCAGGGATGAGCTGTGTGCGCTCCATGGTGTCCTCTGAGCTTGGTTGCTTCTTGCCAACATTTCATTAGCCTACTAGGTAACATCACCAGTATCCTCGTCTCAGCAGTTACCTAGCTGACATGCAGCTGCACTGATGACGTTACCGATTGGAAAATGAAATATTTGCAAACAAAGAAGCTCAGAAAGCACCAAGGATTCCACACCCTTCATTTTAGAAACTAAGCTCCATTCCAGTTACCAGGCTATTAAGCAAAATGATTGATAAGGGAATACATGACTGACAGATGTTATGAAGCTCACTGGTTGCTGCCGCTCTCATTCAGTTAAAGTTCTCCTGTACAGCTATCACACCAGCCTGGTGTCAGGTGTATAAAATTTGGTCATAAATGCGGGCATTGTTTGGAAAATGATTTTTTTTAAAAAATATATCATTGTGTTTGTCAATGGTCACTCATTAAAATAGTCCTTGAATGAGAAGTGGGTATATCATTTTTCTTCACAAAATGGAAGAAGGGAACACATATTCCTGTTCCTTGAACCTTTGTGCTCAAAAGAAGCATCACCAAATTAATTGGAAAGCAGGCTGGAAGTATTTTTGGAAACTGGACCACTTCTGATATACAACCTGAGAATGAAGAGGGGCAACGGGACACAATATAAGGATGAATGTTCAATGAAAAAGTCAGGTTTTCAGTTTGTTCATGAAAGTTTGCTTAGTTGTCATTGGCACCTGGAAGAGTAAAAATTGAGCATATTGCAGATGCTTATTAACTCCATCCATCCTTTTGCCTAAAGGTAAATATTTTCCTGTCCAGTCATGTCAGACTCTAGGACATAGTGCTCATCTCTGTTTCTTAGCTAAGGGAGCCTGCATTGTCCAAGGACAATTTCTGTGGTCATGTGGCCAGCATGTACAGAACAGTTACCTTCCCACCGAAGTGGTTCTTATTAATATATTTGCATGCTTTCAAACTGCAAGCTGGGCAGGAGCTGGAGCAAGCAACGGGAGCTAACCCCATTGTGCACAGCTCGGGTCTCAAACCCAGGCTATTACCTCTCCAGCTGACAAGTTTAACTGCTGAGCCTTTTGCGTACTTGGACAAAATATATTTGGACAATAGTACAGGCCAGTGATTGGCAAGACTTGGTCATTATGAAATCCTTGGTGATGTTCAGCCAGCCCTCCCATATGACCTAGCCTACTTCTCCATGAAACACTAAGTAGCCTTTACTTCAAGTGATGAATAAGGAAGAATAGGCAATTAAGCCAGAGGTCAATTACATCCACTGATCTGCTAGCTGTAGAGTCAGTAATTCCACTTCCTCACTATGAGGAGTTCTTAGCATGAGGACTGAGACAAGTAGATGGATTTCTGGAAGGGATATTTTCATTCTAAGAAAAAAAAAAAGAAAGGAGCTACCATGATTCAAGTGCTGGGTCCAAATATTTGACTACAATGTGCGGCTCTTGGGCACGATCCAAGTTAGGGATTGTGGGTGAAATATTAAGGGATTTGGCCTTAATGCCATAGTACCATCCAATTGTCAAATATATTCTGTCTTCTTGTTTGTGGTGGGGATTATATCACTAAAATTGGTGAATTCTACTTTCTGTTTAGCTCTTAATGAATAAGGGTTTTCTTTCCTTCATCTTTGCCCGAATTTATTTAGATAAAAATGCAAGTGACTTCAGCTATCTTTAATATTTTCTGACTGTTTATGAAATTCCCACTTTGTCACATAAGCGGTCTACTGAGCCAAAGTTTGGAAAAGAGAGTTAAAAATAGAAACTTAGCTGTTTGCTCTGTGACATTTGGGTAATGATTGCAACCATTTGGCCATTAACTACATTTCATGAAATTCATGTAGGTATAAGGGATTCTAGCAAACCATATCATAGAATGAGACTAGTCATCATTTCAGAGGTATTTCTTTACCTAAACTGAATTACCATGGGTGAGCAAAGAAAAAAAATTACTTAGTAGGAGTTGGATCAATTTTTGACTTGCTGCCAGCTTTCTCATTGACTTTTCTTACAGGAAGCTGGCAGGGAGCTTGATGATGATCATGTGATCCTAGCTGTCAGCGGTGGTTCAGCAATGCAGCATCACTGAAGCAGCTGGAAGGGACCTGGGAGGTCCTCCAGTCCAACCCTCTGCTCAAGCAGGAGGCCCTATATCAGGGCTGTGAAACTCAATTTCATTGAGGGCCACATTGGGGCTGTCTTTCACCTTGGAAGGCTGTGGGTAGGGTGTGGCCATGGTTGGTATGACACAGAACTCGTGTCAGAGGCACCTGTGGTGGCCAAGTGCTAAGGGAGGACTTCTCTGAGACCCTCCCTCACTCTCATTATAATATTTCTTCCTTCCTCTCTTCCTTTTCTTCTTTTTTCTTCCCTCTTCATGCTCCTTTCGTCTTACTTTCCTTTTTTCTATATTTTTCCTTCCTTGCTCTCTTCCCATCTTCCATTCTTTTTCTTTGTCTTTCCTCTTCCGTCCTTTCTTGCATGCTCAAAGGCAAAAGAGGAAACCTTTCTCCTTTTGATTCATTTTTCGTTTGTTTTGATAGCCCTCTGCCAGTGAAAACAGAGCTTCTGCAGACCTCTGCCAGAGAAAATGGGGTACGGGGTGGCAGCACGAGGCTCCCCTGAGCTCCATTTTTGCTGGCAGAGGCACCATGGGCCAATCCTTTCCTGTTTCCAGGCAAGCCCCACACGGCAGATCTAATCTGAGTTTGAGTTTGATATTCCTAGTCCTATACCATTTCAGACAACTGAAGGCGAGCTGTTCCACTGGTTAATTGTTCTCACTGATAGGAAGTTTCTCCTTAATTCCAGGTTGCTTCACTCTTTTGTTGGTTTATTGACCCCCTCGTCTTTGTGGCAGTTCCTCAAATACTGTATTACTGCTATCATGTCATCCCTAGTCCTTCTTTTGTTTGAGACTATACATTACTCCTTAGTTTTCAGCTATCCTTAAATAACCGAATCATTAAAATGTACAAAGTGAACTATGGAGTAAGCAGCCAACACTGAAATTAAAGAAAAACAGTGATTCAGTGAAAAAGTCATGAAACAGATGTGGTCATTCAAGCAATATATTTTGGGAGACAGGACTTTGCACCACACTGGATTGAATTATATAATTAATTCTTCAGAATGTGGAGGGGAATAAATTTTATTGAACTCCATGCAGATTCTTTCTCTTTGTCTAAAAAGAAAAAAAAATCCCTGAGAGAAACAGCCTAATTCAACATACTACTCACTGAAGTTAACTAATGCAAAAGAAATAAAACTGGGTGATATAATCTTTGTATCAAGGTATAGATTCTTATCAATATTCAGAATGAGAACAAAACTGAAAGGATCTCCTGCAACGTATGAAGAAAATCTTCAGAATTTAGCAGGAAAAAAATTGTTATGAGCAAAACCAGAGGTGGCTATCATTGAGCATCTTTTCCAAGTAAGGAAAAATATGTTTATTTAAAAGTGCTACAATGCTCAATAAAACACTGAACAGCTAGTGAGTTTGCCTTTTATGTAATGAGTTCTAATAAATACACATTTCAATATGAACACATTTGTTCCATCAGCGCTGACTGCTGTCACCTGAGGATACATGCTTTTAATATGGGCCTGGTAAAACAAATTTAATAGTTACCCATTGGCCTTTACACAAGTGAGGAGGCTGCCTTGTGCATGACCCTTTGCTGGAAATCTTCTATTTTTGCAAGTGTTTGCTCTTGAAATTCATATTACTGTTTGTTCATTTGTTTTAATTTGTGTTCTGCTTGCTCAAAATGGCTTATATTAGATCCCTCTAATATAAGCCTATATTATAGAATAGAATATAGAATATTCTACTATAGAATATAAAAATAAGCATTATATCCCCTAAAAGCAGACTGGATTAAGAGACAGTGATTGGCTCAAAGTCACTTGGTGAGTTTCCATAGCTGAAGTTGGTCTTCCTCTTCATCTGCCTCTCCTTGGATTAACACTTAGTTGCTATACCTTTTCATACTATAATATACCACATCAATGTTAGACCATGGAAGAATCATGTAGCTTCAGGTACATCATGGAGAAGTAAGAAATCTAACCTGGTGTCATGCCCCTGTTGGAGTCTGAATCTGCGGGGAAAGATGAGCTGGAACAAGAGCTGACAGAGAGCAAGAGGGCGGTTCCGTTGGCCTTGAAGGAAGCTGGGGAAGGGCAGAGTCAGTCTGGGCAAGGCTTTTCAGGATTAGAAATCTTACAGACAGGGAGGAAGAGGAGAGACAGAGCTCAGGCGAAGAGCAAGGACCACCCCCTCCTGATCCTAGAGCATGGAGAGAAGAGAGAAAGCAAGAATAATGCAGACAGAGCCAGTTACGAGGAAGAAGAGTGACCCACCCTTTCACAAGGAACACTTGAGGACTGAGATGTAAGGAGGTGCTGCTGGGAAGGCATTTGTCAGAAACAAGCATTGTTTTTGAGCCTTGTGTGCACTTGTTGATTCCTAGAGATTACTCTTTGGCTAAACCTGGCTTATTGGACTGCTGGGCCTGATTACTGTTTGGCTAACCTGGTTTACTGGACGACTCACAACCAGAGATTTCTGAAGGTGCATGTGAGAGCTTTGTTAAAGGAATTGTAGTAAACATGGGGATGTTTGGGGGCAAAGTTGGATCAATAAAGGGGAGTTAGACCTGTTCTCTGGCTGTGTTGCTTTCTTGCCACACCCTGGATCATTGTACTCTTTTATTTCAGCATATATTACACATGGAAGAACTATGGATGGAACTGGAAGAATTTCTACTGGAATGCACATCCTATGATGTAAGAAGAATACATGTATGTCCTTTCACAGTTTTAAGCTCGATTTCACTGAGCCATGGTCAGAATACAGTACTGCAGGGCTAACTCACTGCTCAATCCAGGAGTTCGATTCTGACTGGCTCAAGGTTGACTCAGTCTTCCATCCTTCTGAGGTTGGTAAAATGAGGACCCAGATTGTTGGGGGCAATATGTTGACTCTGTAAACTGCTTAGAGATAGCTGTAAAAGCACTGTGGAGCAGTATATACACTGGTGTCTACTGTTTCACTTTTGTCTCATTCCAACACTTTGATTTTTTGTGCATGAATGTGAAATGACCTTTGATGTTTGGGAATTTTACAGATAACCTCACAATACATTAAACAGCATATCTAGATATATTTAATTCCAAATCCTATGTGGTTAATCCTGTACAGAACTCTGATTTCTTTATAACCACTTATTAGGGATAGAAAAGAAGTTTGACTAATGCCTCTGGTAATGAATGGTTGGGGGGAAGGAGGCTTGGGTGAGTTGCCCGCAGAGGAATCCTTGATGAGACATACGCCAGCATATAAGTGAAGTCTGAGTAGCATTCTCCTTCCTTCAAAATAAATCCACAGAAAAGATGGAGATGTGGCATGTTTTTTTAAACAAACTATCATATTGGAAAATGTCAGAGAATATCTCTTTTCAAGAACCCAACCTTACTGTAAATACAGCAGCACTGGAAAAAAAAAAGATGGGAAAGATCTCTCTGCTACCTCATTACTTTTATTTAAAATGACAGTAAGTAGAATATCTGCCCACATCTGGTCTGGTGAATTCTTCCAGACGTTTTTTTTTAAAATGGGGATGGTGGTCGGAAATGCCAGTCGTGAAAACAGCCTTGCCAAAATGGGCAGTAAAACAAAGTACTATCAGAGAATTGCACATCTCAACCTCATTCCTTTGTTGTTCTTGTTTATTCCCCCCCATGACCAGTTTGTATTAGCCAATGCTATATGTTTCCTCAGCGTGGAATAGGAAGAGTTTTAAATGGTTTTCTTGGCTTTCGTAAATGGATTCAATCTGCCAAAATGCACGGAAGCCAGAAGCTTCATCATCATATTTGCCCAACTGCAGTTGGCTTCTGGCGTTGATATTTGTTTTGCTTTTTCTCTACACAAATCAAGAATTTATCACATGGAGTTCAGTCTGTTGGATATGAGCAGCATAATATAACAGCACTGGGAAAATGATTTCCAGCCTAAATACATTTCAAATTCTGTTGGCACCACACTCAACCATCAGAAAAGTATAGCCACTTTTCTATCTTTCTAGTGACAACACTCCTGGGGAAAATATTTTGTTTTAAATAGATGTTTAGCATAATAAAACTGCTCCCACTTTTTTTTCCTGGAGCCCAGGTTTTCCTACTGGCCCTAATGAGTGATGATAGGAAAGAGGGCTGTGTGAATATTTAATTTGGGGATTCACGTGAAAGGGACCCATCAGGTTTCTGAAGTGAAATGCCGATTTCCAATCATCAAATCAAATAACTTCAACTTGAGTTGGACCAATTTGGATACATTTCATGCCCGTATACAAGCTTTTAGGTAAGTTAAAGGTTCCCCTAGCACATATGTGCTAGTCGTTCCCAACTCTTGGGGGTGGTGCTCATCTCCGTTTCAAAGCCGAAGACCCAGCGCTGTCCGAATATGTCTCCGTGGTCATGTGGCTGGTATGACTAAATGCCGAAGGCGCAAGGAATGCTGTTACCTTCCCACCAAAGGTGGTTCCTATTTTTCTACTTGCATTTTTACATGCTTTCGAATTGCTAGGTTGGCAGAAGCTGGCACAGGTAATGGAAGCTCACTCCGTTGCGCGGCGCTAGGGATTTGAACTTCCAAAGTGCCGACCTTTCTGATCAACAAGCTCAGAGTCTTAGTCACTGAGCCACTGTGTCCCTTCAAATGTTTACTGTTGTCCAAATCAGCTTGAACTGCACCAGCCAGATATGGATATTTCTGTTTAAATCTGTTTAGATATGTGGATTGAATCACATATTTACCGTGATTTACTTTCTTAATCGTATCAATGATTGTGATTAGATTGAGTTGGATCATAAATCTGGGTGGACCAGATCAATTTGCAGTGTTGTACTTGAGGTCAGTCATGGGGCATACACCGGACAAAAGAATATGCTACATTTTTTAAAAAAAATGTAACAGGAACTAGTCCTGTTTTCTGATCAATGATTCACTGTACATTTCTTTTCAGCAGAGACCCATAGAAGCATCTGAAATGTTTATTTAACATTTTTCAGCATTTGGGAAGCCCTTGAAGCCCTAAGAATAAATCATTTAGTGTTCTGTTAATATTTATAAGGTACCTGTTATGTTAATTAGGGGTTTCCTCGGTGCTTTTGTTCCGCTTGTCATTGTTTTTAAAGTCAAAATATGAGAGAAAATCATGAAAGTATCATTAGGTAAACAGCATGGCTGCCATCCAAGTTTCCAGCAAGCTGATATTAAGAAGGCCATGATAATGTTGGGAAGAAGAGAGTGGTAAATTCCTGATAAAGCAGACAAAAGTCAGAGCAGCAGCAGCAGCTTCTTCTTCTTCTTCTTCTTCTTCTTCTTCTTCTTCTTCTTCTTCTTCTTCTTCTTCTTCTTCTTCTTCTTCTTCTTCTTCTTCTTCTTCTTCTTCTTCTTCTCTCTCCTCCTCCTCCTCCTCCTCCTCCTCCTCCTCCTCCTCCTCCTCCTCCTCCTCCTCCTCCTCCTCCTCCTCCTCCTCCTCCTCCTCCTTCCCCCTCCTCCTCTTCCTCTTTTACCACTTCAGGTGTCACGGGAGACACAAAGTTCTGGCTCTTGCTCTTCTTGATGTTATTTCCTCCATCTTTTTCTGAGTCTGCCTCATATTCTTTGACCTCTTCTTTTTGTATATGCCTTGTACACTATGGAATAAATGACCTTCCTGAGTGCGGATCCTTTCAGCTACAATAGACATAACCTATGGAGCTATGCAGCACTTTGAATTTGACTCCAATGGATTCTCTGTTGGTAAATAGGGTCCAAATGTAATACTTGTCTGCAAACCTTCAAAATAAATGCCTGCTCTTGGGATTAGGCCCCTGTGTGCTCCGAAAAAAACCTTTTGTAATTGAATTCAGAGCATCACCCAATCAACTGCCTCAACCAATATATACTGTAATGTCATGGGTTTTAAATAGGATGATGTGCTTCCTCATTATTTATTTGCTAGTAGAGCAAGAAAAATCAGGCGTGAAGTAAAAGTTTCATTACCTCAGAAAATAAAGACCCATGTGGCTCAGTTGTTTATTCGTATTAAGGTTTCATACTGAACACCCAAAATTGAAAATACTGAACATCCAAAACTTATTATAAATGAGCATTGGGCAACCTATAACCTTTCCAGTTATTGTTGAACGGCAGCCCCTATTTATCCTTCTCTCTCTCTCCACCCAGCAAGCTGGCTAGGACTGCAGGGAACTAAACTTCCCTGCTAATTGATGTCTGTCAGTTTAGAACAATAATTTTTAGATCCCTAATGCAGTTTTCCCCCCTTTTCTGATATAAAATGAGATAACGATCTCTCTGTTCAGAAGATGGATACTTTTTCATATTTTCCTTTTATTGGCAGCAGTCGGAGAGGTTCCTTTCATGTCTACCTTTTGACAGTGTGATGGCTCTCCAGCCAAGATAGGAAGATAAACTAAATTTCTCACACTTTAACAGGAAATTAGGGACCATCCTTAGGAAACACTTCAGTCTGTGAAGGAAATGCATTAGTGTGCTGCCTTGTGCAAATCATAAAATAAAATATAATGGCATATATCGTATTGTTTGTTTCATTACTTGGTGGGCAGAGATAGTACCGGTTCGGTAGTGGAAGTGCCTGTGCACAGAAGGTCTTTGATGATGTCAGGGTTGGTGGCTGGACGGAGCCTCGCACCACTGCCACTGCTGGTTTGCCTGAACTGGCACAGCTTCCACTACTGGTTTGCACCAGTTCACTCGAACCAATGCGAACTGGCAGCATACCACCTCTGTTGGTGGGATGCGGTGAAACCACAATTGCTGTCCTATGTGATAATCTTTACTTACTATTTCCCTTTTTATTCTCCATTTAAATATACAATCCATGTAGGAATAAAATGACCTTTGAAGTGGGTGGCATGCTTGCATTTTGGGAAGGATGAAAAATGTATAAACGAGAGGGGAAAAAATACAGAATCTAAATGCTATTAGGATCTCTCTTAGGAAAAATTATTCAGTCATAGAAAGAGAGAGAGATTTGTGGCAATTTCTCTTCATAAATTATGGAAATATATATTTCCCTTTAATTTTGCTTAGTGCATTCAAAGCAGAAACAGTGCTATAATTTTCAAGTAACAGCAAGAGCAATAATGTCATGATAGGATGACGGGATGGGGAACGAAGGCTCAAAACCATCAGTAGGTCTCAGGGATGGCTCAGACATTTCTAAAGAAGGAATTTGATTTGGGAAAAATTGTGCCTCCAAATTAAGAAATTCAACCATACCAGTTAAGAAAAAAAAGAGGTAGGACTTGTCTGACTACTTAGGTGCAGTTAAAAATATAGATTTAAAAATCCTTTTGAATGGATTTACATATAATTATTGATCTTAAAACATGTAAATGCATAATTCACTAGTTCTCTCCATATGCTGTCCAGAGTAATGATGGCAAACTTGGTGACTGGCCTCTGTTAAACCCTGCTTGCATCTTGCACCAGCAATAAGTCACTGAAACCAGGTGCCTCCAACCATCAACACACTTTCTACTGTTTGACAAGAAGAGGGAGCATCTGAATCAGGTTTGGGTCACAAAATGAATCTGTTTGTTTGTTTGTTTGTTTGTTTGTTTGGATTTATATGCTGCCCTTCTCCAAAAGGACTCAGGGCGGCGTACAACATTAAAAAACACACATCCCAAAAGTAAAAAAAAAAGATTAAATCCATATTTAAATCCATTAAAAAAACGAATTTAAAAGACAATACATTTAAAATGAGTTAAAATTAACAGGCCAGGCCAGCTTGCTGGGAAAGCCAACTTTTTAGGGCGCGTCGGAAGGACAGGAAGTCAGGGATTATGCGAAGCTCCGGGGACAGCTCATTCCAGAGGGAAGGCGCTCCCACAGAGAAGGCTCTCCCCCTGGGGTTCACCAGCCGACACTGTCTGGCCGACAGCACCCTGAGGAGGCCAACTCTGTGGGATCGTACTGGATGGTGGGAGGCTACTGGTGGCAGTAGGTGGTCTTGCAGGTACCCTGGGCCTAAGCCATGGAGCGCTTTAAAGGTCATAATTAATACCTTGAATCGCACCCGCAAAACAACTGGCAACCAGTGCAGGCCGCCTAAAAGGGGTGTAACATGGGAGCACCTAGGTACCCCCATGACAACCCGCACGGCCGCATTCTGGACCAGCTGAAGCCTCCGGGTGCTCTTCAAGGGCAGCCCCATGTAGAGAGCGTTGCAGTAGTCCAGGCGAGAAAGGACGAGGGCATGAGTGACTGTGCACAGAGCATCCCGATCCAGGAAGGGGCGCAACTGACGTACCAGGCGAACCTGTATCTACAATAAACATCCCAAGGTCCAAAAATATCTTTCTCCCACTCTTCTGAACTTATGCATAGTGAAGGGTCTCCTGATGGAAAACTGCCAAGATATGTTTGCATAATCGCTTTTGAGCCTGGGAACCACTTGTTTTCATCTCCTAGTCTCAACGTCAAACTTTTAGCTATTACACCTGGAATCTCCAAACTTGGCAACCTTAAGACCTGTGAGCTTCAACTCCCAGAATTTTCCAGCCAGAAAACTTGGAGATCCCCTGTACTATACCATCCCAAGAACTTCTCCCTCTTCCTCCTTCTGTCAGTAGAAAACCAGAAGGTGTTTTACCCAGGGGTGGGATCCTACCAGTTTAACAACCAGTTCTCTGTGTGTGCACACACAGTTTAGAGAAGACTTACCTTCTGGATTACTGCTTGGGAAGGAAAACAGCTGAGGCGTGGCAATCCACTCTGCCGAGTGAGTCACCTGAGAAGATAAAGGTAGGTAAAGCCAGGGGTGGGTTTTGGCTGCTGCTACTGCCAGTTTGCTACACGGGCATGCACAGCACTTTAAAAAATGCTTCTGTGCATTTGCAGAAGCAAAAAACAAGATGGCGCCACCGTAGGCACCACCGAGAGAACCAGTTCGGGGGTGTGAGAGGCCGAGTTACTACATACTCGGCTGAACCGGTTCAAATAGGTAGGAACTCACCTCTGAGTAAAGTGCAGGGGTGGGCCAGTAGGCCCACTTACTAGTGGGAGCATACCGGTTTGCTACCAGCTGATCTTTGAAGCTACCGGTTCACCTGAATCGGTCCAAACCAGTAGAATCCCACCCCTGGTTTTATCCCCCGTTCCATATTCATTTTCCTTCAACTGTTCCTTCTAGAGCCGAGGGAGTTCACTGTTCCTCAGATACCCGGGTGTGAGTCCCTTGGTGTGAAATGGGGCCCAGGGAGGCAGTGGGGTTTGCTGATTGTATACTTGGCTCCTCGCTATACATCAGCGGCCCTGCCCGAGCTCCTCGAGCTGATCTCGGAGATGGCGGTTGAGATCCCCAGGCTTGTGGTTATGGGGGATTTCAACCTGCCGTCAACGGAAGCAGCATCTGAGGTGGCTCGGGAGTTCATGGCTTCCATGACAGCCATGGACCTGACCCAATTAATTCAGGGCCCCACACACGAAGGTGGCCACACACTGGACCTTGTTTTTGTATCTGAGCAGTGGACGAGTGATCTGGGAATAGGGGACTTAGCTGTTACACCCCTGTCATGGTCAGATCACTCATGTCTCCGGCTGGACTTCCCTGGCGCTACCCCCCACCGCGAGGAGGCGGGACCAGACAGTCCAAGCTGGTATTGCCCCAAGCACCTGATGGAGCCAGATAGGTTCCAGATGGAGCTTGGGCCATTATCTGTAGCCCTGACCCGCGCTCGGTCAGAGGACCTAGCGGCCGCCTGGAATAGGCCGGCGGCTGGGGCCTTAGACCGGGTTGCGCCTTTGCGACCTCTCCTGCGGCAGTGACCCACCCGAGCTCCTTGGTATACCGAGGAGTTGAGGGTGATGAAGCGCCATAGGTGACGTCTAGAGAGCAGGTGGAGGTCCTCACGCTCCGAATCTGATTGAACACAGGTAAGAGCCTATTTACGGACCTACCTTGTGGCATTGAGAGCGGCCAAACGTAGATATTGTGCCGCTCTTATTGCGTCCGCTGATAACCGCCCTGCCGCACTGTTTAGGGTGACCCGCTCCCTCTTATCACAGAGGACGCAGGGGGCGCCCTTGCAGGGCAGAGCAGAGGAGTTTGGGGAATATCTGCAGGACAAAGTCGCTCAGATCCGGAGTGGATGGGCCCCCTTCAGTGGACCGGACGGGCCGCCAACAGTGAGTCTTGTGAGACCATTCTGGGAGGAGTTTGATTCTGTTGCCCCTGAGGATTTGGACAGGTTGCGTGGACGGCTGCGACCCACCACATGTTTAATGGACCCGTGTCCCTCCTGGTTGGTACTGGCATCTTGGGAGGTGACTCGAGGCTGGCTTCTGGGCCTGGTGAATGCCTCATTGGGTGAGGGATCCTTACCAACTGCCTTGAAGGAGGCGGTGGTGAGGCCCTTACTTAAGAGGCCTTCACTCGACCCAACGGAGCTAGCTAATTATCGTCCAGTCTCCAACCTTCCCTTTCTGGCGAAGGTTGTCGAGAATGTGGTGGCGCAGCAGTTTCCACGATACCTTGACGAATCCGATTATCTAGACTCACGCCAGTCCGGCTTCCGACCCGGGCACAGCACGGAGACAGCCTTGGTCGCGTTGGTCGATGATCTCTGGAGGGCCAGAGATAGAGGTTGTTCCTCTATCCTGGTCCTATTAGACCTCTCGGCGGCTTTTGATACCATCGACCATGGTATCCTATTGCGCCGGTTGGAGGGGATAGGAGTCGGAGGCACCGTTTTGCGGTGGTTCGGCTCCTACCTCTCCAACCGGAAGCAATGTGTGTTGACAGGGGGGCAGAGGTCGACCCTGAGGCCACTCACTTGTGGGGTGCCACAGGGGTCGGTCCTCTCGCCTCTCCTGTTCAACACATATGTGAAGCCGCTGGGTGAGATCATCCGTGGTTTTGGGGTTGAGTACCACCAGTACGCTGATGATACTCAGCTGTACATTTCAACCCCAAACCACCCCAACGAGGCTGTCGAAGTGATGTCCCGGTGTTTGGAAGCCGTCGGGGTCTGGATGGGGGACAACAGACTCAAACTCAACCCCTCCAAGACTGAGTGGCTGTGGCTACCGGCACCTCGGTTCAGCCAGCTAATTCCATCGCTGGCCATAGGGGGCGAACAATTGCCCCCTGTGGAACGGGCGCGCAATTTGGGCATCCTCCTTGATGCCCGGCTGTGAATGGATGACCATGTGGCAGCCGTGGCAAGGGGGGCGTTCCACCAGGTTCGCCTGGTGCGCCAATTGCGCCCCCTACTGGACCGGGATGCCCTGCGCACGGTCACTCATGCGCTGGTGACGTCCCGCCTGGACTACTGCAACGCTCTCTACATGGGGCTGCCCTTGGGACGCGCCCGGAGACTGCAGTTAGTTCAGAACGCAGCCGCGCGGGCTGTGATGGGGAGTACTAGGTACCTCTCCTAGTAACACCTCTCCTGCGCGAGCTGCACTGGCTACCTGTGGTTTTTCGGGTGCGTTTCAAGGTCCTGATTACCATCTTTAAAGCGCTCCATGGCACAGGACCTAGTTACTTGCGGGATCGCATCCTCCCACATACATCCCTGCTTCCAATTCGCTCACACAGGGAGGGGCTTCTCTTGGTGCCGTCCACGAGGCAATGCCAACGGGCGACACCAAGGAGTAGGGCCTTCTCTGTGATGGGCCCAACCCTCTGGAATGACCTCCCCCCCGACATCAGAACCACCACTGACCTCCGCTCCTTCCGGCAAAAATTGAAGACTCACCTGTTCCGACTAGCGGGCCTGGCATAATTACAACTGTTACCTCCTGGTAGACGTACTATTAACTGGTTATTTTAGGGGTATTGTTTTTAATTTAATTTGTGTGTTTTTTAGGGGTTTTAAAATTATATTTATATATACTGGCTAACTGTACAGTTCTTTTTAATTCTATTTTTAACCTCCTCCATATTTAACTGTACATATTTAATTCTTCTATTTATTGTATTTTGATGTATTCTTTGCATGGACTGTACACCGCCCCGAGTCCCTTTTGGGAGAGGGGGCAGTCTAGAAGCACAGTAAAATAAATAAAATAAATAAATAAACTGGAGCCAGTGAGATTCTACCCTTCCTTCAACCTGGCCCAAAGAAGTAGATATTCCCAGTTCTATTTATTTATCGGAGATTTCTTTCTCCCATCCGCAAATACTCTTTCTCATCTTTGCCTAGGTAGTGTTTCACTTTCATTAATTGTTTTCTTTCCCTTTGGAAAGAACTGCCCTGCTAGCAGTTCAAGAAATTTGATTGTATGGCCACGGGACGGCTTGTCACAGTATTGCAAGTGAGATGCCAAAGGAGATGCAGTGTGTATATGTCAACTGCCTGTGTATTCCTTCCCATAAATCATTTCTCTGGTCAAGATGAGGATGTGGTGGGGCAGAAATATTTATAGGGATACTTTTAGGTAACAATAGTAGAAAACGGGACATATATTTCTATGTTTGGAAGTTGCAAAAGAAAGGGCATAGGACTGATCTGTGCTAGAACAGAGAATGGCTCAATAAACTCAACATCCAGGTTTTTAGATGGTCATATGGTAAGAAAACTGCTGGAAAGCCAGATGTGATCTCAAAAAGCAATTTGGGGTGTACTCCTGGCAATGGCAGTCAACAGAGCAATTACTTGATCCCTGAGGAGGTGTTAAGAAACTTGAAGTTTCTACAGAAAAAAGGAGAGGGCTGGGAAGCATTCAATAGAATGCACAGGTATTAGTTAGGTAGCCAAAAATGGCAATAACCTACTTATTATAAATTAACTCAGCCCTATGTAAAAGGATAAGTCAATTGCCTTGCTAATAGTTTACAGAGAAACATGGGTATGTTTCTCTCCTTTTCTTCTTCTGAATGTGAGCGATGGACACAATACAGCCAGCTTCATGTGTGATAGTTGAAGTTTAACTTAAAAACATCCTGAAAGTGTGGACATCTATCAAAAATTAAGTGAATGGCAAAACAACCAAAACATTAAAGATGCAGTTTCACGAATAGAGAAGGCATGGAAAGGAAAGAAATGGGATAACTAGGGATGGAATAAGTAGCTACAGGACAGTCTCTAGCTCTTGAACATTTGGAAGGACAATTATAAAGTCTAAGGAGTGTTTTCCAAAGTAACCATGGGGAGTAAAGGGGATGTAATAATTCATTTGATTTGTTGATTGGTAGGTCAACAAGTACGGACTGAAGAAATAGTTCCTGACATCTGGAATAATGCGAGCTACCAAAAATAACAGGGAGGAAAATGAATAATATTAAATACTCCAACATGCCCTCCTTGCTGATTGTCATGGAAAAACTGTAATACTACATCTCTCAAGAAACAAAAGCAATGCAACTGGTCATTATGGGACAGTTCTTCTTCCTAAGACAAAAAGGACCAAACAAAGGAATTATGCAAATTTGTAAATAGGAATCCTACATTTGCTGAGCACCAACTAGATCAGTTAAGAAGTAGCAGTGGTGGGCTGCAGCCGGTTTGGTCTGGTTCCAGCAAACCAATTGTTCGGACAATCATCTGGACCTTCCCACCCACCCCCGCCCTATCCTGTCCCGTATTTCCTTCTTTCTGGCTCAGTTGATTAGCATGACACAGCTGATTTCCATGCCTCCACTGTTCCATTTACCGGGGCTGCCTTAGAAGGTAAGCAGCTGAGCTTCAAATTCCTGTATTTTGAACACTGCACACAAGCGCATTAGGCAAAGTGCATGAACACCGAACTGGTTGTTAGATCGGTTGCAGCCCACCACTGAGAAGTAGCTTCCTTCTAGCCCCTAATGTACTACAGGTAAGGAGGAAGGGTAAAAATGTAAAAGATATGAAAGTGAAAGCAAGACAAACACAGTGCCCCCATTGCATCTGGTTAGCACTGAATGTGTTTCTGAGAAGTTTGTAAGTGCTCCTATTTCTGGTCATCCATTTGGACATCTGTGAGGTTTTCAGTGCCCAAAGAGATGGCATTAGTGCTGCAAAGTTACCCTGCAGCCAAAAATTCCTTGTTAAAAACAGTGTAGAGTTTCTTGGCTTGGAAGATTTTCTTGGAAGGAATTCCTAGGTAAGGAGGCTTCCTCAGATTGTAGAATGAATGGTAAAGGCACAATTCCCAAAGCAAAATCAGCAGACTCCATTTATGGGTTCTGGATGACAGAGTGTTCTGGGGCTCTGTGGTTAGCCTAAAAACTGCTTATGGGGTCTTTCCTGGTGATTTTTTTAAAAAAAGAAAACCTGCTTAATAGTAAGTGTGATTCAGAAAAAAATATTGCTTTTTCTTTACCCTCTCTTTCCTGCCTAGCTAGGTCTATCTGGCTTTCACTTTTTTCCTTCTGGGCACTGTCCCTAATAGCACCTGGCAATCTCACTAGCCAGGTGATTTTACTTTGGCTGCTTTCCCAGATCTTCCTTACCCCCCAGAGTAGCATTTCTCAACCTTGGCAACTTTAATATGTGTGGACTTTAATTCCCAGAATTCCCCAGCCAACATGCTGCTGGGAAGTTCTGAGAATTAAAATGCCGTACACCTTAAAGTTGCCAAGGTTGAGAAACATTGCTCTAGAGACAATTATTTCTCTGATGATGATGACACTGGTGATATTTCCTTGTTGGATAATTAAACGTCTACAAACAAACAATCAAACTCAGCAGCAACGACTCCACAGATTTTTCTACATAGAATTGATAAGGATTTAATTTTATTTTAGTCTTCTCTTATGGAAATGCTTATTTGGGGGTCTTTGCCTCTTGTTCTTCTTGGATTTACCCATCTTGATTATAGTCCCTTGAAGATTCATCTTACCACTGGATGCTAATGGCTAAGGTTTAAATTAAAGGATCCAGTTTGGTTTTCTCTTTTTCCTCCTTCCTCCCTTCTCTTCTTTAACTTTAATTGCTGATAACTATAACTGAATAGCTAGATTAGCACAGTGGCTGCTACAATTTCTTTCTGGCTGGGTATCTTGTCCTTCCTGCCCTGCATAGTTATTGAAGGGCAAGATTAGCAATTGGTACTTGGTTGCTGTCTTTTGGCATAACTTCTCTTCTGGCAGTATTGAATGGAACGATGGCCCTTTCACTGTCTCCAAACATGACTGATCAAACAAACTTGATGACCTCTTCCATCATCCAGTTGCTATGTCACTGGCTTTCCTTTTTCTGGCACAGCTGCCTCCTCAAAGTTCTCTTGCAGTAACAATAGCAATAGCAATAGCACTTAGACTTATATTCCCCTTCACAGTTCTTTACAGCCCTCTCTAAGCGGTTTACAGTGTCAGCATATTGCCACCAACAATTTGGCTCCTCCTTTTACCCACCTCAGAAGGATGGAAGGCTGAGTCAACCTTGAGCCTGGTAGGATTTGAAGTGCCAAATTGCAGGCAGCTGAAGTAGCTTGCAGTACTGCACTCCAACCATGGTGCCACCACAGCATGGTGATTCTCACCAGCGACTTAAAACGCTCAGTCACAGTCTTCCTTCTAGAGCCGTGATGGCGAACCTATGGCACGCGTGCCACAAGTGGCACGCGGAGCCATTTGTCAGGGCACGCGAGGCGCTGCCCTGTCAGCTGGCCAGCGCGCATGCGCGCGCTGGCCAGCTGAGTTCACCTTTTTAAAAGCTATTTTTCGCCTTCCCCAGGCTCCAGAGGCTTTATAGGAGCCTGGGGAGGGCAAAAAGAGCCTCCCCCACCCCCCCGGAGGCTTCAGGGACCATCCCTGAAACCTTCGTAACACTTAAAACCACCCTCCGAGCAAACCAGAAGTGACTTCCGGGTTGTTCGGAGGGTCGTTGTAAGCGTTCTGAAGGCTTCAGGGACCGTCCGAGGCTTCCCTGATGCCTTTGGAGTGCTTAAAACGATCCTCCGAGCAATCAGGTAGTGACTTCTGGGTTGCTCGGAGGATCGTTTTAAGCATTCCGAAGGCTTCAGGGACCGTCCAGACAGTCCCTGAAGCCTCCGGAGGGCCTCCGGGGGGTCGGGAGAGGCTCTTTCACCCTCCCCAGGCTCCTATAAAGCCCCTGGAGCATGGGGAAGGCAAAAAAAAACATGTAAAAATGGGGGGGTCACACATTTTGCCCGCATGCGCACTGGGGGGTCGCGCGTTGCATTATGGGTGCGGCACGCCCGCACTCGACCCCCCTGCGCTCCCCCCACTTGTGGTATGCGAGCCAAAAAAGGTTCGCCATCACTGTTCTAGAGTCTTCAGCTCCTCTGTCATCCTAAAGCCCTTCAAAACCAAATTCAAATATGCCAACCACCCTCTAGAAATTTAACATTTTTTCTCAAGAGGTTCTGGTTGTCTTGCAGTCTTGTCAATATTTCAGCATTTCACTATCTGTCCTTTTCCATACTAAATCCTCAACCATCAGTATGCCATGGACTCATCAACTTATCACACTAAATTGCCTGGAGTAAGCCTTTTTAAAGCCTCATTTGTCATACATCCCAAGTAAATGTATGGCTGGGACAAGCAAAGCATGATGATGCAGAACAGCACAAGAAATTTTACACAGCTGCTTTGTCACACGCAGTATGGGCTGAGAAGTGAATGCCTGGTTGATTGAAGAAAGGTATACTGAACTTTGAAATTCCACTTGAGAGAATTTGGTTCTTTAAAAGGTTAACCTACATTATAATGAAGACATAATCAATTGCACCCCAGTTGGATATGTTTGAACTCCATTTAAAAACACACACACACAGTAGCCCAAATAGTTCAACACAGTCAAATCAAAGGTTCATTCCTGAAACTTAGCATAATCAGCCATGAAGGTGTCAGATAACTGTTCACATTTAATCATCATAAAGAAAATAGATCCTTGCTTTTTATAGCAAAATCATCTAAATATACTATCAAAATATTATACAGAAAAATCACAGAAAATGTGATTCATTGATATTTGAAAGATTTATATTGCTTCTTGGAAGGTGGTCATCAGCATCCTATTCTTCTTAATTAATAGATTAATTAAGTGGGTCTCTTGATATTCTTCAGCAGTACCTGAGACAGGCTTAACATAGTGACTTTTCTAGCCCAGGAAGTGCTGGTTCCTGTCTCAGCTTTTATAGCTGCAAGCTTTTATAACAGCAAAGAAACAAAGTTCTGTTCGTTAAAAGAGGAAGTAGAAATTATTTCCTCTTCAGATTCTTGAAAATAACCTTAGGAACAAAGGAAATGGCTTCCAATATGGGCAATCACTAAGAAGGCTCTGAGGGTAATTGTTTAGTGTCAACATTCAACATTGGCTTTTGGAACTACATCTTTTTCTTTTACTCACTCTGTTATTTGAATTCCAAAAACTGAGGTATAGTCTTCATTTGGAGGCCAATTCCTCCTTTGTATATTGATATTTGACATATATATATGATAGTTTAGCAGTCACATTATTCAGACTGTCATGTTCTGTTTTGTACATCATCTTAAGCCAAAACTAAGCAAATCACGCCTGGTATTAAGTATGAGGCCAATTATTAAAATAGTTGAGATCTCAATTATGCATGTTCTTAAAGGGGTGCTTAAGTTCTTCAGCACTTTAGCTATGGACTTTAGGAAGAAATATGAGCTGATTGCTCCAATAGCAAAAGTGTGGTACAGTTTTACAGCACCACACTTTTGCTATTGGATCAATCAGCTCATATTTCTTCCTAAAGCCCTCTATTAATGAAATAAAGTGAATGATATGGAAATTGGCTGACCCTCAACAATCTATCATGTTGAAGTAGAATAACTTGACATCATGAGTGAAGAGCCACAGTAGATGGAATTGTGGACAGTCTGCAGGGTTCTACCAATTATTGTTAACTTATCTGACATGACGATTTGAAGCATTAAATAATAGGACAAAAATATACCAAATAAATAAGACTTTGGACAACATTGGGCCAATAACATAATAACTATATATGTCATATATGAACACATCGATTTCAATGACTGCTTAATCCTGCTTTTCCATATCCTTATTCAGTCTTCTTGATAGTACATAGACACATAGAATTGAATGTTAGGGATATATTTGAAATAAATATTAGATGAATGTGCTCCAGTCAGGAATAACACTGGTGGGATTGACCCTAAAGCCTACCCTTGTTTGCTACACATTTGTAACAGTTTTTAAAATACAATATAAATCTGGAAATATGGCAGAGTCCTATCCCACAGAACAAAATAATTCAAATTACACTCCCTTCATGCCCATCCCGAAAAGAAGTCATTACAGACAAGGAAACACAAAGTTAAGAAGATGCACTTTTTCAGTCTCTTCTACTCTATTGTGAGAGATAAATAAGGGGACATAGACATTGCTGTAAGTACTCTAAATATTTGATGCTAGCGCTCTGTTTTGCAAAATACCCCTTTTCCATTTTAATTGTTTTTTTTTTTAAATCCTTCAAAAGAAATAGGACAGAAAATTTGATAAGTGCCAAGGAATACGGAGATCAGGGAGTCTTAGTATCTCTCTCCGATTAATGAGGAAACAACTTCAATCATACAAAAACAAAGGAGAGGGAGAGAGCAAAGGTGTTTTAAAAAGGGAACATTTTGTCACTCTTGCTGAAAACTGTGAATTCAAGATATATCAGAAAATCTTTTGTGATATATTCAGAAACTAGAGTGAGATAGAGTGATTCCACCAAGTGGAAGAGATTGAAAATGGGCAGTGTGACAATAGAAACTTCATTCCAGCAAAGAGCACTTAAGCTGTATAAGAGACAGAAGTCCTCTCATTCAAAGTGTGTTTGTGTGTGTGTGTGTGTGGGAGTCTGGATGGCTTCTTCGGGCAGAAGGGGGGAATCTGGACTTTCAGGAGTGACAGAAACCAGAAAAGCACAGTTGTGGGTCCTGATATTTGCAGGCACTGTAGGAATGGGGAAAAGGCAATGCAGCACACACACACAGTGCAGACAATTAGGCCATCAATTGTGATTAATCCAGACATTAGACTGGGCAGCATTTCACAATTTCTGTTCTACTCAAGTTTCAGGAAAGTGGCTAGAATCTTACCTCAGTGGCCATAGTAGGAAACCTATTAATCTTTAGACATTTCTGAACAGTGGATGTATAATGTCTGGTAATGGACAATGAGGGCTGTATTTTATTATTTTATTTATTATTGGGGATCACAGTCTTTGTCCAGACCAATACTGTTTATCTGAAAGGACTCAGAGTGAAACACATTGTCTTTGCCTGCTTCTGCCAATTTGGTGTAGACATTAAGGTGCTGGCCTAGGAGTGGTATGGTGGCATAAAGGTAGAGCTCTCGCCTCACAATCAGGAGGCTGTGAGTCAGGGGTAGGTTCCGGCAGACACTACCGCGGGTTCGCTCATGTGTGCACTTTGCGTGCATGCGCAGTGCAATAAAATTTGTTTTGCGCAGAAGCAAAAAACAAGATGGCGGCACTACGGCACTGCCCGGGGCACCAGTTCGGGGGCATGATGGTTCCAGTGACAAAGGCCGCCAAACCACTACCGGTTCGGCCTAACCAGGCCAAACCAGTAGGAACCCACCACTGCTGTGAGTTCCTAGATAGAAACAGATATTTCTCTCTCTGGGCACACTGAGAATATATCTGCTGAACAAAACTCTGCATTGGTGATAGGAAGGGCATCCAGCCATTAAACACTCTTCTAGCTCCATTCAGTTGCTCAGACTCCGCCCCGCAAAGGATTATGGGGTCGTTAAATGAAGATGATGATGATTAAGGTGCTGGCCTAGAAACCAGGCGATTGTGAATTCTAGACCTGCCTTACCATGAAAGCCAGCTGGTGACCTTGGGTAATCAATCTCTCCTCCCCCCCTCTCTCTCAGCCCAACCCACCTCACAGGGTTGCTGTTGTGGGGAAAATAGGGGGAAGAAGTATTAGGTGTGTTCACCACCTTGAGTTACTTATAAAGTAATAAAGTGGTGTTTTTTTAAAAAAAAATCTAATAAATAAGTCACTGGTTCCATCCTTCTGCTGTTTGCCCATTTCCCCAAATGTACAGGTTAGAATAGATAGAATAACAGAGTTGGAAGAGACCTTGGAGGTCTTCTAGTCCAATCCCCTGCTTAGGCAGGTTGATGGAGCAGACAAAGAATGCAACTAGAGGGTTATTTGCCTGCTTCAATCTTCGGGAGAGATTGATTGGAGGCGGCTATGGCGGCGGGTGAGGGAAAGGAAGGTCGCCATTGCCTGGACTTCTGCTGTTTTCTTCCATCATACCCTGGCTGCTCCCAATGCCCCTATGCCCCCCCCCCAGGCCTTGTCAACGCCAGCAGGGGACGTTAAACACTAACTATAAGTCTCTGTGGACCTCTAAGAAGGAACCATCCTGAACCAGTGCGAATAGTCTCCCACTTTTGGGTCATCCTGCCAGGGAACACCTGGAACACCTTGAACAATCTCTCACCATGTGGTCATCTTCGTCATTCTATGTAATTTTATGTAATTAAGGGTATTCGATCATTCCCACCCCCTTCTTCTCTATCTAAATGTTTTTACATCTCCTTCCTCCCTCTAAGACCCCGACTCATCAGCCATCAACTTTTATTAACTTTTATCAACTTTTTATCAACCTTTATTAGCATCCTGATTCCATTGGACTTTTAACGAACTATTTATTCGAGGTCAGACCTGCTCTGCCTGCGGGAGGCCCCTCTCTCGCAGGTATGGCCCTTGGCCCTCTCAAGGGCCTGCCTTGATGACGGGTTTGCGAACCCCGAGAGGTGGAAGAAACGGAGGCTGAGGGGCTTTTTATCCAGATGTTTTTTATTGCTATTAAGGGGTTCCAGGGAGGGGGGGTGTGATAACCAGGCCGGGAGAGGCGCCAGTGCCAGTGCCAGACGGACAGGTGAGTCTGAGAAGGAAGTAAGCGGAGCGGGGAGGGGAGAGGGAACAAGTTATTCCAACAGAGGGTTGTTTGATTACAACGGTCGCGGGGAGGGGGGGATGCGAGGACAAGAGAAGATCACAAGGTCGGTTGGGAGACCGTGGCTGCTGGCTATGCCCGGTCGTTTGTACCAACCCCCGCAACCTAGGTGGCCAGGAACTACAGAGCCCGGGCCTACGGCTGATGCTTTGCAATGCAAGGTCCGTAACCAACAAGGCCCCCCTCATTAATGAGTTGATCTCTGAGGGGGAGCTGGACCTTGCAGGGATAACAGAAACCTGGTTGGGCCACGAGGGTGGTTTACCCCTCGTGGAAATGTGCCCACCAGGTTTCTGGGCATTCCATCAGCCTCGGGCCCTGGGTAAGGGTGGTGGGGTGGCGGTAGTTATACGGGAAGGTCTAGAGCCGAGGGAGTTCACTGTTCCTCAGATATCCGGGTGTGAGTCCCTTGGTGTAAAATGGGGCCCAGGGAGGCAGTTGGGTTTGCTGATTGTATACTTGGCTCCTCGCTATACATCAGCGGCCCTGCCCGAGCTCCTCGAGCTGATCTCGGAGATGGCGGTTGAGATCCCCAGGCTTGTGGTTATGGGGGATTTCAACCTGCCGTCGACGGGAGCAGCGTCTGAGGTAGCTCGGGAGTTCATGGCTTCCATGACAGCCATGGGCCTGACCCAGTTAATTCAGGGCCCCACACACAAAGGAGGCCACACATTGGACCTTGTATTTGTATCTGAGCAGTGGACGAGTGATCTGGGTATAGGGGATTTTGTTGTTACACCCCTGTCATGGTCAGATCACTCATGTCTCCGGCTGGACTTCCCTGGCGCTACCCCCCACCGCGAGGAGGCGGGACCAGACGGTCCACGCTGGTACCGCCCCAAGCACCTGATGGAGCCGGATAGGTTCCAGATGGAGCTTGGGCCATTACCTGTAGCCCTGACCCGCACTTGGTCAGAGGACCTAGCGGCTGCCTGGAATAGGGCGGCGGCTGGGGCCTTGGACCGGGTTGCGCCTTTGCGACCTCTCCTGCGGCAGCGACCCACCTGGGCTCCTTGGTATACCGAGGAGCTGAGGGTGATGAAGCGCCATAGGAGACGTCTAGAGAGCAGGTGGAGGTCCTCACGCTCCGAATCTGATCGAACACAGGTAAGATCCTACTTACGGACCTACCTTGTGGCATTAAGGGCGGCCAAACGTAGATATTGTGCCGCTCTTATTGCATCCGCGGATAACCGCCCTGCCGCCCTGTTTAGGGTGACCCGCTCCCTCTTGTCACAGAGGACGCAGGGGGCACCCTTGCAGGGCAGAGCAGAGGAGTTTGGGGAATATCTGCAGGATAAAGTCGCTCAGATGCGGAGCGGATGGGCCCCCCTCAGTGGACCAGACGGGCCGCCAACAGCGAGTCTTGTGAGACCATCCTGGGAGGAGTTTGATTCTGTTGCCCCCGAGGATTTAGACCCACCACATGTTTAATGGACCCGTGTCCCTCCTGGTTGGTACTGGCATCTTGGGAGGTGACCCGAGGCTGGCTTCTGGGCCTGGTGAATGCCTCATTGGGTGAGGGATCCTTACCAACCGCCTTGAATGAGGCGGTGGTGAGGCCCTTACTTAAGAGGCCTTCACTCGACCCAATGGAGCTAGCTAATTATCGTCCAGTCTCCAACCTTCCGTTTCTAGCGAAGGTTGTTGAGAATGTGGTGGCGCAGCAGTTTCCACGACACCTTGACGAATCCGAGTATCTAGACTCATGCCAGTCCGGCTTCCGACCTGGGCACAGCACAGAGACAGCCTTGGTCGCGTTGGTTGATGATCTCTGGAGGGCCAGAGATAGAGGTTGTTCCTCTATCCTGGTCCTATTAGACCTCTAATAGGACCAGGATAGTCCTATTAGAGGTCTAATAGGACTATCTATTAAAGGCTTTTGATACCATCGACCATGGTATCCTATTGCCCCGGTTGGAGGGGATAGGAGTCGGAGGTACCGTTTTGCGGTGGTTCGGCTCCTACCTCTCCGACCAGAGGCAATGTGTGTTGACAAGGGGACAGAGGTCGACCCCGAGGTCACTCACTTGTGGAGTGCCACAGGGGTCGGTCCTCTCGCCTCTCCTGTTCAACACATATGTGAAGCTGCTGGGTGAGATCATCCGTGGTTTTGGGGTTGAGTATCACCTCTACGCTGATGATACTCAGCTGTATATTTCAACTCCAAACCACCCCAACGAGGCTGTCGAAGTGATGTCCCGGTGTTTGGAGGCCGTCGGGGTCTGGATGGGGGACAACAGACTTAAACTCAACCCCTCCAAGACTGAGTGGCTGTGGCTACCGGCACCTCGGTTCAGCCAGCTGACTCCATCACTGGCCATAGGGGGCGAACAATTGCCCCCTGTGGAATGGGCGCGCAATTTGGGCGTCCTCCTTGATGCCCGGCTGTCAATGGATGACCATGTGGCAGCCGTGGCGAGGGGGGCGTTCCACCAGGTTCGCCTGGTGCGCCAATTGTGCCCCCTACTGGACCGGGATGCCCTACGCACGGTCACTCATGCGCTGGTGACGTCCCGCCTGGATTACTGCAACGCTCTCTACATGGGGCTGCCCTTGGGACGCGCCCGGAGACTGCAGTTAGTTCAGAACGCAGCCGCGCGGGCTGTGATGGGGAGTACGAGGTACTCCCACGTAACACCTCTCCTGCGCGAGCTGCACTGGCTACCTGTGGTTTTCCGGGTGCGTTTCAAGGTGCTGATTACCATCTTTAAAGCGCTCCATGGCACGGGACCTAGTTACTTGCGGGATCGCATCCTCCCACATACATCCCTGCGGCCAATTCGCTCACACAGGGAGGGACTTCTCCTGGTGCCGTCCACTAGGCAATGCCAACGGGTGACACCGAGGAGTAGGGCCTTCTCTGTGAAGGGCCCAACCCTCTGGAATGACCTCCCCCCCGATATTAGAACCACTTCTGACCTCCGCTCCTTCCGGCAAAAATTGAAGACCCACCTGTTCCAATTAGCAGGCCTGGCATAATTACAACTGTCCCTCCTGGCAAATGTATTATATCTGGTTATTTTAGGGGTTTTTTAATTTACTGTATTTATTTTAGGGGTTTAAACTTATATTTATATTAGCTTTGTACAGTTCTTTTCATTGCATTTTAACCTCCTCCATGCCAACTGTCAACTGTACATATTTAACTTTTATTGTATTCTGTTATATTTTGTATGGACTGTACACCGCCCCGAGTCCCTTTCGGGAGAGGGGGCGGTCTAGAAGCATCAAATATAAATAAAATATAAATAAATAAATAAATTTGTGTCAACAAGGTACAGTCTGTAGTGTATGCAAGAACTGTGTGAAACCTTGAAGAGACACTCAGCTCAACTCAATTCTGATTAAATCACTCCTCAAAGCAGATTAGTACATTAAAGAAGAGGTCCAAATGATCCCAAATGAATCGAATGTGGTGGCTCCAACTTGTTTGAGGATTTGAAGGCATTTCTTCCACATTGGAAATTGTAAGGGACCATATCCAGTATTCTAACTCTAAAACTGCAGCTTTGCCATCTTGTGAAACTCCTGGCCTCTCAAAGTCTTTTTTTTTTCCTTTTTGGCTAGCAAGGTTAATATTAATAGACAGTTCTTAACTTTCAACTTCTTTGATGTGCCCAAGTCTCTCTTGCACTAATGGAATGTTACACTTTTGTGCCACACAACTGGAAGCTCAGCTCTGTCAGTAGTCTGAAAATGAGCTCAAGGCTAACTCATATTTTGAAGTTACCTTTACCTTTAAGTTCTGCATGACTAAGGCAGGTTTAAGTGTCTTGATACGTGTGAATGGGTGCCAGCTAACTCTTACAGACACTGGCCGACGCTTTGACTGCTCTAAAAATGGCCATCGTAGTGATAAAATCACAAAGGGCACTTTTTTGTAATTTGCCAGTCACTTTGACACTGTATTTTATTGAGCCATCTTGTTGCATCTGCTGCCTCTTCTAACTAACAAAGACCATTGCTGGTGAATCGCTACATTGAGTTCTGCCAGGGATGATTGACCCTTCCAGGAGAGACTAAGTTTGCCAGTAATCAGTAGTGCCGATCTTTCTGGCATCCCAGAACCCAGAGACAGGAAAGCTAGTAAAATATTTTGAGCAGGAGTGAAATTCATCAGGTTCTGACAGGTTCTGGAGAACCGGTAGCGGAAATTTTGAGTAGTTCGGAGAACCAGCAAATACCACCTCTGGCTGGCCCCAGGAGTGGAGAGGGAATGGGGATTTTGCAATATCTTTTCCTTGCCACGCCCACCAAGCCATGCCCACAGAACCAGTAGTAAATAAAAAATTGAATTTCACCACTGATTTTGTGTCTTGCTGAGAAGAGGAAGGCTTGTGAATACCCCTTGCTCAGTCTGGCACCCTACTACCTCAATGAGGAAGGAATAGTTACTAGGGGACCCAGGTTTGCCAACCTGCTGGACCAGTTCTCCTGGCATCACAGAAAACCCATTAACAACAATAATAGAAAACATTGGTATCAGCAAAAAATTGTTTATTAATACAACTCTCAAATGCTTGCATGGTGAATTTTAAGTTGCTTTTTTTAATGGATTCAGACAGGTTTTGTCCTCAACCTCTTTGCTAGGCCATTTATAAGCTATTCTACTAAAGGAGGCATTGTAGTAAAACCTTGAAGGTCTAGGACTCAAACCTGGCAGGCTTGTGGCTCCTCCTGCTTGTCCCATCCCACAATATGGATCACCCACTGCTTTATGAGTGGAAGAACAGATGACGCTAATCAGGCCCTGCACCGAACTGCAGTCTGGAGTGTGCATCAGCCATTGCAATCCAGTCTTCAAATTGTAAAAGTTGGCTGAGGGCAATTCCATAATTGCAATTCAACCATTCTGCTCCCAGTTGATTTCCCTTTGGAAATTTCCATCTACTTTGCAATGTCAAATGATAATGGCAATGGGTTGGTGTTCAGGCCAGATGAAAGCCACAACAAGATTTGAATGGCTGTTCCCCTGGTTCTTGTTTTTCCCCTCCATGCAAGGAAGGCAAGTGTCAGGCCTGCCGCCATCTTTTCTTTTGTATCTTTGGCCTGCCACACTTTCTGTTATTCTACTATGCATTTTCTATTGTGGGAAAATGGGAGGGGGAATTGTAGGAGTGAGATGTGTTGTAGCCATAACAAAATTCTTTCTAGAAAGCCAAGGTCATTCTTTGTCTTTCCACCTCTGCACCTGACTGGAACTGGATGGGTTGAACTGCCAGCATGGCAGTGGACGATTGGACCATGTGATGGACTTGTGGGTGTGGGAGGGCAAGATCTTGAACTTTCAACTGGGTGGGGAGAACCGGGAAGCTTTCTGATTTGGGTTTTCCCAGATGTGCCAACATGGCTCTCTTAATAAATTGGAACTTTGAGCAATACTTTGCCTTGGTCTCTGATTTACTTTTGGATGCTATTTGGAACCCTGACCGCAGGTTTCTGTGTTTTGAATCCAAGTGTCTGCCTCCTGTGCAGACTGGTCTCCCAGTGCTCATTTTTTCCTTCTACCAATCGTTTCCTTCTCATCAGTCCCCATGCTTGCTTTTGCTTTCCCATGTTTGCAACCATGTGTAGGAAGTTACCCCCCACCTCTCTACTGGAAAATGAAATATTTTAGGAAATATTAAAAGGGTAGAATATTTCCTCTAAAAGGGAGACAGAAACTCAGCTCCCCCCCCCACCTTTGTCAATGAGCCATTAAGGCCTGAGTCAGTCTACTCTACATAACAAAGGTAGGATTAACCCTCTACTGATCTCACCACATGGCACCTGGGAAGAAGCAATGTTCAACCAAACTTGGATTCAAAACACAGCCTACAGAGTTGCCCCTGCATGGCCCCATGGGAGTCTGACAACCAATCAGAATACAAGCTCAAGTTCAAAGCCCAGAGAGGGCATAAAACCAGGGACTTTCAGCATCTCTGTCTCTTTTTCTTCTTCACCCAACATCTGGAAGCATGTGATCCCCCTTTTCTGTTCAGGAGCTCAAACCATGTGATCCTGTTTACCATTAAACCATCTTTCCAAGCAGCCTCTATGTTTCCAGTGTCTTTTTCCCTACTTGGAACTAAACCCCGAAGGACATTTCTTCCAACACATGTATGTCTTCCCTCCCTCCCTCCCTCCCCCCCCTCTCAAACACACCCTTCCACACTATTTTCTTTGACATTTCCCATTTTCCTCTTAAGGCACCATAGGTTTTTTTTCCCCTGACACCACAATAATTAAAGTAGTGGAGTGGTGGCTCAGAGGTTATGATGCTGGGCTTGTTAGCTGGAAAGCCAACAGTCCAGATTCAAGACCCAAGCACCACATGAAGGGGTGAGCTCCCGTTCTTGCCTCAGCTCCTGCCAACCTAGCAGTTCGAAAGCATGCAAATACAAGTAGATAAATAGGTACCACTTCAGTGGGAAGGCAACAATGCTCCATGATGTCATATTGGCCATGTGACCGTGAACATGTCTTTGGACCATGCTGCCTCAATGGCCTTGAAATGGAGATTAGCACCTCCCCGTAGAGTCAGCAACAACGAGGAAAATCTGCAGGGATTCCTTTATGTTTTTACAATAATGAGAGCACTAAGGCGATTTTTTTTCCATCATATGTTCCTTGTAGGTTCATGGCAATTTTGTAGAAGAACGGATAGTTTGGCTTCACAGACCTAATATAGGAACACTTCAATGTTGCAACCAGAATGAGGTGATAGAGATGAAGGGGGGGGGGAGTTTTGCAATATTGTGAGCAGTGGGTGTAAAGGAAATGATTTACCGATGTTGAATCCTGGTAGATATAAGGCAGGAAGGAGTGGGTTCCGGCTTCTTTTACTGCCGGTTCGCTCAGGATGCGCAGTAGTGAAAAAAATGCTTCTGCACATGCTCAGAAGCAAAAAACAAGATGGTGGCGCCTATGGCACTGCCGATAGAAGCGGTTCGGAGGCATGGGTGGCTGAGTTACTACCTACTCGGCCGAACCAATCCAAACTGGTAGGAAGGGGTGTCACACTTGCATCGTCAGGGTGGCATCAAGGGACGTATCACAACTTTTTCCTCCTTCGCTAAACCAGGTGTGGCCAGCACCTGACACATCTGGCCTGGAGGCTGAAATGACTGTGAGTTTCTAGGCTGGAGATAGTGTGTTGATGTAATAGGCCATGGTTGTATGAGCTGCAAGCTTTTTAAAACCACACACACAGACACACACTACAGCCATTGTCAATGGGGAGGGAACATAATTACCCAGCAACCAGGATCACATAGCCACACAGGATAGTGACCAATTCCTGGGAGGATGGCAGAGGTATGCCAGGCACTACAGTCAATTATGCCTGAGACTCAGTGGTAGGATTCAATTTTTTTTACTACCGGTTCTGTGGACATGGCTTGGTGGGCGTGGCATGGCTTGGTGGGCGTGGCAGGGAAAGGTACTGTAAAAATCTCCATTCCCACTCCACTCCGGGGGAAGGTTACTGCAAAATCCCCATTCCCTCCCGATCAGCTGGGACTCGGGAGGCAGAGAATAGATGGGGGCGGGGCCAGTCATAGGTGGTATTTACCTGTTCTCCGAACTACTCAAAATTTCTGCTACCGGTTATCCAGAACTGGTCAGAACCTGCTGAATACCACCTCTGTTGAGACCGTTACTAGAATGAAAGAAAGCACCAGAGATCAAGGTCCTAAGAATGCTTGGGTTGGAAAACAGTGCTTTTGAGCCACAGCTGGAAAATGTAGGTATTTGTTAGATTTGCAAAAGGCTGGGAATGGGAAATAGACGCCATCATGTTTCTGCATTCAGAAAGTAGTGAATGATACATGTGGATCAGGGAGGGGACAAGCAGGAGCTACCTAATAAACTGCTGGATGAAAAGCCGTTTCAGCTGCAATCTAGAATTGCCTTCAAAGTTTTCTAAAGGGGTTGTCTTATTCTACCAAAACTGAACCCCCTTAAGACTGATTAAAATTTCTCCGTTATAGTCCATAGACAAGTCAGATGACCACTGAATCTCAAATGAGAAACTGGAGTTAAATCATGAATCTGAAATCTGAATGGGCTGATGTGTAGAGGCCTAAAGAGGATCCATACTTTCTCCCTAATTAGAAAGGCTTGTCTGAACGTTGGGAGCGTTGGATATTCTGGACTAGAACATTGAGACTATTAACATTCGGTTACCTCTTGAGGTTAGGCTGCAAGGAAAAGGGGATTTCTAATAAAAGTGGAATAACATTTCAGCCAAAAATAAGTTTGGGGGGGGGGGTTAATATAATTGCTATATATGTATACATTTTTTCTTCTAAAAAAAGAGGAAGGAGGATATATGTTAAAATTAAAGATGTTTATTGAAATGAAATTATAAATACCATCCACATAAAATGGAGCCCGCTCAGAGGCTGAAATACACCAAGTAAAGGAGATGAAGAGTGTGGAAGAGAGGAGAGAGGTAAAGGGAAGAAGAGAGGGTTAGGAGAGAGGGGGGGTGTAAGAGGAGGAGAGAAAGAAGGAGTGGAAAGGGGAGAGAGGAGGAAGAGAGAGGAAGGGGAAGTAGAGAAGGGAAGGATGATAGAGGGAAGAAAGGAGGTAGGGAGGAGAAGGAGAGAGGGAGAAGAAAATGATGGCTAGGGTATAAATATGGTGTATGGAGAGCAGAAGAGCCAGTAATCGTATTTGGAGGTTGATGGTAAGACGAACTAACTTAAATATTTAATAATGCAAAATAATGTTGGTTATGTAGCAGCATACATGTGGTTATTTGTATGAAAATGAAAAAATAAAAATAAAAACTTTATTTAAATAAAAAAATAGCTACCTTTAACTCAGTTGATATCCAGAGAGTATCGATAAGAACAGGAGGAAATTGGAAGAAGCATCTGATTAACGCATCAGATATTCAGGAGGTAACCTAAGAGATCCCAGGGAGAAAAATATACACTGAGTATGGGAAAAAATTGCAAAAGGATTCATACCAAAAAAAAAAAAAAATCTGGAAAGCAACATAAACAAAGTTTAACCTTTCAAAGGGATTGATTCCTCCCTCCCTCCCTCCCTCCTTCTTTCCTTCCTTCCTTTCTTCCTCCCTCCCTTCCTCTTCGTGTATTCTGTTTCAACAGCAATAGCAATCCAAGCAGTTTTTATCTGAAGCATTAGCCTGGCCCAGTAGGTGTCAGATTAGATATACATTACTCCATTATCTCTGCATACTACTGTGCCTCAAAGGGTCTGTGGAGATGGGTCCTGCAAGGGAAGGAGAATAAATAAAGGATATCTCTTTTCAGTTTTGGAATAGCGCTTTTACCATTAAGAAAAATCAATAACTGGATTGACTGCATTCAGTGGGGAGTATTATTGTTTCCCATAATGTATCTAATGCATATCATTACCAAAGTAATCACATTATTATCTGCTGCTGCCTTCCTATTTGCTTGGCTAGATATAAACTCAGAGCTATTTGTAAAGGTTCCTGTTTTTCTCCCCTCCTCCTTCAAAATTGCTGCAAATTGTATTTCTTCCCTGTCTCTTTATTAGCTGCTTGAACTGCTCAGAACCTCTGCATTCAAATTAAGTAGATTGCATAGCTATTTCTATTTTACTCACAATTTTCCATTCCAGAACTATCAATTTAAAAGCCAGCCTTCTACTTGTGCTTCATCCAGCAAAACTGTTTAGAAAGATAGGAGTAGAGTGTGATGGTGTGAGACGCATCTCCTGCATAGATTCTGGAAAAAATGAATGCATTTTGCAGAAATGGGCATGTGTGCTATAAACTGAGAATCTTGGATCAAAACTGCCCCTCTTCTTCTCTGTATAGCTATAAAGGTCTATAGCACAATAGTGCAATTTAATTCCTCTACAGCTAATAGTACTCAATACTCAGCCGCCTGATCCTGTGACTATCATATCCAAGCTGCAAAAATCCAGAGCACCACAATTATTTTCTATTTCTATTTTTTTTTTACCATATAGAGATTGTCTGTATCATGGCCGCCCAAATCTGATAAACCAACCTGACATCATCATATGAGATTTCCTTTTATTTTCCACATGCACATCCACATATCCACATACTGTATGTACATACATACCAGAGATGGTATTCAGCCAGTTCTGTCAGGTTCTGGAGAACTAGTAGTAGAAATTTTGAGTAGTTTGAAGAACCGGCAAATAGGCTGGCCCCGCCCCTGCTGCCTCCCAGCCGATCTTGTTTAGATGCCCTGAACAGGAAAACAGAGCTGGAAAGCAGGTTAGTGGGGTGGGGAGAAAATGGGGATTTTGCAGTATTCTTCCCCTGCCATGCCCACAAAGCCACACCTGCAAAGCCATGCCACACCCACAAAGCCACACCCACAGAATTGGTAGTAAAACATTTTGAATCCCACCACTGATACATACAGTACATATACACACACACTGTGTGGATACACATATATGCATACACACAAATATATACCCATATATACATGTATACACACATTTCCCCAAAGTCTGTGTTGTATTTGTAAACTTTCTATAAGTTCAGGGTTTTTTTTTTAAAGAAAAAAACACAAGTTAAATCCTCAGTTTCCAAGTGTCTTGGTAGCTGATACATCCACTGAGTTGGTATGGACCTTAAATACATGAGTGACAGCCCCCCCTCCCTATCTTTGTACACAGTCCTCGGCTCTTTACTAAATCTCCCAGTTGTGTTACACAGCACTGCTAAGATTGATTCTCCAGGTTATCCAAGAGAATTAATGTTGCCCTACATAAAATTTGTGATGGATTCTCAATTTCCATTTATAACCCCAATTCTGGACCTCAAGCACTGTTAAGCCAATATAATGTAACATCACAGGATTGTGTGTTTGCTTTTGATTTTTTAAGTAGTCTAAGCTCACTCTCAAATTTGTGAGCAGGAATATTGGGTGGGCAATCTCCAGGAAAACGAGAAATTCCTAAACAATTTCTCAAGATCAAGATTTTCCTTTCGCAATGCCAATGTTTACATAGTGAAACAAGACATGCACATATACAACAGGGCCGCACATAGAAATAAATAAGTGCTCACCCAGGAGAATTTCCCCCTTTTTCTGAGAAAAAAGTTTTAAAACAATTGAATGAAAATTAAGAAGGGAAAAAAAAATAGCAATAGCAACAGCACTTCAACTTATATACTGCTTCAAGGTGCTTTACAGCCCTCTGTAAGCAGTTTACACAGTCAGCCTATTGCCCCCAACAATCTGGGTCCTCATTTAACCCACCTCGGAAGGATGGAAGTCTGAGTCAACCTTGAGCCTGGTAAGATTTGAACTGCCAAATTTCAGGCAGGCAACAGGCAGCAGAAGTAGCCCTGCACTCTAACCACTGAGCCACTGCGCCTCTGATGATAACCTTTCCACTGAATTATAGAAGAAATAGCAGCAGACTGAACTGCATGAAGTGCTTCTTCATTCTC
Source organism: Natrix helvetica (assembly GCF_964273705.1). Taxonomy (NCBI): domain Eukaryota; kingdom Metazoa; phylum Chordata; class Lepidosauria; order Squamata; family Natricidae; genus Natrix; species Natrix helvetica. The sequence goes on from NC_138552.1 coordinate 86,543,073, forward strand.
CAGTTCTTGCTGTCAAGATCAGGCCTAGCTGAGAAAAGCTGAATTTTATATTCTGGGCAGGAGCACAGTACTTGTCAGACCAGTGGTGGGTTTCAAAAAAAAATTTTTTTTTTTTTTATAACCTGACTTCCAGTTCCGGCTGCTGATCGCGACGGGCAGGCTCTGCTCGCCCCGCGCTCTTCTGGTGGGCTTCTCATTATTTTGGGGGCACAGGACGCCCTGGAGGGGCTCCTGCTGAAGGGGTGGCATAGCGGGGGATCCCCTGAGTCGGCGGCGGCCAGGGGGGGCTCCCCGCATCGCCCTAGGCACCGGGAGGCATGATGGGGAGGCGCTGCGGCGTCTTCGTGAGGAGGCAGCTGGAAGAATGCACGATCTGAAGGATGCGGTTGCTGTGTGGTGAGGTGGAAACTTCCCCCCGTTCCCTTGCTTGCTCAGAAAAAAAAAAAAAATGCCAGCTGTTTTTAGAGTTACTTTCAACTCGGCTTGGAGAAGCGTGGCTGGAGGGAAGGGGATTTCCACCCCCCCTCGGACAGGCAGCTATAAACGATTCTGCTGTCTGCTCTAGAGGAGGAGGAAGGGAGAGAGCGAAGTAATGAATCCACGCTCAAAACAAAGGCGGATCTGGGACTGTAATTTTATAAATGAGGTGATGATCTGAAAACTTTGGAAACTCTGAAAACTTTCTGTTATGCCTTTCAACTCCGAAGCTGGCAGGACAAGATGGCATACTTCCGTCGTCCTCACAGACACTGAAATTTGACTCCACCCATAGGAACTTCAGGCACCTTGTCTTTGTCTCCGTGACACTCAGATAAATCTCTTGTTGTATTGGACTCCGCTTGGAACAAAGGATTTTATTACTCTATTACCAGAAGCTACAACTAGAAAGAGCTCCCTTCTGCTTGAACTCCTTGCTTCCTAATCTCTCTTGGTGGTTTTCCTCTCTAATTGTTTCCTCTCTGTATTGACTTTGTACTTTTCCTGCTCATCATAATGCCACCTAAAAGACCACCCCTGGGGAAGCTGGGCTTTGCTGTCTCCGCCCCGACATCTACAGTATCCAGTCCCAGTGGACAACAGACCCTAACCTCCCTGTTGTAGCCTAAGCCTTCTGAGACGGACTTCCAGCAGATGTTTCAACAAATCTTAAAGGGACAGGAGGACATAAAAAGCCAACTAAAGGAGATGAAAGAGCAGCTTAAAGAGAATCAAGACCAGACGAGTAAAAACACACAGAGATTGGACCTTTTGGAGGAGGGGATGGCTGAGATGAGGGGGGAGGTGAAAGGGGTGCAGAAGGGGAACCAAGAGATTGAGATCCACCAGATGAAAACGGAATTTGAAAGAATGTCCTTTTTTTCTTAGGTTTCAAAATGTGGTTGAGGTGGATGACAAAGATTTAAGGGACATCATGACAAACCTTTTGGCTGAATATATTCAAAAAGAAAAACAACAGATGGGGTGGGACTTGGATCTGGTTTATAGAGTAAACTCAGCATACGCTAGAACACACAATGTTCCAAGGGAGGTACACATTAAATTTCTTAGAAAGACTACAAGAGATGAGATTCTGAGTGCACAAAGGGGACAAGTTTTGAAATATCAAGATAGAGAAATAACCATTCTGAAACAGATCCCTAAGAAAGTGAGAGAGAAAAGAAAAAAACTATTCGCAATTAGCAAAGAAGTTATACCAGAAGGGGGTGTGGTTCAGATGGTTGATGCCTGAAGGCATGTTAATATTCTGGGAGGATACAAGAGTTAGAATCAACACAACCACAGAGGCTCAGGCCTTTATGGAAAAAAATACAGTACTCCTAGATAAATCTGATGATTCTACACCAGATTTACAGGACACGGGAGGGGCCGGAGCCCTGCCGGCGGGGGGAGAAGGGGCAATACCAAGAAAACTCAGATCACAAAAATGAGTAAGAAAATCTGCTTGATATAAATTGATTGAAATTATTATTTGAATTTACATGCTGACAAAATATTGTTATTTAGTATTAAACTAATTTATGTATAAATGAAAATTATGAGTACAGGGGAGGGGGAACGGGACACCTCCTACATATTGTGACTGCCAAAATTTGTAACTTATTCCACCACCCCTTTCCTTTTTATTTTTTTAAAAAAACCAATAAAACTTTGTTTAAAAAAATATTTTTTATAACCTCTTCTGTAGGTGTGGCCTGCTTTGTGGGAGTGGCTTGCTGACCATGTGACCGGGTGGGAGTGGCTTGCCAGCCATATGACTGGGTGGGCATGGCCAACTTGTAAAATTTGGTGAAACTCACTTAACAACGCTTAGCAACCAAAATGTTGGCTCAGAAACTCTGGCATTTGAAGCATGCAAGCCTTAAAGCTGTCAAGTTACAAGACCCTTGCACCCCTAACCCTTTAGAAAAAAACCCCAGGGGTGTTCAAACTTGACAGCTTTAAGACTTGTGAACTTCAATTCCCAGAATTCCTCCTCTCGCTCTTCATCTTGTGATGTGCAGATGGGCGGGGGGAGGGAGCTGGAACCGGTTCTAAACGGCACTGTAGATTTGTGGAACCTCTTCTACAGAAGAGATTAGAACTGGCAGGAACCCACCCCTGTGTCAGACCCAAGGAACCAAGAAAAACACAAGGAATAGTTTCTTTATTGTTGCTCGCCTATAGACACAAATCTTGTCAAGCTAAAGCGCTAATCTGCATAATTATTAGATATTTCTTTCGTTATTTTTATCCTGCCTTCTTATTCATAAGAATAACTCAAGGCAGCAAATATATCCAACATACTTTCCCCTTTCTAGTTTCTCCACAACAACTATCCTATGCAGGGTGGGCTTCTGTGGGTTCGCACGGGTTCAGGAGAACCTCTAGCTAAGAATCTGCCCAGAATCTGCAAATCCCACCCATGGCTACCCCCCCTCCTGGGAGTCCCTACACGGCCCATTTGGTAAGTACAGGGCCCACTTGAAGACTTGGGGAGGGTGAAAAATAGGCCTTCTGGAAGTTCTGGAAGCCCAGGGGAGGAAGTTTTCGCTCTCCTGGAGGCTCGAAGAAAGCCTCCAGAGCCCATGGAGGGTGAAAAGGCCCCACCCACCGTGGTGCAGGAGGCCAACTAGGTCACACCCACCATGGCCACTCCCACCCAGCAGAGACCCTGTTGCTAAAAGTTTTGAAGCCCACCCCTGATCCTGTGAGGTGAGTTTGGCAGAAAGAGAGTGACTTGGCCCAGTTATCCAGCTGGCTTTCATGGCTGTGGTGGGACCACTTCAGTCACACCTCAGGTGGGAGCTCATAATTCTCACCTCACTCATCTCCAGCTTTCTAGCCTAGAATCTCTTAACCATTAGACCAACCTCATATATACCCTGTGAAAAATTGGGAGGGGGTGTCTGCCTTTTGTTCTCTTTCTACATATCCAAGTTTCCAGGCTGCTTTGCTCCTTGAGAAAGACCCCCTCCCTTTTGTGACTATGGACTACAGGTAGTTCTCAACTTACGACCACAATTGAGCCCAAAATGTATGTTAAAATTTATGCTAAATGAGGCATTTGTTAAATGAGTTTTGCCCCATTTTACCACCTTTCTTGCCCCAGTTGTTAAGTGAATCACAGCAGCTGTTAAGTTAGTAATACGGTTGAGTGAATCTGGCTTCCCCATCCACTTTGCCTGTCGCAAAAGATGATGACATGACCGTGGGACACCGCAACTGTCATAAATTCGAACCAGTTACCAAGCAGATGAATTTTGATCATGTGACCAGGGGATGCTGCAATGGTCATAAGTGTGAAAAACAGTCATAAGTCACTTTTCTCAGTGCCATTGTAACTTTGAACGGTGACTAAATGAATTGTTGTAAGGAGAGAGTTACATTCCACTACCTCTGCAGAGAAGAGAAGAGCAAAGCAGAGCAGAGCAGAGCAGAATAGAATAGAATGAACTTTATTGTCACTTTGAATGTACACTAATCGGCACACAGTAAAATGAAATTTCATTGCATACAGCTCTCAAAATGTCATCACCTCCAATATACACTACATAAACATGACAAAATGTATAAATACATAAATAAAAAATTATGCCTGTATCCATATATATTATATGACACAGGTCAAGGGGATAAGTGAATTAGACTGGCAAAAGACCATTGCACTTTCAAGAGGCAAGCCCTGCCCCATTTGCACACCCATCATAATGTTGCACATACACCCCAAAAGTTGGACCTTGTGGCGTGACAACTTGCCCTTATTTATTTATTTTATTTATTTATTTATTCCATTTATAGGCCGCTCCCTCTCCACGAAGGGACTCGGGGCGGCGTACAATTCAATATACAAACACTGACGAGGAGGAGGTATATACAGAAACATTGTACAATACATAAATAAATAATCATGAGTTAGAACAACACAATAAGATTAAAACAATTAAATTACCCCAAAAGTCAGAATTGATTTAAAATTTAAAATTGTCCAGGGGGATTAGAGAATGCAATTATAATTCAAGCCAGGCCGGCTAGTTGGAACAAGTGGGTCTTGAGTTTCGAGCGGAAGGAGCGGAGATCGGTAGTTGTCCTAATGTCGGGGGGGAGGTCATTCCAGAGGGCTGGGCCCATCACAGAGAAGGCCCTACCCCTCGGCGCCGCCCTCTGGCATTGCTTAGCGGACGGCACCCGGAGGAGTCCCTCTCTGTGAGAGCGAATTGGTCGCAGGGATAGCTTTGATAGCTTTGACAAAGCTTCAGGCAGAGCTCCCTGCTCGAGCAAATGATATATTTATAAACAGCACAAAGTTTTATGTCTTTACCAAATGGATGCTGTATATTGTCTCAATGGTGAGTCCTTTTTGAGCATAGGTCAGGACTTCTCTTTATTATGATACATCTTTTCTTCATATCTCCACAGTGAGGAATAGGATGTAATCTTTTTGGTTTCATTGGAAAAGGCTTGGCTAGAAAGTTCCTTTTGGAAAATTCTTGGAGGAAATATACCTGAACGCTGAGACTGAAAGAGGAAGAGTAATCGAATACTGGAGCTTTTAGAAATTTTAAGCCAAATAATACAGCATTATTTTGTTATTTTTATTGCAGTATTCCCAGGGTGTACTCCTTTATTAGGTCCTCTATCAAACTGTTATATTGATGGATAGTATACATGTGTTCATTTGGTTTAATGGCCTCTGAGCCTACTTCTGTTGTAGTTTTTTTGAGTATGAAACCTGAGGAAAGAATTACTCAAGTACAAGAAGGTGTTATGTGCATCCAACTAGCAGTGCTCTGGCACTCCTGTGATTAAAGCACATATCTACTATTTGCCAGAAGAATTATTACAAGATACGAGACCCAGGGGTCCACAATCTTTGGTAAATGCCACTGGAAGACCCCCCAATTGCTATGAACTTGGAGTGAGACTGAGATTTTCCCTCATTTCTACTTTCCTCTGGCAGAAATATCCATCCATCATACCTACCTACCTACCTACCTACCTACCTACCTACCTACCTACCTACCTACCTATCTATCTATCTATCTATCTATCTATCTATCTATCTATCTATCTATCTAGTTTGTCGATAATTAGTTCCCCACATGGCTGCTTGGGTTTGTTCTGATATTATAAAGCATCAAGCCAAGAAAAGCTGAAGTAAAATCTTAAGCACAGTCACATGATTTCAGAATTGGTATAGTCTTTATTGTCGTAGAAATAAATACAACGAAATTGGTTAGCAATTGTTTAGAAATTAGCAACTGCTTTGCTTAACAATCAAATTATCAGGCCCAGTTGCAGTGGCTAAATGAGGACTTCCTGTCTTAATATCGTATGCTGCAACAAACCAGGATAAGCATTCTTCTTACTAACATTTTGGGGAAAAAAACAGGTTTTGTATTACCATAATATTGGAAAGTAGAGATTAGCTTTCAGGAGTCTGAGGTTAAAGTCTGGGTTTTGAATTCTCATTTATATTGGAGAATAATGTCAAAGTGCATCACATTTCTGTTGCAACGTCTGATGTGTATGGAGATTCTCAGTTATCCAGGCCATGGTTGTTCCAAAGGTACTTTTTCAAGAGGCAAGTCCAGTTGCCTCTTGAAAAATACATCTTTGAGGTGGGAATACTGGTGAAAAAAAACTGGGAAAAGTTACCAAAACAATAGAATCAAAAGGGAGAAAAAAGATTGGGAAGAAAAAAAAATATAGACATTTCAAAAATAAGAAAAAGAAAAAGCTAGGTGAATGGGTGGAAAGAAGAGAATATAAAAGCAGTGAAGTTTCTGAGAGACCAAGAGAAAATGGTTAGGAAAGGAGGAAAGAAGAGAAAGGATTTACTAGTAGAATAAAATGAAATATGTTAACATTGCCAATGGTATATAGTTAATATGATATGAGGGAAATAGATTAATATTCTTAATTGTGGATAATTAACTAAGTGAAATATTTATTGTGTCAAATTAAATCTGAGGATATATGTTATCTGTAGCAAGATAGAATAATAGATGGAAATGAAATGTTAAATTCGATTAATTTGGAGGGGCAAATAACGATATTGTTTATCTACTAAGAAGAAATTAAACTTAAAATGGAAAATATGGAAAGAAAATAATATGGCTGAAATTGGAAATGCAAATATGATATAAAATGAACTATGCATATGAGAAGATGTTAAGGGGGAAAACCCGGCCAAAACTTTGTTTATAAAATAAGTTAAAATATGTAAGATTTTTTTTTAAAAAAAACTTTGTTTTAAAAAAAAGCACCTTTGGAACATCTGATAGATTGCCTGGAGTTATAGTGCATTCCCCACACTCCACCCTCCTGCCATCCCCCCTGAGCTTGTGGCCAGTTCAATTCAGTGAAATGAATAGGATCTGTTTGTCTGTGTTGCAGTTGGCAAGAAGAGTCTAAAATTAATAGAACCTGCAAAATTTAATAGCAAGTTAATAGCAATTCAATTTTGCTCAGGATTGTCCTGTTTCTCCAAATCAGGCTGTGAAATTCATCTCTATATTAGCCCTTAATTATAGAACACAAAGGAGAAAAAGCAGGTTCACAAAAGTGGGGAAACTAATCAAATGTTGACCTTTTTACAAATGTGGCATTTTTTTCTGGTAAGTTGCAATGGGTGGATTCTACTGTATGTAGAGAGACACGTTTGTTTAAAGAATGGGCCACGGTTTAGAGGGACTGATATGCTTAAACCATGGAGATTTCAGTGAGGTTTATTTACAGCAGTCCTAAACAAATTTACTTTTTTAAAAAACCAACTGTTTGGAGGGCTGTATCAATAAAGATGGTAGCCACATTTCCTTTTCTGTTTGAAATAATTTGAATCTTTCAAAAGTGTAGGGAATTCTCAGAGCTTGCCAGGCACTGAATGATGCTAAAGAGCCAACTTCTCCTCTGTTAGCTGGGAAATGCTCCTGGCACGGTCTTGCTAGTTAGTTCATAAACTCATTCAATCCTTTTGACACCTTGTTGGTTCCACATCTCTGTATTTATGCCATGTTTAATATTGCCATTATTTTTGGCTGCTTGTCTTTAATTAGAAAATATGGGGAAAGGGGGGGGGGGGAGCCTAATATGAAACAGGTATTGTTGCAAAACACTGCTCTTTGTGTGCCATGAAGGATCTCAGCTACAGCGCTGCTTGGAAGGTTTAAAACACCCAAGACTATCTATTTGAAATCTGGTGAACAAGCTCTTGTAAGCTTGATTGGAAATGATTACTGATGCAATGTTTCCTTCTAGTGCAAAATGAAAGAGAGATAATGAGGATACTTGAGAGCTGCCAATAACTTCTATATTTGATACAGTTGTTTGAAAGGTGAATTGTAGAACTGAAATGGAAAGTGAATCGCAGCAACAAATGTGCCCTGAATGATTCTGGGGCTACTCTGCAGAGAAAAGGGGGTGCGCTAAAAATTGCCTTCTTAGAAGTTTTTTGGTTGGTGCCAGATATTTGAACTACAGCTACACCAGGATGTAGCAGTGCGACCCAATGCATGGCTAAGAACTAAAACAAAGAAGAGGGAGTCAACCTATTCTCCAAAGCATCTGAAGGCAGGAAGCAATGGATGGAAACTAATCAAGGAGAGATCCAACCTAGAACTAAGGAGACATTTCCTGACCGTTAGAACAATTAAACAGTGGAACAGCTTGCCTACAGAAGTTATACAAACAGTTGTAAAGACTGGCCAGTTGCCAAGTGCCCAAAATGTGATCACATGACATTCCACAGCCTTTGGAAGATTGCATATGGGTCATAAGTATCTTTTTTGTTCCATTAAAACTAGAATAGAATATAGAATAACAAAGTTGGAAGGAACCTTGGTGGTCTTCTACTCCAACTCCCTGCTTAGGCAGGAAACCCTGTAGCATTTCAGACAAATGGTTATCCAGTCTCTTCTTTGAAACTTTCATTGTTGGAGCATTTACAACTTCTGGAGGCAAGTTGTTCCACTGATTGATTGCTCTAACTGTCGGTTCTAACTCCTTATTTCTAGGTTGCTTTTCTCCTTGATTAGTTTCCACCCATTGCCTCTTGTTCTGCCCTCACCAAACAACCAGTCATAAGTTAAGGTCTGCCTGAAACCAGTTGCATCTGTCATGTTGCAGCTTGGTATGCATAAATAAGGATAATGCATTTAATCAGGGTTGTCCATAGAAAGAAGGAGTCAAAAAGATCAGGATGATGGCTGCAACTATGTAATTGAAGCTCTGCCATTTTGCCATGCAAGCTGTGTAAAACTGGTTGTTGTTTTTTCTTACCAATTACCGAACCCAATTCTAATAAAAATAAGAATTGGGTATGGCTAGTCTAGAGAAAAGAAGGATTAGGGTTGGCATGATAGAGGTATTCCAATATTTGAGGGGATGCCACAAAGAAGAAGGGGTCTACCTATTTTCCAAAGCACCAGAAGGCAAGACAAGAAGCAATGGATGGAAACTAATCAAGGAGAAAAAACATCCTGGAATTAAGGAGAAACTATGTAACAGTGAGAACAATTAAGCAGTGGAACAGTTTGCCTTCAGAAGTTGTGGGTGATCCATCACTGGAGGCTTTTCAGAAGACAATGGACAGCCACTTGTCTGAAACTGGATAGGGTCTCCTCAGGGGTGAAATCCTCCTGGTTTGGCCCAATTCGGCCGAGCTGGTAGGGATGATTGTCCTTGGTTCTGTGAACACAGCTGAGCCATACGATCATTGGAAGCTATTTTTTAAAAAGCTTTTTAAAACATTTTTTCCCCTGCCAGTACAGGAGAACGGGCAGGGGGAAAAAATGCTTTAAAAATCTTAAAAAATAGCTTCCGAAGATCACGTGGCTCACAGCTAAGCTGTGCGATCGATGGAAGCTATTTTAAAAAGCTTTTAAAAGCATTTCCCCCCCTGCCAATTCGGGTAAACCGGCAGGGGGGGAAATGCTTTAAAAAGCTTTTTTTAAAAGCTGAAAGTGAAAAATAAGTTGGCCACGCCCTCCCAGTCACATGACCCCACCACCACCAAGCCACGCCCACAGAACTGGGGGGAGGGAATCAGATTTCACCACTGGGGCTCCTGCTTGAGCATGGAGTTGGATTAGAAGACCTCCAAGGTCCCATTCAGTTCTATTCTAATTCTGATTCTAAAGCAGGGTTTCAATCCCATGCTCACAGTTTATGGGATATCCTGTTGTTGGCTGGGCTATAAGAGGAATTTTGCTGAATCATGCAAAATACTTACCTGCATCTTCTCTCTATGAGTGATAGGTAGGTAGGTAGGTAGTTCTATTGGCCAATTGAATATCTATGCCAGGGGTGTCCAAACTTGGGAACTTTAAGACTTGTGGACTTCAACTCCCAGAATTCCCCAGCCAGCATGGCTGGCTGGGGAATTCTGGGAATTGAAGTCCACAAGTCTTAAAGTTCCCAAGTTCGGACACCCCTGATCTATGCAAACCCCTTCAAGAACATATGAGCATAACAAAAACCCAAAGGGAAAGGAAAGGGTTCCCTCTTTGAATTAAAACCAATATGGAGTCTTAAAACCAATACTGAGTTTGTTATATGAATCTTAAGCGCAACATGGAAATGTAATTATTGATTTATTTGTCTTAGAGTACAATTGTACATCTATTTTAAGTAGTTTCCATTGAAATCAGTGGGGCCTATTCCTAAGGTGACCAACCATCCTCCTTTAGGGAGGACAGTCCTTCTTTTGTAAGTTCTGTCCTCCCTCGAAAAGTGTCCTCCTACATGTCCTCCTTTTCGATATTTGAAGGCTAATCTGTTGCGTGTTATGTGACGTATTTTATTAAACAGTTTTTAATGGTTTTTTTTTTTACTTCATCGCAAGTATATTGAACAGATATCGAATCTTGTGTTGAATTTTTATCTAAAGAAATGCTAGACATTAAAATAGATGACAATTGTCTCTTTGAAGAAATTAGAAGACTGAATGTATATTTAAATTCTGAAAAATTAATACAATGGGAAAATCAACATGTTGAAATTGACAAAAGATGGGTGGATATTTTCAGCCATTTCAAAAATGAACATATTCCACGTGAAAATTTATTTATACTTGTTCAATTTACGTTGTGCTGCCCTGGAACTAATGCAGCAGTTGAAAGAGTTTTTTTCAATTGCCAATGATTTTTCGACAAGTGAGAAATCGAGATTGAATGTTGATACTCTAGCTGCAGCACTTGCCGTAAAATTCAATATGAAGGATATTTCTTGTTCAGATATTTCCAATATATTGTTAGAAGATGATACATTGACAAAAAATATTAATTCAATGGAAAAGTACTCATTTAAATAATAATTAACAGGCATGTAAGCATAATTACAATATAAAATGTTGCAAATGTTTTTTATTATGCATATATCATATTTTAGTGTATTATTGTTGCAATGAATAAAATATTTCTTTTATTTAGGATATATTTTTTCCAATTTATTTGTCCTCCTTTTCATTGTAAAAAAGTTGGTCACCTTACTATTCCCAGATTTAAAGGATACAGGAATATGGCCTTAAAATGTGCAATTAGCTTCATATATTACCTAAGCCCAGGGGTGGGTTGCTGCTGGTTTTACTACCGGTTCGCAACTCGCACGCCATAGCAACCGCAGTCGCTAAAATCCAAAATGGTGACAGCGAGGGAACTGGTTCGGGGGCATGGCAGGCCTGGGTTGCTGCCGGTTCCATGACCCAGGCCTGACTTCCACTACCGGTTCAGCTGAACCGGGCCAAACTGGCAACAACCCACCTCTGCATAAGCCAGCAACGTGCAGTCAGGGGAGGCAGGGGAGGCAGAGCCTCACCACTGTCATCATGAAAAGTAAAAAAAATGTAAAAGGAAAAAGGCGAGAGCTGAGGTCAGGCTAAGCTAGTTGCTGCCTCACCGTGGATGACTCTGCTTAACTGTTTAAAGAAGCCTCTAAAAAAGCGCCCTCTACTATGAGGCAGGAGAACTGCATGCCTCATCTAGTCTGACTTTAGGCGTTTTATGATCACTCGAGCAGAGTTAAGCAAGTTCTCCTGCCTCATAGTAGAGGGTGCTCATTTGGGCAGAGCTTCTTCAGAGGACCCGAGGCAAGAGCAGAGTTGAAATCCTCTCTGAAACAGCTGGAAAAGGTACGTGTGGGTCGGAGGGAGGGGAGGAATTCAAACTTCATCCTCCTGGTGCGGGGCTTTGGCCAAAGGCTCCTTTGGTCTCCTCGCTGGTGCTCTTTCCTCCAATCCAACTTTGTGTGTGTGTGTGTGTGTGTGTGTGTGTTTGTTTGAGAGAGAGTGAGTGAGAGAGAGGGAAGGGGGTAGGAGAGATAGTCCAATCCAACTTATGTGTGTGTGTATGTATGTGTGTTTGAGAGAGGGAGGGAGGGAGAGAGGGAGGAAGGAGGGGAAGGGAGAAGAAAAAGAAAAAGAAAGAAGCAAACCTCTTTTGCAAAGGAGAAAAACAAATGCTGTTTTAAAGCAGAACTTTAAATCGGAACTGAGCATGCCTGGCTGTGGAATTCTGGGAGTTGAAGTCCACAAGTTTTAAAAAATGTGAAACCCACCACTGTGTCAGTGCCTCACCAGCCATAAACCTCACCGCACGTCACTGGCATAAGCCATATGTGTGTTACTTTAGTATGATTCTCACCACAGTGGGTTACAAACCATCATTAATGACTTAGTATTATGTGTGAACATGGTCAATTGTTTCCTTAGTTAACAAAGTATGGTGAAAGAAAGTAGCCCTTAGTACAAAGGTAAATCCATCCAGCATATTATCTTCAATATATTAATTAGCTTGTCATTACAAAGTCGTTCCTCGGTGCAAAATGTAGCCATGTTCTGAAATTGCTGTAGGGTGGGTAAATGTGATTGACTCTAAAGAATGCAAGAAAAAGATTTGGTTCAGAGCACCACTATCATGGCTTGCCAGCTCTGCTCAACAATAATTAATTTTTTTTAGAGCCGTTAATATTGTCCATGTCAGCTGCACACTACATAATTAACCTGGTGTGTAGCTTGACTGTTGGCGAAAGAGCCATGTTGTGATTAGATGAAGTAAGTATTGTTACTCATTCAAGTGACTTGGAGCTTCCTTGCAATAAATCTGCAACAGCCATTATTATGCCTGTCCTAGAATGAGGCCAAGAAAAGAAAATGAAAGTTACTGCAAAATGCTGAGGTTCCTATGTAACGTTTACATTTGGATGATTGCATACGGAGCATCAGTTAAACACAGGACTATGACAATTCGCGATGGCCAACTCGCTATGACCAAGTTGCCACAACCAACTCACCACAACTAACTTGGGCCCAGCCAACTTGCTGCAGAACAATTCGCCACAGCCATCTCGCCACAGGACAACTCACTGCCGGGCGAGAGTTACACTAATATCGAAGAAATGGTGGAATAGAATAATTAAGGAAAGGATGCAAAAGGCGAAAGATTTATATGATCTGAAGAGAAACCAGAGTAATAATACCGGAGGGGTTTAAGAAAGATACACTCTATCTAATTATACATATACTGACTGCAGCGCGCATAACCTATGCACAGCATTGGAAAAAAGAAAATACACCATCAGAGCTAGATATAATCAGAAAAGTGTTGGCCTGTGCAGAAGCAGATAGGCTCACTTTGGAACTTAAAAATAAAGGGGAATCAGAATATTTTGAGGTATGGAATAGATTTTATGACTGGTATAAGTTAAGATGACAAGACTGGAACAAATGTATATATGGCGATTGAACAGAAGGACAGACAATGTATTAAGTAGAATAACTGTTAATGGTTGAAACCAGCTGTACATAATGTGAATATATGATCACCCTGACCCCGCAACATTGCATTGTTTTAAATGTAAAAACAATAAAAATATATTAAAAAAAAGGAAAGGATGCAAAAGGAGGACCCAAATGAAATGTTAATGACAAAAATTAAAATATTTTTTTATTTATTTTAAATAATTAAGGTGAGTTGTCCATAGAGGGGCCACAGCAGATAGGCTGTGGCCAGTTGTCCCATTCCCATCAAACAATGCCTTACTTTCGTTTCACTTATACTTTTCATTTATGAGAATTCCCAACAGTTTCCCCCTGTTGCCTTTAGTCTGTAGTTCTAAGATTTTATTTTTCTGATAATGTTCTCTTTGAAAATACTTTTATAATTCTTTAGAGTCCAGGCATATTCTCACACTTCCATTTTTCTCATGAACTCCAGCCATAGAATAGCAATAGCACTTAGACTTATATACCGCTTTACAGTGCTTTACAGCCCTCTCTAAGTGGTTTACAGAGTCAGCATCTTGCCCCCAACAATCTGGGTCCTCATTTTACCCAACTCGGAAGGATGGAAGGCTGAGTCAATCTTGAGCCTGGTGAGATTCGAACTAGCAAATTGCAGGCAGCCAGCAGGCAGCAGAAGTGGCCTGCAGTACTGCACTCTAACCACTGCACCACCGTGGCTCATTAATTCATTCAGGTGGGTCCTCAGCCTAGTAAGGACAGTTAGTTCTTTACAACAGTTCATTTAGTGATCGTTTGAAGTCACAACGGCACTGAAGAAAGTGACTTGTGACCTTTTTTCACACTTATGACTGTTGCAGTGTCCTCATGGTAATGTAGTCAAAATTTATGGCACTTGGTAACTGGCTCATATTTATGACGGTTGTCTCCTTCTTACCAGCGGTCAATGGGGAAGCCAGATTTCATTTTACAACTGTGCCAATAACGACAGTGATTTACTTAACAACTGTAGCAGGAAAGATCATAAAATAGGGTCAAAATGACTAAACAAGTGTTTTGCTTAGCAATAGAAATTTTGGGCTCAGTTGCAGACATAAGTCAAGGATTGCCTGCATCACCTTTTGTTCCATGTTCTCGTTGCTATGGATTTCACCTTTCTTAGAGTCAAAGCAGAAACTTTCTGACCAGTCTGTTAGTCTCCTTCCTTTCTGTAGTCTTTATGATGGATTATATTTTATTATCGTTGTTGCATGATCATTGCTAAATCTCATAACTTTCCATAGTGAATAAGTGACTTCTGCTCCTTGGCATTTATCAAGAGCACTTTCTAGAGACAAGTTCAGCTCTCTGAGGAAGTTTCCTTGCCTTCTCTTGTATCTTATGCTCGAAACAGTTTGATCCTTAATCAGAGATTCAGTCAATAGCCCACGGGTCCCAAGACTGATGTTTTAGTTTCAGATCTGAAACAAATGCTTCAATTGGCTCAGGCTTCTTTCTTTTCAAGGTGTGATCTGAAGACAAATGTTCCGTACGTGACTTTGTGTCTGTGATACAGCATGCCTCACAAATTTCTGCCGTAAGGTTTTTATATTAGATCTTTCTTCTTATATTAATAGTTGTACACTATATGCACCAAGGATGTCTCCTCGAGTGGTACTACCAAGCTCCATTTTTGCTGGCAGAGGGTTGCAGGAGGTTGTCACAGCCGAAAACAGAGCTCAGGAGCTCATTTTCACTGGCAGAGCACTCGTGCCACCACAAATGCCCCAACATGAGTGACATTGAGCTGGCTATGCCCATCCTGGCCACACTCACCTCAGCCCCCCAAGGTCAAACACATCTGTCATGTGGCCCTCAATGAAATCAAGTTTGACACCCCTGCTCTAGATGGTCGCTCTTCCTTCTGTGTTCCAGGGTGATTTCCATGTACCATTACAGATACTGATGCTTGTTGTTCAGTTGCTAAGTTGTGTTCGACTCTTTACAACACCATGAACTACAGTGCACTGGGCTCTTGTCCTCCACTGTCTCCCGGAGTTTGCCCAAATTCATATTTCATTGCATCGATGATGCTATCTAACCACCTCATTCTCTGCCATCCCCTTCTCTTTTTGCCTTCCATCTTTCCCAACATCAGGACCAATCAGTTTCCAATCAGTCCTCTCTTCTCATTGGATGACCAAAATATTTGAGCTTCAGCTTCAGTATTTGTCCTTCCAAGGAACAGTCAGTTAGGATTGACTGATTTGTTCTCCTGGCAGTCCAAGGGACTCTCAAGATGTTTCTCCAACAATGGATACCGAGAGACATATTGCAAAATGCATTAAACTGTTTCCTAACATAACAAATGTTTCTATCATAATGCTTAATGCTAAAGTTCATCCAAAGTACTTCTAACCAAAAGACTTGCCGCCAGATTAATGAGCATCCCATAGAGTAATAGAATGTGAGAATGACTTTGGAAGAGAGGGAGAAGAGGTGCTACCCAGGAAAACAATCAGATAAATAGAGGATGAGTCCACAACTGCGTAACGGGCAGGGAAATGTACATGGAAAAGATGTGCCCTAACCTTAGTAGTAGGGGTGAAATCCAGCAGGTTCTAACAGGTTCTGGAGAACCAGTAGTAGAAATTTTGAGTAATTCGGAGAACTGGCAAATACCATCTCTGGCTGGCCACAGAGTGGAGTGGGAATTGAGATTTTGCAGTATCCTTCCCCTGCTACGCCCACCAAGCCATGCCCACAGAATCAGTAGTAAAAAAAAATTGAATTTCACCACTGCTTAGTAGGTGATAACAGATGGCAGGAGATTCGTACTTTCAGACTTCTGTTAATATAGCCTTACAATAAAGTCGAATTAGCTCATCTTGTCCTATTTCCTTTCTGGTCTACTTGGGAGGCTGACACATATTGACACAAAGACTTACTTTCCATCTCATGTTAAGCTGTGCTAGAATAACTATTTTCAGTCAGTTGAAGACCATTTACTTATCCCTATTACAAAATGTAGTGTGGCCTCAAATCAGTTTACATGGCTTAGAAAGCTTGGGTCAAAAGCTTTGCTGGATAAGGTTGATCTGCCTCCCTTTAGCTATGCAAAAATGATTGCAATGCAGATCCTATCCCCTTCTTTCTCTTTATCGAAAGAGGCAAAAAGGCATGTCTTTCACATAAAGTTGCTTGGATAGGAAGGGAGAAGCCATGCCTTTTCTTGTGGTCCATGCATAGATTTGCCAGACTATTAATGTCTGAACCACATGGAAGTTTTGCTGGATTCCCTGCCCAATGGTCTTTGGGAGAATCATCAAGTAAATCTAAAGGCCAGTGAGCATTCTCAGTGAATGGAATATACAGAATGAATATGCATTTTGGCATTTACTTTTATGTCCTATAAAACAATTCTCCTCCACCTTCCCTTTATTTAAAGGGAACACACACACACACACACACACACACACACACACACACACACACAGACAGTTGAAATCTATATGGCAAAGGTAATTAGATTCATGTTTTGTCCTCTAGTTATTAGTTTGTTTCTCTCCTCTTGTTCATCATTAGATGCATTTCTTTGTTAGGATTATGCATGCATGCTAATTCATTACTGCTTAGTTTCCCTATTCTGTGGCTTGTCAATGATCTAATTTATGTGCAAGACTGAAAGCTGTTTAAATGGATAATGTACTGCCTTCATGATACACACCACCCTCTTTATGCTCCATTAAGTTCAGGCATTGGCTGTATAAGCGATGTAGCAATTATTCTTTCTCGAGAACAATTGTGCAACTTTCTCTACAAAGTGTAGCAGATTATTGCACTGTGCTATTAAGCTCTAGGCTAGGTGAGTTACAAATATTGAGAGCATCGTAGCTTGGAGATCCATTTCAGTACATTTCGGAATGGAAAACTTTGGCTGGCAAGTAATGTGAATGCTGAGACTTGGTGGGTCATCAAAAAGTCCAGGAACTCATATCTGACTAGGATTTGGTTGGGAAACTGTCAGGAAATCCAAGATTATGGGATGGATTTGGAAGTAAAAAAAATCTCAGAAGGGAGCTGGAGATCATTTTCTATTGTGGCTAAGAAAACTACATAAATATTGTATGTTCATGAAGTTACGGGGAATCAGATTTGGTCAAAGAATGATGTTCATCCATCCTGTTCGAAGAGGACCTTGACATCTAATTGAGGGGATGTCAACACTTGAACATGAATTGGATTAAAGTGAGGGAGAGGTGCGTAGAGTCAGCCTCACTCTCTCATCCCAGATTCCATCTTGCTCCAATAGCAGGACAAGAGTCAAGACAGTTGGAGATGGGATGGGCGCAAGTCGTCTTTCATGTCTTGCCATGCTCTTAGTGTCACTTGCAGAGACTGCCTTCATGACCATTATCCTAGTCTAGTAGGTTACATCCGCTCAATCCACCAGAATCTGTCTTCACATGCTCGTGATAGACAAATCCCTATCTCACCAAAGATCAATGAGCCAAAGGCTATTCTCAAACTGTTTGGCCTGGTCAAAGAATACTTTCCCTCGCAAGGAATATTAATCTGTTGTAGAAATTGTGTCTTTTCTAATGGGCAACAATGATCTACCAATGCTTCTAAAGATATCTAAAGTCGCTGGTGGACAAACTTCTGAAATTTCTGTAATGAATCCAGAAGGCTGGTGGATTTTGCATGATACAGTATCTGATGGAATTATACTTTTTCTAAGTGTGATTTAGAAGGTTATTTCCAAACTGTTCATTTGGCATGGAGGATACATCTACTTAGTTATAGACATCTATATCTAGTCATCGTGATGACCAAAATTTGCACCTAATGCAACACCCTCCCCTTTGTACTTGTGTTGCACTGTTGCATGTAAGGACATATAGCATAAAGTTTGTGTTGCAACACTGCAACACAGGTTTTCTCACACACACCTCCCTTGACATACCTATGACTGTGGTAGCTAGCAGGAGCTGTTTATTCAACAGCAATGGCTGGGTTAGGAGCATCTTTAATGAGTATGTTATCTAAATGAACCTAGTTTACAGTGAAGACAAATTTGTATGCGCAGATTGAAAACTTGTAGAAGCTGTACTGTAGCTGGCTAAAATGACAAAAGTATGTGCACTGGAAGAAGGAAAACTGCCGGTTTAAAGGCTAAAAAATTAGGGTAGAAAGCTTCTCTTTTCACCAATGTTTCATCAGTCCTACACAGAGGTGGGTTGCTCCCGGTTCAGCCCGGATCGGACGAACCGGTAGCAGCAGTGGCGGGAGGCTCTGCCCATCCATCCAGATGCTTCTGCAAGTGCTCTGAAGCATCAAGTGCAAGCGCATGCGGGAGAGCGCCCAAACCGGTAGTAAAAAAATTGGCAACCCACCACTGGTCCTACAATATGAGATTCAGAGTGTTACAGTCCAATAATTTGGAGATAAGTGATGGACTATTTCTGTTTTAAAGAATAGCAAGAATGTTTGCATATCTATCCTAATAGTGAGCACTGCTAGCAAGTCAGACTTGCAAAGTTCCCATTATAGTAGTACAACTACTCAATTAATTGTTGCCTCATAGTAAAGAAATGAAGGGACAATATTTAGTTAAATTCTTGTACAAATGTAACTTTCATTTGCCTTGAGGTTAACCATACAGGAAAGAGCTTGCTAGATGATTTTGTTTCTGATGATTTTGTTTGTTTCAGTTTTCCTGACTGCAGGACTGTCAGGTAGGTAGGTAGTAAATAGGAGGAAGGAAGGAAGGAAGGAAGGAAGGAAGGAAGGAAGGAAGGAAGGAAGGAAGGAAGGAGGATTTTTTCCCAGGCAAGGGAGAATCACATGCAGATTTTGAGGGACAATAATTCAATAGAACAGTTGGGTGATTCATCCCATAGTTTTTATTTATTTTATTTATTTTATTATTCATGCTTCTAGACCGCCCCCTCTCCCAAAAGGGACTCGGGGCGGTGTACAGTCCATGCAAAATATATCAAAATACAATAAAAATTGAATATGTACAGTTGGAATGGAGGAGGTTAAAAATGGAATTAAAAGAACTGTACAAAGCAATATATATAAATATAGGATTTTGAACCCCTAAAACACACACAATAAGTTAAAAACAATACCCCTAAAATAACCAGTTAATACATTTGCCAGGAGGGACAGTTGTAATTATGCCAGGCCTGCTAATTGGAACAGGTGAGTCTTCAATTTTTGCCGGAAGGAGCGGAGGTCAGTAGTGGTTCTAATGTCGGGGGGGAGGTCATTCCAGAGGGTTGGGCCCATCACAGAGAAGGCCCTACTCCTTGGTGTCGCCCGTTGGCATTGCCTAGTGGACGGCACCAGGAGAAGTCCCTCCCTGTGTGAGCGAATTGGCCGCAGGGATGTATGTGGGAGGATGCGATCCCGCAAGTAACTAGGTCCCGTGCCATGGAGCGCTTTAAAGATGGTAATCAGCACCTTGAAATGCACCCGAAAAACCACAGGTAGCCAGTGCAGCTCGCGCAGGAGAGGTGTTACATGGGAGTACCTCGTACTCCCCATCACAGCCCGCGCGACTGCGTTTTTGTTTCTAATCCTCAGTAACATCTTAGATGACCATCTGTTTGGTGCCTTTGTTTAAACTTTTTTTTAATGCATTCTTTTTTCTCTAAACATTTTGCTCTTTTGTGTTTCTAATAACCCCACTTTTATTTTTACGTGTCATTTTCGGTACCAATAAATATCTGGGGATGGGTGGGTTGTAGTCTGGGAGCATGCCTCAAAAATTTTAGGCATATACACAGTGTGAGTATATATATATCTACATGAAAATCTACGAAATACATATATATGTTTTGGTAGATTTTCACGGGTGTAGATATGCTGG
Source organism: Natrix helvetica (assembly GCF_964273705.1). Taxonomy (NCBI): domain Eukaryota; kingdom Metazoa; phylum Chordata; class Lepidosauria; order Squamata; family Natricidae; genus Natrix; species Natrix helvetica. Next base: position 86,563,145 of record NC_138552.1, read on the forward strand.
TCTTGTTGTATTCGGGTCTTTTCCTGTGTAAGATTGAGATTGTCTTGGCAACGTTTCGGCAAGATCTCACTTGCCATCTTCAGGCTGGTGTTCTCGCCAAAACGTTGCCAAGACAGACAATCTCAATCTTACACGGGAAAAGACCTGAATACAACAAGAATATATATATATATATATATATATATATATATATATATATATATGTATATATATATATATATATATATGTATATGTATATGTATATGTATATGTATATGTATATGTATATGTATATGTATATGTATATGTATATGTATATGTATATGTATATGTATATGTATATGTATATATACACACACACACACACACACACATACACACATGCACACACACGCACACACACGCGCACACACACACACACACACACACACACACACACATATAGTTTTATAAGCAAAAGGGGGAAGGCATTTTCCTCTTTTCGGCCTCGATGTTCCTGAGGAAAAGAAGCTAATATCGATACAACTTAAATCAGGCTGTATTTCTTCCAGTTGGTTCTAGTATGGATGGAGCAAGTGTGGGTCTAGAGCAGGGGTCAGCAACCTGCGGCTCTGGAGCTGCAGATGGCTCTTTCATCCCTCTGCTGCAGCTCCCTATCGCCAGTTGGTAAAAGGAAAAAGGACGCCATACTAGGAGGAGACTGTATGGTGGGGGAACCAGACTTCCGGTCGGCTCCAGAACTGAACGGGGGGCTTCTGGTTAGGACCTTTGTGGCTCTTTGGTGTTTAAGTTTGCTGATCCCTGGTCTAGAGAGACCCTTATCATTCCCTTCTTTCCTTCCTTCCTCCCTCCCTCCCTCCTTCCCTCCCTCCCTCCCTCCCTCCCTCCCTCTTTCTCTCTCTCTCTCTCTCTCTTACAAAAAAATATAAAAATAAGATTAAATTACCCAACACTAATCTTGCATTTCTAACTGCAAGGAGAAAGTTGAGCAGGGTCTGTTATCTTTCTCTAGGGAAAAATCACATTGACTTCAGCTGGAATTTTATTTGAATCAAAATAGCAGAAACAGGCCCTCTTGGTGGATAATTGTCACACAAATCAATAGTAGCCTGGAAGTTAAATATTCCACTAATTAATTGGTGCCAAAGTCCATGCAGCAATTTAGAATGAGGTGATCGTGGTTGGAGTTTTGCCCCTGATATAATGATAGCCTTTCGAAAACTGATAATGAGGAAATGAAATACATTAATGAAAGTCTGATAAAGTAAAGGAAAATAAATAAAAAACATGGTCTATGCATTCAGGTGTGTTCCTATTTATGTGTCATCAAACCAGTCTCATATCCGTGAACTTCTTTAATGATTAGCTCTCTGGGTATGAGAAAACAAGAATTAAGGGTTGATGGAGCACATTTTGATTACATGTTTAATAAAACAAGAACAGTTAGCCTTATATTCCTCATCAAAGCATTTTATCATAGTATTTTTAATGGTGGAAGTTTTGTAAAGGAGGTCTCCCACAATCTGCAATCTAAATTGCAACCTCTGCAGACCTGGGACCTGAGGTGAGATCCATCCTATTACAGGTAGTCCTTGACTTACAACCACAATTGAGCCCCCACATTTCTGTTGTTGAGTGAGACATTTGTGAAGAGAGTTTTGCCTCATTTTGTGATATTTCTTGTCACAGTTGTTAAGTGAATCACGGTAGGTGCTCCATTGTTAACCCAGTTAACCTAGTTGTTAAGTGAATCTGACCCCCCCGTTGACTTTGCTTGTCAGAAGGTCACAACAGGGTCAAATGAGGGTCACCTGACCCTCAGATGACTGCAACCGTCATAAACTGCCAATTGTCTGAATTTTGATCATGTCACTATGAGGATGCTGCAAAGGTCATAAATCAGTGTCGTTTTTTCCCAGTGCCATTGTAACTTTGAACTGTCACTAAATGAAATGTTGCGAGTTGAGGATTACCTGTATTACATCCAGTCCTGTCCCCCAAGGAAATAGGCATGGTATAATCCTAAACTACTATAATGTGTGTCCTTCATGGTAATGGTAAAAAGCTGAAATCAATGCCTAGTGCCTTCATGGTAATATTAATGTACTTTTCTTGGTTTGTCACTTTTTAAAACTTTCTAATCTAGTCTGTTACAATCCCTGAATTCTTTGTGGTCTTCCATCCAATTATTAACCATGCTTAGCTTTTCAACCATGGCCTTTTTAACCATAGACATTGTCATTAATTTTCACATTGTACCATCAAATCCAAGGAAAATCCCATAAATTAAACTAGTTTGTAAGAAAATTATACGTCTAGCCTAAATTGCTGGTTAAAAGAAGTATTATCGATTGTACCAGTGTGACCTTAGGACTGAAAAGATAGCTTGGCCCCCAACAATTTGACTGACCTCAGAAGGATGGGAGCAGGGGTGGGTTCCTACCAGTTCTAATCTCTTCTATAGAAGAGGTTCCACAAATCTACCATGCCGTTTAGAACTGGTTCCATCTCCCTCCCCCTGCCCATCTGCACCACGCTTGCCCCGCCCACTGCTCACTGATTGGCTGGCTCACCAATTGCCCCGCCCACCTCTAAGAGTCCTATCAAAACCTTAAAGTCTTAAAGCTGTCAAGTTTGAACATCCCTGGGTTTTTTTTCTAAAGGGTTAGGGGTGCAAGGGTCTTGTAACTTGACAGCTTTAAGACTTGCACACTTCAATGCCAGAGTTCCTGAGCCAACATGACTGGAGGAGGAATTCTGGGAGTTGAAGTCCACAAGTCTTAAAGCTGTCAAGTTTGAACACCCCTGGGGTTTTTTTTCCTGGTAACTTCAAGGAATCAATTGGTGCGTTTTCTTTGTCCCGAGGGAGAAAATGGCAGTGTCCAAATTCAGAACACAACATCACTCCATTGATCGATAAAATTAATCCATTCTTAAGAAGAGAGGGGAAGAAAGCTTTCAAAAAGATGGATTTAGGGGTGTCTCTGAGGACTTGCAGGTGTAGTTTTGTGATATAAAGCTTTACCTTGTTGATGTGAATCACTTGCAAATTCTGTTTTTTAGTTCTTTTCATCTATGTTATAAGGAAAACCTCCACTGGGATCTATTGTTACTAATTCCATCGGAGGTTTAAGGAAATGCCAATCCATTTCACAGCAAGGCTCAGAAGTTGGCATAAGGTCAACAAAAGTGGCACATGAGGTTTAGTTTGCAATCACAGTTTTACCAGAGTTCATTTTAAGTTCACTTTTTAGACTGTGTGACCCTTTGAGGCTTAGATTGTTTTGTTCTGTGGATTAAGGGCCATTGGTTATATTATCCTATAGTAATCTGAGGCACATGGATTTAGAAAACATCAACAAATGCCCTTATAAAGCAAAGACAAAAATGAGGTGAATGAAACCTATTCAGCACCAATATAAGAATGCAGGATACCAATTTGAAATTCTAAATATTTGATTCCGGTTACGTTACTGTTCAGTCTGGAAGTAACTATGGAGTAAGCTGTGGTGATGTTCTTAAGTTTTTATACTGATCTATGTAAACCAAAGGGCTAAACAGGTATTGCAATGGACTGAATCTTTAAAAAAAGATGGTTGGAAAGGAGAGATCTAAACAACTTTTCAGATATTACCTGAGCTAGCCTGAAAAGGCTTTATATAAATATATATAATCTTTTAATGACCCTGTATAATCCTGTGCATCGGGGTGGAGTTGGGGGCAACTGAATGGAGCTGAGTGCTTACTGGCCAGATGCCCTTCCTGTCACCAATGCAGAGTTCGCAGGTGATATTTACTCATTGTGCTCAGAGAGAGAAATATATGCCGCTACCTAGGATTGAACTCACAGCCTCCTGATTGTGAGGTGAGAGCTCCACCTCTAGGCCACTGCACCACTCCCTGAAAAGACTTTATACGATGGTTCAAATACTCTGCTAAATGTTTTCAGAAAAGAAATAATATCCACAAATACTACAGATGCATTTTCTCTAAGGTTATTTTCCATTCTTTGATGATCACCATTCAGCAATAGATCATGAGATCTCAGCACAAGAAATTGCATTTTTGGCCAATCTTATTTTGAATAGCCCAGGAATTGTTGTTACAAAAGAGCATTGCACTAGGTATGATGGACCATAGAATAAATATAATCCCTAATAGTTTATAATTTAGGAAGTTGCAACCTGTCAACGCCAAAACGTTGACAGGTTATGAAACTAAAATTTAAAAATCATGTTCCAATCAAGAAATATGTTGGTAAATCTCAAAATTCTTAGTTTTGGCTTTTAATTTTCTACATTTATAGAATTAATATTCTCTATTTGACATTAATATTGTAAGCTGCCCAGAGTTAGTCTGGGGTAAGATGGGTGGCCAATAAATTGGATAAATAAATAAATGTGTGATATTTTGGCATTCACAATGCTTCCTTCAAGCATCTTAAACTTGTCAAATGCTGAATATTTGAAGCTTTTCTATTTGTCTATAATTTCAAACAGCCATGATTTTTTTTATTTTCTGTAGGAAACTCTCATAAAAAGTTTAGTAGGGCTGTTACCAAATAGATTCCATTATATAACCTTAAACTTAACTACCTAGTTATAAAGAAGCAGCTCTTCCTGGCTTTGTCAAACTCCATTACTGATTAGACGCTGAATAATTTCCCCAGAGAAAGTATTAGTGATGTCTCAAAACCACTCTTACTTTTCCCCAATGCAATACATAATTGGCTGGAAAACTAAGATAATTTCTTCATTCTAAAATTAAGGAATATTCAGTGTTCTACACCTAATTCTAACCATAAGTTTGTATTTTACATGTTCAAGCTATGCTTCACTAAATGTGTTTTTGTCTGGATAAAACAACTGAGAATAAAATAGCAATTTAAACATTCAAAAATTCCCAGTCAATAGTAAATTAGAATCTGCATCTTTGTCTCATCAAAAGCATGTTGGGGAATAACAATAATATGTGTTCCAAGGATACACATTTTGCATAACAGGGGAACTACAAATCTTACCCTTGTACTCTTAAATGGCGAACATTCAGTGTTTACATTTACAAGTTGGTGGCAAAAACAGAAAATAAGCTAACTCTGAGAATGGGGAAACCAGATAGAGGTGATAAGTTGCTTCTCAACAACTTGTCATATGTGCCATAGTTATTGCCACTGATTTCTGAATGACTATTTATAAAATTACAGTATTATACTTTAAGCTTCTTTGTGATTTAATAAGAATGTAAGAAGAGGATAAATAAATTAGCTAAGTGGAATCAAATCTTTTTTTTTTTTGGCCTCCTGTGTCTTGATGCACAAATAATGTATGCATAGTAAATTTTTATAGACTTGGGCTACCTTATCTTTTTAAAATGCTTTTTAATGTTCTTATATATAAATATAAATAAATGCATCATTTCCCCTGAACTGCCTTGCAAGGAAGTTTAATGTAGCTGACAATCAAGAACATGATCCATCTTAATGTTGCTAAAGCATTTAGTCATGGGGAAATCAGCCAAAACCTCATTAGAGTTATGTGACCTCCATGCTTCCTGTGACTTGAGTAGTAAGTGCCAGAAGGGACTGGATGAAATTACATGAACTACACTTGAGCAAACTTTGACTAATAACAAACTAGAAACTGTTTGGATTCACGTGTGTTCCAAAGGAGAAGGGAGGCAATATGGATGCTTTGATTCCAGTGGTGAAATTCAATTTTTTTTCACTACCGCTTCTGTGGGCATGGCTTGGTGGCAGGGTCCTGTGACTGAGTGGGTGTGGCCAACTCGATGTCACTCATGGCCATACCCATTCTGTCACATGCCCCACCACCATCAAGCCACGCCCACAGAACCCAGTAGGAAAAAAATGTATGTATGAGTCCATTCACAGCAGACTTAGTGCTCCCTTTATGGCCCTCCCCAGCAGCCTTCCTCCCGGGGACTACCTTAAAGGAACAGGCTGCAGAGGTTCTGCTTTGAACAGAGGACAAAACATTTGGATTTGGTGGGTGGGTCAAGCAGCCGGACGAGGTGAACGGCGACAGGGTGACCAGTCGGGCGTGGGCAGAGCCACCAGGGATTTTGGCCACCGGTTCGGAGAACTGATGACAATCATCCCTGCCGGTTCAGCCGAACAGGGCCGAACTGGGAGGATTTCACCCCTGATTGATTCCAATCCCATTCCCTTATACTCCAGAGTGTCATTATTCCTTCCATAACAAAGACTTTACTCTCTATAAAAACAAGGTAGGCAGCCTGGGGAGACTTTCCAGGTAGCCCTGAACTTCACCTTATCATCTCAGAGGAACAAGACAAAAATACAGGTTGAAATGCTGTCAACCATTTTAGCAACAGAGCAGTTAAAGACTTGGATTTTCATTGTTGCAGGTGTCAGACAGGTTGATGGACATGGTCAAGAGAACTTGTACTCAAGTTTTTAGAGATCGGAAAATCTACTCTACTGATTCTGGTCTACTAATTAGGAGGAAAGAGGATTTTATGCTAATAGCAAAAGATGAATTTAAAAAAAACCCTCTCTGTTATTGGAAGAATGAAAAATGAATGCATATGAATAGAGATTCAGGATGTAAGGAAAGTTGTTGTAAGATGCTTTGGGCAGACAGTAGAAGTGCTAGTGCTGATAGTTAACCTTAGATGTCTTCTTTCCAGTTAACATGAGTACCCACAACTGTGAGCATGCATGGCCAACCCTGTCTTGACAATAAAATATCAAGGAAGGGTAGAAGGTATAGCAAGCAGAAAACAGTCTTGGCAAGCCTTTGTCAGACAGGTATTTAGACTGGATCTGGCTGCTCCAAGGAGTTGCCTCTTATTGTGTAAAGATTTCAGATTTCTGCCACTCCAGTTACTGTACTTATATAGGCCTAACTCTCCCCAGTCCAAATTGCTACCAGGATTCAGGGTTGACTTGAAAAAAGGCAACAGGATGTCAAACACAGCCATCCTCAAAAACTTTGGTTTAAGCATTAGCATGTATTTTATAATGTAATGAATTTGTAAGTTTTAAAGAGACTTACAAATGCTAATGTATATGATATGTGTTATGTTATGTATGTTACATTATATTGTATTTATTTTAGAATAGTATAGTACAGTACAGTACAGTTCATTACATTAATCATTACACACACACACACACACACAAACACAAACCTATAAATGGCTGTTTGTGTATGTGTGTGTTCCAACATAACTATGGAACACCTCGAGCAATTTCAACCAAACTTGGTACACAGATGACTTACTCTCCGGGAAAAAATACTGGAGTGGTAAGACACCCCTAACACTCCTCAGGGGTGGTGTTCTGTTAAGATATAGCCTGTTGTGCCTTAAATGGCTTTTAGTGTACTGCCATAAAATGGCTTCTACTGTACAGTGCAGTGGAGTTGCCATGGCAATTGCTTCACAGTACACCACAAGGGGGTTCCCTCTGGCAAGGGGGAAATCCAACATTAGAAATTGCACTTAGTCCGGGCATTTCCCCTCTATAAATAAATACCCAGGCAACGGCGGGGTAATTATAAATTTATTTCCATTTATTTATTTATTTATTTAAAATACCTGAATCTTTGCAATAGGTTATGGTCTTATCTGATGAGGTGTTTAATATCTTGAGGTGTGTCCAAACATTGCTGTACAGTGCAGTATTGAATTTCTTAATAGTTCAAACACCCCCCCTCTCCCTCCCTCCCTCGTTCTCTCCCCCCCTCTTTCCCACTTTCCTGTTTAATCACTAGTGTTCAGACACAGAAAACATTCATTTGGCGGTCTGTTTTTTCTTAGGCATCTATTTGTTCAACCTCCTAGATGCCAAGATCTCTACATTTTCAAGCAGTACAAATTGTTTTGGGTAACCTTTGAAAGCTGAAGTCCAATAGATGAAGAAAAAGCGTGATTTATATATGTGTTTTGTTTTTGCAACAAAAGCTATTCTCATACTGTACAAGAAGCAACTGCCAGGATGCATTAATCAGACCTTAATTAACAAGGAAGAAAGGTGATAATTTACATTTATTCTGGATTGACACATTGTACTTTATTTAGCAAATGAGAGCTGTCAGGTGCTACCAATGAATCTTAGATTGAAGACGGAGGGTTGAAAATGTGTCTTCTGTCTGCCTGAGCCTTTGTAGGAGGGAGGCTTCAGTGTGTTTATACAAGGATCATTAGACATACCTCATGCTAAGTTTCCATGAATCTTTGAATCCATAACACTCAAAGGTCATCAGGTATGAAATTTTTTATAATGGCATTCTGTCATCTTCTGTCAGGACTAGTGATTTATCAAAACCTATTCGCATATGGCACCTGGAGTATAATTCAGCTTTGCTTGGAAATCCGTAGACATTTCAAGAAAGAGGAGGAACAATGAGACCTTTGGGTACTGACCATGTATCCAAAGGACATAGGTGCTTGGACCTGGGCTTCCCCAGCACCATGAAGCCGATAAGCTCCTTTTATTTAATTTATAGTGAATTCCTCTCCAGCAAAGTCCCGGCCCAAAGTCTTTCAAGATAGTTTACAATTACCGATCTTTATCAGGCTTGGAGAGTGGCCAGGCCGAAATCTTTCAGAGGCCGCAAAACTTGGCAAGAATGCAGGAATGAACTAATTGTCTCCTGCAAACATCCCTCCTCTTTCATTCCTCTTTTATTCCCTATGGGAGGGGGCATTCATTGTCCACCTGTAGCTTTACTCCCAAGTTGACCCTTGTTCTTTAGCTGTTCCCTTCATCTGGCAACTCTGCGCATGCGCACACCTCTGACACAGAGTACTCGTCAGACTCTTCCCCAAACTCTAGGACAGTGATGGCGAACCTTTTTTGGCTCACGTGCCACAAGTGGGGGGAGCGCAGGGGGGTCGAGTGCGGGCGTGCCGCACCCATAATGCAACGTGCGACCCCCCCAGTGCACATGCGCGCATAACGCGTGACCCCCCCATTTTTACATGCTTTTTTCGCCCTCCCCAGGCTCCAGGGGCTTTATAGAGGCCCTCCGGAGGCCCTCCGGAGGCTTCAGGGACCGTCCGGAAGCTTCCCTGAAGCCTTCGGAGTGCTTAAAACCACCCTCCGAGCAAACCGGAAGTGACTTCCGGGTTGCTCGGAGGGTCGTTTTAAGCGTTCCGAAGGCATCAGGGACGGTCCCTGAAGCCTCCGGGGGGGCGGGGGAGGCTCTTTTCGCCCTCCCCAGGCTCCTATAAAGCCTCTGGAGCCTGGGGAAGGTAAAAAATAGCTTTTAAAAAGGTGAAATAAGCTGGCCAGTGCGCGCATGCGCGCTGGCCAGCTGACAGGGCAGCGCCTCGTGTGCCCTGACAAATGGCTCCGCGTGCCACTTGTGGCACGCATGCCATAGGTTCGCCATCACTGCTCTAGGACTTGCCCATGTTCCTCCACAACCTCCTCACTGTCCGAATCTGCTGCCTGCTCCGCTGGCTGCTGGTGGGCCAAAACAATGAGTAGACAAAAAAGAAAACTGAGAGAAAACAATGTTGAAAAATCTAATGGTGGGAAAAAAGAACAAACTTCCAATCAAAGGTAGGAAGGTGATTATTAATATTACCCCTATTAATATGCCAAATTCTTACATCAATGAAAACTCAATCATCCAGGCCAAAAGTATTTTAAAAAGGTTAAAATCATCAACTGGACCAAAGCTTGTTAATCTGAGACAATTTGTTACTCATCAAAGTAACTTCATCAATCTTTTTTAAAAAAATAGGCAGAAAGTCAGAGAGTTGTTGGGATGTACCAACTCTAGCTTCACCAACTGCAAAGGATTTCTTTCCAAAATGGACTTAATAATTATTATTTTTATCCTGACTGATATAGTTACTTGGATGCATAACAAAAGGTCTCAGATTACCTTGCAGTTGGTGTGGCAAGAGTTGGTGCATTCCAACAACTCTCTGACTCTCTGCCTGTTTTTTAAAATGGCATGGCCAGTTTAACGCCACTCCCCAAACTGCTGGCATGTTTCCTCTTTGCATTGAGTAGATCAGGCCAAAGTTACACTGGCCTGATCTTTCCTCTTCTTATCAGGTAGACAGGACCAAAGGCATGCTGCCCTGATCTCTCTTCACACTGGGTAGACTGGACCAAAGCTACTTTGGCTTGATGTTTCTTCACACTGGATAGACCGAGCCGATCTTTCCTTTTTGCATTGGGTAGACCAGGATGACCCCGCAGGATGGATCCAAGCATATTATGGGCCATCTTTGGCCCACGGGCCTTGAGTTTGACACCCCTGGTCTAGGACCTGTAATTCATCAATTCTGGCAGAGCAATAAATTCCCTGCCCCTTTTCTAGGGGAAGCTGAACTCCCTCTTGTCAGACATAAATCTGGCCTCCAAAAAAGCCAACATCTTTTCAACAGGTTTGGATCTTTATTTGATGCTTTCTCAATAAGATATATGTGTACTTGGAAAACTGTTCTACCCCAGTAATGTTATTGGGGTCTGTTCATTCACCCAGTCCCAGAAGGCTATTGGACAACATTTTTGTTACCTACCTACTATCTTCTAGCAATTCATTCTCCCTTGTGCTTTTTTCAGAACAGCAGAGGAAGGAAAGGACCGGGTTAATGGTTTTAATATATTCCCCAGCATTTTGTTGTAAACAAAGTAGCAAGTTAATAATTAGAGTACTGTTTTTCCCAGGTAGTCTATTTCTCCATGTCCTTTCAATGCTATCATTGTGGAATTCCTACTCCAAACATTCAATTTAGTGTGATTTAGGTGGTGCAGTGGTTAGAGTGCAGTACTTCAGGCTACTTCTGCTGCCTGCTGGCTGCCTGCAATTTTGCAGTTCAAATCTCACCAGGCTCAAGGTTGACTCAGCCGTCCATCCTTCCGAGGTGGGTAAAATGAGGACCCAAAATTGTTATGGGCAATATGCTGACTCTGTAAACCGCTTAGAGAGGATTGTAAAGCACTGTAAAGCGGTATAAGTGTTATTGCTATTTTCATCAGTAACTGCCCAATGTTTTCCTGATTTCCTGGTGATATATCTAAATTAGAATTCATGCAAAGTACTTTTGTAATTAATCTTTCTCTTTCTGAAAACTTTCATTCAGGAATTTTGGGTGATTATGGTAGAGGAAAATTAAAGATAACTATGGATCATCTTCTGGTGGGAAAAAAGTAGGAAGAATTGTGATTTTCAGGAGGAATGAATGAAACGTTGGCATGGCAAAAGAGTAGATTCAGACACGGTGGTTACATGTTCCAGAAATTCTTATTAAAGGCACAGTCAATAAATTAGCACTGTTGCTGCTAATCAGATCCATGGAGACCAGAAAATTATGTACATGGTGCTGTCTGGCTGCCAAGCAACAAAGTAAATAAAGGAGAAAATTCTAAGAATCAGTATATAGTTAAGGGGAGATTATTAATCCAGGATCTCTAGTTGCACTCAAAGAGTGAATTTCCAATTAATCCATTCAGTGTCTGCTTTGGTGCAACAGTTCAGAGGATTGGTCTAGTAATGTTTTAGCCTATTTGGAGTTATAAATAATACATTAAGTAATTATATACATTTTTCATCTTCATAGGTCCCAACTAGCATTAATTAATTAATCTCCAGAGTGCTGGAGAATTCAGTCCATTAATTGGCGTAATAGTATCACCCACATCTATTCCCTTACTATGAAGTCATCCGGGAATATGTGCTATAAATAGTAAATGAGTGAATGTTTAGATTAATTAATCCATAAATTAGAAGAAGATTATTTTTGACTCTGCCTGTGTGCATATGTCATATATTCTAAAAATATATTAATAACACTTTCTCCCATACTGTACAGCCTTACAACTTTTTAAGCCATCAAATATAGGCATTGATTGTGCCCTGTAGTTCATTTGAAAGCAATGACTTTAATTTGCACCAGTAAATACAATTATTAAGCAATTAACCAACAGGCATTTATAGCTGGTAATTATCTTTGTTTAAATAAACACAAATTAGTTGTCTAACAATAGAATTTTGCTACTGGCCCAGCAAATTATTACATTGTGATGTTCACACATCAGAAAGCAGAGGTAGTGAAGCTAAAAGACAATCTGTAGGCATAATAGGCCAGCCATACAGTTATTTTGAGCAAAATGGTTTTGATTTTTACTTTTTGGTATCTTTTTTTCTAAAAAGGCAAAACCCATCCTCTAATGCAGTGGTTCTCAACCTTGGCAACTTTAAGTCCTGGCTGGGGAATTCTGGGAGTTGAAGTCCATAGGACTTAAAGTCGCCAAGGTTGAGAAACACTGCTTCTAACGTGATTAATATTTTGTTAGCTAAAATTGTTATTCTTCATAATGTTCAGCACTCTTTGAAACTAATATTTAATATGTAACCAATTAGTAAAAAAAATAAGACAATTATCAAACACACTTTTCTGTGTTAAATGTTAATTAAAACGCGGTATTTTTTTAAACAAAAATTAATAGTGGAGAAAACAAATTAGAGTGAGATAGTCGGTTTAACCTAATTTAGTAATCTATTAATAAAGAATAGATCTAGCTTCTTAAATGTGTTAATGTTTAATTTAATGTTCAAAGATGCGGAGCACAGGCAAATCTTTGACAATTTTAGGGATTGGATTGTACTGTACAAAGAATGAATGCAAAGATGATACAAAGTCACACTATTAATTAAAGTTTCATTTCATGTTGAAGATCTTATTTAGAGAGACGCTAATCATATAAAGATGCATCGTGAATATAAGATTAAGAATAGTAAATAATTTTGTTCAGATTTTTGTTTGAAATAAAATCGCACTGTCTCCACAAACAAGACAAGAATTCCTGATTGTACAATATTTGATGCCTGAGAAAGTGAAACTAATCAGTTTAACTAATCAACTTAAAAGTTTGAAAGTTGATTGCTTGTATTTACAGCTGTCTTCCTGGTGTTTAATTGCAATTGCCACGTTTCTACATTTCTTGGATTTAACAGCTTCATAACAAGCTTGTTCTTAATGGTCGTCTTCAAGTTGGGAATACCTGTATGTACTGAATTGGATCAGTTGAATTGAGGGGAAAGACTGAATCCTAGGTGAGAACATTGAGGGCCAGGTCGACCATAGAGTAAGCAACAAAAACTTGCAGAATTAAGTAATGAAAAATAACAATAATGAAAACCTACCATCCCAAAATTGCTTCTCAAATATAAATCATTTTCCCTTTTATTCTAAAGCACATAGACATCTAGACACTAATATTACTATCATTTATTAATTTTTTTAAAAAATAACAGCACGGTGGCAAAAATGAATAAATCAATGAATGAGTGTGTGAATGTGTGTGTGTGTTCAATCAAAATTAAATCATCTGTATTGCTACATCTTCTCATATGACTGGAATCCACAAACCTGGAACCAATAAGAACTAGACGGCAGATAGATTTCTGCTCTTGTTATGTCAGTAGGTATTGTATATAAAAACACTTAATAAATCCACTTGGGAGAAGTCCAGCAGGTCCATTTTGCAGTGTCTTAAAACTTAGAGAACTAGCTCCTCACAATGGAAAGCTACATGTTACAAAAATGGTTACATTCCAACTTTTATAATATTTATTTATTTGCTAGATTTATAATGCCGCCCAACTCAAGCAATGTGACTCTGGGTGTGACAAAAAATAATGAATAAATCAACACTCTCCACAGATAATGTAGGTCGATATAAAATTCAAAATAGCAAAATGGCAAGCAAACATCTGTGATGTGATATAGTAGGCTGGATTCCCAGGAGGGAGTGGGTGCATTCCAGAGGAATAAGAGACAACTCAGTCCAGATATTCTGTATGAAAGAGAGTGCAGATAGCCCCTCCCTAATAGTTCTTAGAGCATATGGTAGTTGCCGATAGTAGAGTACTCAGTCTGGCAAGATTCTGTCTAAAGGTGTGCAAACAATAAAGAACTCAGGGAGGTCCTTGCTGCTCTCTGAGGCTGGCTGCTTTCGTGCAGATTTTTCATTACCTACACTAGGCAATGCCATCAGTGCTGGGTAGGTAATATCATAAAGAACTCAGTTTGGAAGAATCACCTCCTGTCATTCTTGGGGTTTTGGGGGCTGAAAACAAAATACCTCAAAAAGGAACTCCATTCATCTGGCCCTTAACGCTGGGGATCAAGACAAGTCTTCACAGCTTTTCTAAAGACGAACAGTGCTGGGGCCTGTAACCTATGAAGGTGGTGGAGAGAATGTTCCTGAAAACAGGTGCAACCACAGAAAAGGTGTCCTATAAGATGACAAGATTTAAAAGAAGCCGCTTGGAAGAGACCCTCTTTGTAGGAGCACATGATGTGGGCACATTTTTTGAGGAGAAGACAATCACTCAAATAACCTAGCACCGTGATGGCAAACCTATGGCCTCAGTTCCAGTTCCTGTTTTCGCCCTCCCCAGGCTTCAGGAAGGCCCCCGGAGCCTAGAGTGGGCGAAAACAGGCCCAATGGTCTAACTGGAAGCTTGTTTCAGAACTTCCAGTTGGCCCATTAGCCTGTTTTTCTCCCGCCCTATACTCTGGAGGCTTTCCTGAAGCCTAGGGAGGGCGAAAACAGTGTCCCTCAGCTCCCCAGAGGGCCAGGGAAGGCTGTTTTCACCCTCCCCAGGCTTCAGGAAGGCCTCCAGAGCCTGGGGAGGGTGAAATATCCCCCCATGCAGGGGGCTCACTCACAGATGTGTGGTGGTGGGTGGTCGCTCACGCATGCGCAGGTGGGGCGCACATGTGCACGCGATAGTGTGCACACACACAGTTTTGGCACACTTTTAGAAAAAGGTTAGCCATCCCTGACCTACATATATACAGTATATGCTAAATAATATACTAAGGTATAATAATAATAATAATAATAATAATAATAATAATAATAATAATAATAATAATAATAATAATAATAATAATAATAATAATATTCAGCACCGATATTTCAATGAAGTTTGGCATGGAAAAATGTGCCACTGTATCCATAAAAAGGGGCAAAATCACTGCGTGTGAGGGAATTGAAATGCCCAATGGCCAACTAATTAAATGCAACGAAAATGAAGCCTACAAATACTTAGGCATTCTGCAGTTGGATAACATCAAGCATGGAGAAGTAAAAACTATTGTCAGGGGAGAGTACACCAACAGAGTTAGGAAAATTTTGAAATCTAAATTGAATGGTGGAAATACAATCAAGGCCATAAACACCTGGGCAATACCAGTTATAAGATACACAGCTGGTATAGTTAACTGGACACAAGCTGATTTGGACATTTTAGACCGAAAAACCAGGAAACTAATGACAATGCACTACAGTTTACATCCACGTGGTGATATTGATAGACTATACCTACCCCGGAAATCAGGTGGCAGAGGATTATTACAAGTGAAGCAAATAGTTGAAGAAGAAAAACATGCACTGGCTGATTATTTAAAAGAAAGTCAAGAACATCTATTAATCGAAGTAAAGAACAAAAATCTATTGAAGGCCCAACAGACGAAACAAGAATACAAAAAAGATGTGATAAAATTAAGAATGGAGAGTTGGCAGAACAAAGCATTGCATGGCCAATTTCTGGAAAAAATAAAAGATAAAGTGGACAGTGAAAAAACTTGGTTATGGTTAACAGCAGGTACATTAAAGAAAGAAACAGAATCACTAATCCTGGCTGCGCAAGAACAAGCTATCCGCACAAATGCCATTAAGACCAAAATCGAAAAATCCTCTGATGATGCCAAATGTAGACTTTGCAAAGAGGCTGATGAAACTGTTGACCACATACTCAGCTGCTGTAAAAAAATCGTGCAGACTGACTATAAAATGCGGCACAATTCAGTGGCACAAATGATCCACTGGAATTTGTGCAAAAATTATAACATTAAAACAGCAACAAACTGGTGGGAACATAAGCCTGAAAAAGTCGTCGAGGGTCAGATGGTCAAGATCTTGTGGGATTTTTGCATACAAACGGATAAAATACTGGCGCATAATACACCAGACATCACACTGGTTGAGAAAAAGAAGGTTACAATCATAGACATCGCAATACCAGGTGATAGCAGGGTTGAGGAGAAGGAACATGAAAAAGTCGCGAAATACCAGGACTTAAAAATTGAAATCCAACGATTATGGCACAAACCAGCAGTGGTAATTCCAGTGGTAATCGGCACACTGGGTGCTATTCCAAAAGCACTGGAATTACATTTAAAACAGTTAAAACTTGACAAAATCACCATCAGTCAAATGCAAAAAGCTGCACTGCTTGGATCTGCACGTATATTACGAAAATACGTTACGACGTCCTAGGCCTCTGGGTGGGGCCCGACTAGTAATCAATGCCAAATCCGGCGAAACAACTGGCCGCTGTGATACAATTCTGTTGATGCAATAATAATAACAACAACAACAACAATAATAATAATAATAGGCTTCCTCACTGATATTAGTGAGCTTATCATTTTAATTGAAGACCAAACTGTCATCCACATGACTGTTTGTGTAGGAGGACATCAAATAGAGTTATGATGAATGCCATAAAGACTCAAAGGGCCGAGTTAGCGCTGTGAGGGACCCAACAGAGTTGGAGAAATATTTTGTTCAAATATTACATAAATTTGGAGGCCTGGAATTAATAATATTAGGAAACCTTTAAGAGGAAATGTCCTTCATTCCTTTCTTACCATTTGGCTTTTGAACCGATTTCATGCGGAGCAACTAAAAGAGCTCTCTTCGATGTGTGTCATTTGCACAATGGCTGATATAAATGAGATTCATCTGCTTCTCCCCAATTTATCTAAATGTGAAGGGGCAGATGGTTTCTCTATTCCAAAGCTTAATAAAAAGACTTTAGTCTCTGGAGCCATCAATACATTTCCTCTTACCAATGTAATATTCAGCCCAAATTCTTTTTCAGGACAATTGTTTGTATTTTACAATGTTTCCAAATCCTCAATGTTATATCAACTAAACTTCTGTATTAAATATCTTTTCTGTTCTTATACATAAAATTAGTTTATCCCTGCCAGGAACAAACAGAAGCAATGATATTTCTTACAAGGCATTTTGTCTGACAAATTTTATTTTGTACGGGGATGTGAAATTAGGCCTGTTCTCAATATGCTCTGTTGGCAGTAAGACAATATGCTGTGCTTTAAAAAAAGGTGGTCTTTTTTTCCAGTTTTGATGGCTAAGCTATTTCAGGATTGTAGCCTGAGCAGCATCGCAACTGTGAACCTGGAACCAATCATCTGAGTTGAATTTGTGAACTAGTCACTCAAGTAGAAATGTCCTCACCACCCAAAGTTCATGCCATTTTAAACTAGGTGTTACCAGGTTGCGTTCCGGCTTCTGCTACTGCCGGTTCGCTCAGGGATGTGCTTCGTACACGCACACTATGCAAGCATGCAAAGTAGTAAAAAACAAAATGGTGGCGCCTACGGTGTCACTGATAGAACCAGTTCGGGGGCGTGGCAGGACAAGTTACTATCTACTCGGCCGAACCAGTAGGAACCCACCTTTGGGTGTTACTATCCAGATGAACGAGGTTCTCCCATATAACACCTCTCCTTCGCGAGCTGCACTGGCTCCCTGTAGTCTACCGGGTGCGCTTCAAGGTGTTAGTTACCATCTTTAAAGCGCTCCATGGCACAGGACCTAGCTATTTGCGGGATCGCATTCTGCCCCATACATCCCTGCGACCAATTCGCTCTCACAGAGAGGGACTCCTCCGGGTGCCGTCCACCAGACAGTGTCAGAGGGCAGCGCCCAGGAGTAGGGCCTTCTCTGTGATGGGCCCAGCCCTCTGGAATGACCTCTCCCCAGACATCAGGATAACGACCGATCTCCGCTCCTTCCGCACGAAACTCAAGACCCACCTGTTCCAACTAGCCGGCCTGGCTTAATCTAGAACTTTCTAACCTCCCTGGCAATTTTAATTACGGTAAATGTAAATTTTGGGGTTTTACATTATTTTAACTGTTTTAATTTATTGTTATTTATTTTAACCTAGTGGCTTTTTATTGGAATCTTATTTGTTAAGCATTGATGTCACCTCCTCCATGCCACATCTGTATATTTGTTTTGATTGTACGTCGCCCCGAGTCCCTTTGCAGAGAGGGGGCGAACTGATAAGTCAAATAAATAAATAAATAAAATAAATAAATGATGAGTTCCAATAATTCTAACACCTCTTGACCATTTTCAAGGCCGACTGAAAACAATGGCTTTGACTTTTGATGTCAGTGTTCAGGACCATGACATTTAAAGAACTGGTTCTTTCACCTTTGTCTGAATATTGAGATAGGCTACTGGTAGAAGAGAAGATTGGTGGTTCAGGGTTAAATTGTGGAGTCCTTCGTGATCTTTGAGCTTGGTTATTTTCTTACAGATGTTTCATTACTCAACTAGATAACATGTAACTAGTCCCTGTGTCAGCGTTCCAAATATCATGCAGAATTAAATCATTGTCCAAGGCAAAGTAGTCCTTAAAACTCCAATTTAATAAGACAGGCATGTTGGCATTGTGCTGTTGAAAAATTCCAAATCTGAATTACACCCTGTAAGTTCACCCAGTCGAAAGTTCATGATCTCTCCCCACACCCACAAATCCATCACATGTTCCAATCATCATCTTCCACGCTGGCATGTACACCCATCTTCTTCCGGCCAGGTGTCGAGATGCGGAGACAAAAGATGACCTTGGCTTCTACAAAAGAATGTCAACAATCCATTCTACAATCCTACTCCTTTCTATTCCCCCCTCCCAACTACTACACTATTGAAACAGCATAGAAAATTATAAGAAAGTGTGGCAGGCCAAAGATCCTAAAAAGAACATAACTACAGGCCTGACACCCTGTGAATGTTGAGTATGCTCCCAAGGTGGTATTCATCCAGTTCTGACCCATTCTGGAGAACCAGTAGTGGAAATTTTGAGTAGTTCAGAGAACCGGCAAATAGGCTGGCCTCTCCCCCGCCGCCTCCCAGCCTCCCAGCCGATCTTCTTTTCTTTTCCTGAACAGGAGAACAGAGTTGGAAAGCAGGTTAGGGGGGTGGGGAGGGAATGGGGATTTTGCAGTATCCTTCCCCTGCCACGCCCACAAAACCATGCCCTCAGAACTGGTAGTAAATTTTTTTGAATCCTACCACTGGTGTGCTCCCTGTTTAGCTTGCCTTTCCATTTTTGGTGGGGCTGTGGTTTTCTCCTTGGCAGTTTCTTGATTAGGGATTTGTTTTCTGTTGTTGTCTGGTGTTAATCCCTGCTTATCTAAGTGTTGCTGCTGGAGATGATGTATTCTGATTTTTTTTGTTTCCTTCTTAGTGAAATGAAACTTCTTCAAGACATCAACCAAGTCTAGACAGCATCAAGGACTCCATTGAGGTATGTCTTACAGATATGTCTCATTTTTTAGGTATCTCTGACATCTGAGGGACATCTGGGGCCACCAGAAAAAAATCTTTCCAGTGGTGGTTCCCCAGCTGGAAACAGTTTCTCCCTTCTCAGATAATGAGATTGTTATTGCTCACCACCAAGTAAAGATCCTTTCTAATACCTTTTAATTCATTGAAATGATTTACCTTATATAACAGTATGATCCTTTTCTTCCTTTGCTTTGCTGCTTCTAATACCTTGTTTTTTTGCTGAAATGTGTTTTGTATTTTATTTGTTCTATTCTTATGGACCTTGAGGGGAGGATATATCGGTAGGATCTAAACTGCTTCATACATTTATAAACAATAACATTTTGAATGCTTTATTGAACCTTATATCCAAATTAAACACTGTGTACTATGAAAGCATTTGTGCATGTATGCATTTTCAGGAATATAAGGTTTTAAAAATGCAGTTCTCGCTGTAAATGGAGGACACAGTAAAGGAAGAGTTACTTCTATAGCTGATTAAAATCAAAATCTGCCCCTGTCTAAATGGGGTTTTAAAAGAAAAAGATGTCATTGAGACCAAGTTTTCCAAATCTCTATTTTATGTGCACTCTTTAAATCTAAGCTTTCATTGACTGCCAGTGCTATATTGACTTGGAAAATAAGGCAGATTATTTGGGGAAGAAAATTGGCATATATTTTTCTTTATCTTTTTTCGATATGTGTTCAGGGACAAGAACTTACCAATTTTATAGAACCATGTTTTTTTTCTCCTTTTCCCTGAAAAGCATGGCTTTATCATGTTTTCAGGCATGACTATGCTGCACACTCGTTTCCCTTCATTTCTTCATTTCATGAATGTTTCAGAATTGTGTAAATATTTTCAAATCGCATAATCTCATGCGCCAGATATACTCAATCAAAGTCCATTGGTATGCATGGAGTTGATTCAACAGTCCCTTTTGTTCAAGAGACTGAAAGACAGGTATGGCTTGTACAGAGTGGTGAGGGACGGGAAATATAAATTAGGCCAGAAGAGATCTCTGTTAATTGGAAATATGATGGAAAGAGGCATAGAACATACGTATACGTTTTGTTTATCAGCAGATTTGCTGATTCTTTCAGTTCTTGCCAGCCATAAATATAACCTAGAGATTCCAAGAATGAAAGCTTTCATTTATTGTCTCCTGTTGCAAGAATCCTCCTAGGTGCACATGAAATCCTCCTCCTCTCTCTCTCACGTCTCCCTCATTTTTAAAAAAATATCACTTTTTTATTGTTTTGGGTTCTTAGCTTTATGAGCAGCAGAGGAGAGAAATGCAAACAGAAAGCTATTAAATTATCCATATCTTCACCAAAGTGTATAAGCTTGACGGCTATATTTCCAATGGAAAGTTTTAATTGTTCTGCTCTCATTTCTGCAGTAGGATTTTTATAGGGGAGCTATCAATGCAGCCAGAAGTTAAAGTAATAGCAGGGAGGTGGTGGAGGAGGAGGAGGAGGAGGAGGAGGAGGAGGAGGAGGAGGAGGAGGAGGAGGAGGAGGAGGAAGAGATGATCAAGTAAGCTCTGAATAGGTTTCACTGGACTCCTTCATTTGCATGATTTTCTTTCATTTTATCTTTCACATCTGGATGGAGTTTTTTCTTCTTCTTCCTTCCCAGCCATTTCCAATTCCTGCACCACCACCCCACCTCCTTTCTCTGCTGCAGGTATTTTTAAATGCCGGTCATCCTGTGGTAAGAATTTGCAGGTGCTTGTCTGAGAACTTTTTCCCCTCTAGCTGGCTGTGGAAAGGACAATGCAATTAATAACAGATGGTATGGAATGACCATGTCCTTGAGAGAATGCCTTATTGGCACCTACTGCTAATTGTAGCACATAGAACACAACTAAAAGCATAATAAATCTGAACTGAGGGACATTTTATGCAAGTGCTCGCCTCCTTTTCCAGACGGTAAATTGCTCAGCTCTTGAAATATCTATAACCTTGTGACACCCAACTTGCATTAGCTTAATTGCCTTTTTTTTCCTTGTGCGTGTGCGGTCTCTCTGTGCCTCCCACTTCCCTGCTCTCTTTCCTCTCCCTTTCAAAGAGCCAGTCTGCATTCTTCTACGACAATCCTGCCCACCTCCTCAGAAATAGCCCCCCTCCCCTAACCTGAGTGGGTCCAACCCTCTGACCGGGATTTTCTCTCTGCTTCACTGACAGAAGAAGAAGATGCCTCAAGATGGCGGGTGGGGCTGTGGTGAAGCAAAGGTTTATTTGCAGCCTTAATGAAAAATTGGCTTTTTCAAACATGAAGATTTCCCCCACTCCACCTCAATAGTTTTCTTGTATGAGAGAAAAGAGAAGAGGGGAGGGGATGATGAACTGCTGATTGGATTGAGTACACTATTGGTTCAGCAGTTGCTTTGTGGGCACCTCCTCCTGATTTGTAAATGCCATTTCTGGCAACCAAGTCAAAGGGTCTGGGTATGCACTTAAAAACTCCCACGCCAACAGTCTGGTTTCTCTCCAAACCAGAAACTGCTCTGCAACTGCTGAGATTGGCTTGTCACCATCTGGCAATTAGGCTGGGTATTTCCCCTCACTTGAGAAATTGGTAGAGATCCTTGGGCGTATGCCAGTGTGCTTTCCGGCATATAGTAGATATGCAAAATTATGTCCTGGGTTTAGCGGAACTATCATTTCTCCCTGTCAAGCCCTGAGCCTCACCCTAAGGGCGCAATCAAGAAAACAAGAACCACACAGCCTTCAATAGTGCAAGAATTTGGGATCGAGAACTGAATCTTGGAAATTGAGACAGGAATCTCTTCCCCTCCTTGAACTTTATGGATCTCTTTGTCCTGGATTTTCTGCAGCTGGACCGTGTTGCTATTCCTGAGATAAGCTACAAATGAACTTCTCTCCTTTCTTGGTTAGTTATATCTAGTATTCCTCCGATAACTTTCACAGCCTCCTGCAGTGTCTCAAATTCACTCATCAATAGTACATATATTCATCTTGGAAGAAAGGAGCTGGTGATGAACATCTTAATACTCTGAGCATCAAGCAGCCCCGTGTTCTCTCTATTTGGGTAGTCTTCAAAGTTCTTACCATTTCGAGGTAAGACGCCTGCAAAACTGTACCACAAGATATAGATTTAATGCTATTTTTCAAAGTTTAAAAACCTAATTTCTGCCTATGTTAATGGCATAATTGTGCCAAGTCTTCAGCCTTCAAATATTATATGGTCCACCCCATGTTCTTCTAAAATAGAAGCTAGTATTCACCCTTCTTCTAAAATAGAACCTATTATTCACCTGCCATCATGCAACTATATGGCAGGGGTCAGCAACCCACGGCTGTGGAGCTGCATGGGGCTCTTTTATCCCTCTACGGTTGGCTCCACACTTGACAGGGCTTTCGGTTAGGACAGATAGAGGAAAAAGGACGCTGCACTAGGAGGAGACTCTATGGTGGGGGAATCAGACTTCTGGTTAGCTCCAGAATTGAAGGGGGGCTTCTGTTTAGGACCTTTGTGGCTCTTTGACTGTTTAAGATTGCTGACCCCTGCTATATGGCAATCCCCCCCCCCCCCAAATATGCAGACTGCAAAACATTTCATTTTCCCCATGAATTAAAGTTGGAAGCACATTTTGTTCTTACAAACTGCAGATCTTAGTCTTTGAATAGAATATAAAAATTTTTGGCTTCTGTGAGATGATCCCAAATCCCATTATCTCTGTCCATCGGCTATACTCTGCCTAATGTACTGCTAGTCTTTGACCCCAATTGCTAAGTGAGGCAGTCGTTAAGTGAATCATGCCATATTTTATGACCTTTTTGTCATGGTTGTTAAGCAAATCACGAGGTCGCTAAGCGAATCCAACTTCCCCCATTGACTTTGCTTGTTGGAATACAACTGGGAAGGTTGCCAATGATAGTCACATGACACTGGGATGCTGCTGCAAATATGTACCATTTGCCAAGAGCCTGAATTTTGAACATGGATTGCTGTGATGGTTGTAAGGTCAAGGACTGGTTGAAAGTCACTTTTTTCAGCACTGCAAAAACTATGAGCAGTTGTTAAATAAATAATCTATCCGTATGAGGATTTTAGTCCAACAACGTTTGTATAATTCAGAATAAATATTAACAGACTGGGGAAAGAATGCTTTTGTTTCTGAATTGTGTTTAGCTCCAGAGTCAACGGGTTTTTATGATTCTTTTCACTCTTCCATGCCAGGACTTGATTTATTGAAATGGATCTAAAACTGCCCTTCGATGAAACATCAACATCCCTTTTGCTTAAAAACAACAACAGTGATTGGGACAGTGTTGAGATTCAAAAGTTTTTACTACCGGTTCTTGAGCATGGCCTGGTGGGCATGGCACGGCTTGCTGGGTGTGGCATGGTGGGCGTGGCAGGGGAAGGATACTGTAAAATCTCCATTCCCTCCCGATCAACTGAGACTTGGGAGGCAGAGAATAGATGGGGGCGGGGCCAGTCAGAGGTGGTATTTACCAATTCTCCGAACTACTCAAAATTTCCACTATTGGTTCTCTAGAACTGGTCAGAACTTGCTGAATGCCACCTCTGGATTGGGAGTCATTCAGACTTATTTCTCATGAATGAAGGCGAATATATGTGTCCCAGGTTAATGTTGTAGGAACCAATCTAGGTCAGTCACTGGGACCAGAGGTTTTTTTTTTTTCTGGACTCATGCTGGAACCCATCTTCAGGGAAGTAGGCCTAAAGTGATTGAAACCTGGGAAATGGGTCCCTTGTCAAACAACAGGAGTACTGATTTACCCCCAGCTTAGTGCTGGGAAAGATTGAGGGCAAAAGAAGAAAGGGATGACAGAGAATGAGGTAGCTGGATGGAGTTACCAAAGCTGTCAGTGTGAGCTTAAATGGACTCCAGAGGATGGTAGAGGACAGGAAGGCCTGGAGGAACGTTGTCCATGGAGTCACAATGGGTCAGACACGATTTCGCGACTAACAACAACAAAATCAAGTGCTTAGGAGGCGAGGGTCCAATCTGCATCTGAAAAGCTACACACAACAAGCACCATATAAATACCACACAGAGAAAATAAGTGTTCCTCATTTACATCAGAGTGTGCACTACAAAGTATTGGAAATTTCTTTGAATTCATTTGGCTGGTGCCAGTAATGGAGGTGAAGAATAAAGAACCCGTGTCCTCCAACTTACAAGTCCCAGCAACTTTCATCTTTGGTCATGTTATCTGGAGCTGTTGGGTGTTGAAGTTAAGCACTGCCTGGGGTGCCACTTGTTTCCTATTTCTAATACAATTCCTTGTGGTTGGCTCTTTTCCTAAAATATCTCCATCCATGCAACTTTTTAAATGTATTTGTTATCACAGAGTCACTCAGTGTCTCTCACATAATAGGAGATCTTATCCTATGAGATGAAATCATTCTTTTTTTATTAGGTGACATATGGAGTGCTGATTAATAGTCACTCTCCTGTAATAACAAAAACTGTACATAAATAGTAATCTGCTTCTTTGAAACATTTGTCTCGCTGGATAGATTGCTCCATCTGATTCTGAATACAGAGCTATTTATTATCCACATCAATGTGGTTTCATCCCAGTTCATACATGGAATTAGGGAACTAAACCTAAGATGCTAAGAAGCTACTGGGTTACTGTATTGTTATCACGTGACTATATGAACAAATGGCGAAAGTTTATAACATGAATGTAACGTCTTGATTTTGTAAATTTACTGTGTTCAGGAAATTGGTTTTCTCAGCACTTAAACAGAACTAAAGGGAAGACTTATGTACTTTGGGTAGAAGAAAGCAAACCCCATACAATTGCAAGATTTTCTTTCTTGGCTCCCTGGAATCTTCTAGCCTATTGGATTTCCTATTTGCAGTGTTTGTCTGGAAAATCAATACCAATGATTCATCTCTAAGCAAATGCTGTCACGTGGCTTGCACCCCACACTTCTTATTAAGATGGACAAGAATTCAATTTGAAAACACAATAGACAACATATAAGAAGCCTGTTTAGCTGTCTGATCTTCTTAGAGGACTAGAGAATGAAGATTACCAATTTGGGCCATGCTTCAGATGTATAATTAAAACTAGACTTTTATCAGGAACAAGTATTAATTACTCCCAAATGGATAATCCACTCAATTCCTCATCTTTCTCCTTTTTCATCTTTTTAGGTGGGGAGTGCCGAACAAATTGATATGTGCAGGTTTTGTAAACTTAAACGGATAGTTTGTGCATAAATGTATTTTCTGTCAATAAATGTGTCTTATTAACTTGAAACGCTTAAGAAATTGCTATTACCAGCAATAATGCCAGCAGCATACTGGATGAGTCCGTGCTGTTTGTGGATAGTGGTAGCTGAAAAAAGCAGTAGATTAGTGATAGATTACATCTCCCATCATCTTGGACCAATGAACATGTAAACCAAACCTAATGGATATGAAAATGCAACAATATTGAGGAAACATCACATATTTTCCTTGGTAGTTCAAAGCACAGAAGGAATAGACCCATAATGGTGAACCTATGGCATGCATTCCAGAGGTGGCAAACAGCGCCCTCTCTGTGGGCATGCGAGCTGTCACCCCAGTTCAGCTCTGCTGCACATGTGTGCATGCCTCCCACCAGCCAGCTGTTCTTTGGGTCCCTCCCGCGCATGTGTGAGGGCAGGGTGCACGCAGGGAGGCCATGCTTTGGGCACTCAGTCTGGAAGAGGTTAACCATCACTGGAATAGACTATCCTGCTTGAACTGTAGATCAGTTATAATTTTTATCTGAAGATAAGTATTTAGGGGAATTAGAGAAACAGGCATCAATGGCTCCTCTATAAAACTTCGTAGATTTAACCCAAAATATGAAAAGTATATTTTGAAGTCAGACTTCTTTGGAAGGAAGAACATTTCTGAATGTGTGAAGGTCTAAGACATACAAGGTCTTGTACATACAGATATGATCACAGCTGATAGTACACATCTCTTCAGGGTTAGATTATATGAGCAGCCACCTGAGAACTTTTGCCTATTTTCTTATATAATATGATTCTGGAGAATACTTCATATCCAATTATAATGTCCTGTATTGAATTATCACTTCTTAAAAATCAGCAATATAGAACGCAAATAATAGGTGGCTTTTAAAAATGAAAAATAAAACAGAAATATTTATTAGTAAGAAAATCAATATTGCAGGCGTAATGTTTGTATTGCTTTCTAAGAAAAAAAAGCATGATTTCCATTCTGAATATCTCTAATGTGTTGTCACTATGAATAATTATGAATGGAGGAGCAAAAAGAACTGATGGAAAAAACTAGTTTGAAGATTGAGAGGAAAAACTGAAACTTGAATTAATTCAAACTGTATGCTATTTCCAAACAATTGAGACATAGAATGAAAAAAATGAAATTAAGGACATGCTAAAACTGGAGAAATTATAATTGATATTGTTGGTGAGAAATTCTGTGATGAAAATGATAGTATTGCCTAGAATGATTATTTTTCAAACAATACCTTTTTCAATAATTGATATACTATATAAGCAATGGCAAAAATAAATACATCTAGATTTGTATTTTAAGGGAAAAAGCCAAGGATTAGATATAAAATCCTTCCAGATGCAAAGGAATGAGAAGGATTGGGACTGCTTCATTTTGCAGCCTGCTACTTAGTCTAGATGAAAAGTGAGTTTTGTTGAGATATAAGAGAATTTCAGAACTAAAAGAGTATGACCTGAGATTTGGATGACATGGCTTTCCAGGGTCTGATAAAGTTAAGATTAATGTGGCTTTTAAAAATCACTAAATTACAAGTACCATGTTGAGAACATGAAATAGATATAAACCCAGAGTTTGCCCAAAAATGCCATTATGGGTCTCAGCACAAGAAGCATTTTATAGAAAAGAAACAGCAGCCAAAGAGAGATGGTTAACTTATCAAGAATGGTTATAACAAGAGCACAGAGAATATAAAATGAAATTAAGAGATCAATTGACTGCAGAAGGATTTGATTTTTAAAAGATTTTCATATATACATATTGGAGAAAAAAGATTTAAGATAACAAAACATTTGGAAAGGAACAGCACAAGACAGCATTTAAAATTGAACTATGTACAATTGATGAACATGCAAGTGCTAAAATGTATTAACGGTGTTGAAATTTGAAATGGAAGATGTGAAAGACCGTATAATAAAATGGACTGACAACTTTGGACAAAAGATAATAATGTAACAATGGGAAAATATGTGGCGGAACGGACTGAAGTTATGTTGTATTAAAAGAGAAGTTTTTAAAATGATGTACTCTTGGTACATCATGCCTGGTAGAGTTGTGACTATCTTAGGATATTATCATCAGTGGCAACCTATGGGAAGGACAATGTCAGTTTGTCCTTTGTACAGAAGTTTACAGAAGCTTGCTGGGTCAATTGTTAATACCTCTAGTATTGTAAAATGGAATCCAGATGGCCTTCCACCAGAAGGCAGAGGAAACTGGCTACACAACATTATTCAAAGCAGTGACATCATCTGATAGAATACAAGGATAATGGATGGTCGTTTATTTAGCCAGGGAATGCGATGGTACCTCATTTTTCAAATTGCACCACTGTTTGTGTGTGGGAGTACTGTAGAGGAAGTGTGGGAACAAACATAAAAAAATAGTCAAGGAGTGAGTGGATAATTCCTCTATTTGATAGACTTATTATTTCATGCTAGCAGCGTAGGTGGCCACACTTCTTTGAACTGTTATTTGCATTTCCAAGCAATAAAACTGGATATTTGGGAAAGCTTAGCATATTTTACAAGTTACACCTATGCAACCTGAAGGAAACAGCTCTGAGAACAACGGGACACATGTAGTAATGCAAAGGACTGCAGACACATCACCAATTTTTATTTTTGGCTTGTGGAATTGTTTTATATGTCTGCGTTGTGTTCAGAGGTAGTATTCACTTATCTTCCCTACCAGTTAGCAAATGTGAGTGTGCTCACATGCACCTCGTCTGCGCATGCACACTACCTTCTGTGCATGTGCAGTGCTTGCACATTACGTCGGAGTGGGTGGGCGAAGCCTCCCACAGCCGCCGCTACCGGTACTTCCGAACTGGAAAGAACCGGCTGTTCTTAGTTCTGTAACTCAATTTCTAATATTTTCTCTCCCCCCCCCACATAACTTATAGTCAAGATAGCTGGCACATAACACAACCAGAGGTAGTTGTGTTAGGTGCCAGCTATCTTGACTATAAGTTATAGGGGGGAAAAAGAGAAAGTATTAGAAATTGAGTTTCAGGACTAAGAATTTTCCTTGGGGACATGACTAAAGACATTTCCATGACAGTCCTCTATATTTAAATATTTACTTTTACAGCTGTATTGCTATCAATGCAAATGCCACCAGGAAAAATGAAACAGTGTCAAAATCACGGTAGGACAGACTTATATTGGCCCCATGGATTAAAAGTGGTCAAATCCTGACCAATGGAGGTGGCAGCTGGCATAGCAAGGTCCTGTTTTACATTATTTTTAGACCAACCAAGGCTTTTCCTCCAAGTTCAATAAACTTTGCCAATATCAATATCAAACACACATCAAACCTACTGCATTACCAAAAGTCACTGTGTTTCTCTACGTATGTGTGTTATTTAAAAATATTGGAAAATATTTCTATACAAAATATAGCAGATGCAGGAATGGAAGGGAGAAGAAAATAGCAAGCTTAGGGCAGCGACATTGTAGAGTGGAAACTCAACTCTGAATTTTCCCAATTTCCCAGGTGCCCAAACATTTGCAACAATGGAACCAAGGGATATGAAATGTTCTTTTGGGGATAAATTAATATTAAAAACTGTAGCTGTTAGTTATGTTTATCAACTATGAAAAAATTAAATAATGTGCCAATGAGAAAGAAGGAAAAAAGATATAAAGGTGTACTTAAAGCATTTAGAAGTAAAACTCTAGAATCTTTATAGCAGAAATATATAGGTTCAAGTGACTTCAGTGTTTATTTATTTCCTTACTTAAAATATTTGCAAATATTTAAAATATTTGCAGGCAGCATAGTGGCTCAGTGGTTAAGAAGTTGGCTTTGTTGACTGGAAACTGGCAGCCCAAGTTCGAGACCTGAACACCATGCAATGAGGTGAGCTCCTGTCCTGGTCCAGCTCCTGCCCATCTAGCAGTTCAAAAGCATGCAAATGCAAGTAGATAAACAGGGACTACTTTGATGAGAATGTAACAGCACTCTGTGTCATCATGCTGGCCACATAACAAAAGAAATATCTTCAGACAGCACTGGCTTCATGGCTTTGAATGAAGATGAACATCGCTTCCTATCAACAATGAGTGGAGTAAAATTCACAAGGATTCCTTTATCTATACTTTTACTTTTTAAAATATTGGCAGACTCGTCCAGTAAGAAAAACTTTCACCATTGTCCAACAAAGAAAAAAAAAGAATCATTATAAACAAGTCAGCTAAATGAGACTGTAAATATAATGAGATGGTAGCTCATAATCACAGCAAGAATTGCATAACATAAAACAGTTTCAAGATTTTCCAAAACGTAATTGGAGCAAACATATTTCTATTAAAATCATGTTTGATCATCTGAGGGCCATCTCTGAGAAGCTGTGCTTTCTCTAGCCTACAACTCTTTCCCCTCTTATAATCGAAGGGATTATAAGACCACAGATCCCGTATTGTTGTTATATTCAGATGAACAGAATAGTCCTCGCTAAAGTAGTCCTTTAGCATTTGTATCTGCAATGTTTTCGTCCATCTCATTATATTTACATTTGACACACTTGTTGATAATGAGTCTTTTCTTCAAAGAAAAAACAAGAAAGTCCAGGTGCCTCCTAAAAAAAGACTTTTGGGATAGTAGAAAAGTAGTTATTGTGTAAGTGGATATTTTTACTCCATAATAAGAGAAAATGTATTCAGGGGTGGGTTCTGGCAGGCACTACTGCCGGTTCAGTTGCTTGCGCACATGTGCAGTGCACAAAAAAATGTGATTTTTTTTTTTTGGTGAAAAACAACATGGCGGCCAGAGAATTGGTTCAGGGGCGTGGCAGGCCTGGGTCGCTGCCGGTTCCAGCGACTCAGGACACCAAACCACTACTGGTTCAGCCGAAACGGTCCACTGAATTTATCTATAAAATGCATGAAAACATAGAAACCAAAACATATACTTGAATTTTGAACAAGTAGAGTTGGGTATGGTTTGTTTAATGGGTTTGTTACATATCACCAGTAGTCATATGGCAAGGTTTCTTCTCCTGACCTGAACAGGCTTTAAATAAAATATTAAGCCATATTTTCATCAATCTATCTAATGTCAAATATGTATGCACGCACCTATATAATATGTACATACTTTTGAGTACTGTATCATACAGTTAGGGAAAGTTGTGTGTGATTGTATGCTATATTCATTTTTTGTTTTTCTAGTTTTTTGCAGCACCATTATATTAAGCTACAGATTCTCTTGTTTTGTTTTGAGAGTTTTGAGGGTTTCCATTACACTCATTTGATTTAATGGCCTATTTCTTACCAGAGAGATAACAGGAAGTGAGGGAGGGAATGGTAATTTTTTTTCTTTTAGCTTTAATGTTCACACTTGTGACATTGGTTCAATCATCTGGAGCATAATATCACATGAGTCAGTTGAGAGTTGTGAAAACATGCTCAGGCAATCTTGGGCCATAGCATTTCAATGCACTTAGAATGGTTATAATGCTCACATAATTATTACAATGCTCACATGTAAAATGTATTTTAGAGCCGCAGTGGCACACTAGTTAGAATGCAGTACTGCAGGCTACTTCTGCTGACTGCCTTCTGCTTGCAATTTGACACTTTAGATGTCACCAGGCTCAAGGTTGACTCAGACTTCCATCCTTCTGAGGTGGGTAAAATGAGGGCAATACGTTGACTCTGTAAACCATTTAGAGAGGGCTTTAGAAGCACTGTGAAGCAGTATATAAATCTAAGTGCTATTGATACTCACTTTGGACACCAGTGTCTATTGTTTCACTTTTGTCTCATTCTAGCACTTTGATTTTTGTGCATGATCATGAAATGACCTTTGATGTTTGGGAATTTTACAGATAAATTCACAATACATTAAACAGCAAATATGGAGATGTTTAATTCCAAATTCTATGTAGTTAATCCTGTACGGAACACTGATTTCTTTATAACCACTTACTAGGGATAAGTTTAAGTGCTACTGCTATTTTAATAAGAATTGTACAATGTATTTTACTGGTCCTGAAAGTCAAGGGCTTTGGGCATTTACTTGATTTCACATATAAAAACAGTGACAAGCTGCCTTAGCATAAATTTAACCAAATTTTAGCAGCTTCAGCTGCTAAGTAGAAGTTTACTTTACTTTATAGCTGGGATTATAGCAGACAAATGCAAATACATTCAGGCACATGACTTGTGTGATGAAGAGTCAATGACAGAGAAGAAATTTATTGTACATATAATCTCCACATTTCTGTCTCACCTTCTCCCCCACCCCTGTACACATAGTATGTTCCTAATCCTCCATTTCTTCCACATCTCCATATTGTGCTGCTAAAATTGACCAGAAAAGCAAGATGATCTTTGGTGCTATTTTTTGTTTTAATAGAAAGAAAAAGAAGCACATTAAACTTCCAGTAGGTTCAGCACACTTATTCCATTTAGAAAGGGAAACTCAAAAAGAAAAGAAAAAAGGATTTGAACATTTCTGCATGCTAGGACATCTCTTGTAGCTCCGAGAAGCTGATTTTTCTTAATGTTTTAATTATCCATCCAAAATCTCAACCACATGACAAAGAAAAACACTCCATGTACTGAAAGAAGGCAGCATTGTGCTAAATGCAGATATGTTTTTTTTTTACCAGGGAGTTGGATAATATGTGGCCCTTCAGATGCTGTTGGATCATAAATCCCAGCATGAATGGAATCTGAATTAATTATCACATGGTTATATATTTCGCCACCCTGCTGTAAGTCTTGGTATGTAGATTTATATCACACAATGTGCAGGAAAAGTTCTCAGGCATGTACATTTTAGTTACTTTTTGCCCTGAATATCCAGGTATCACAAAGACAAGGCTAGTGGTACACAATAGATAGGGCTATTTCCATGTTACTTCCTTTTTTTTTTCATATGAGTAACATCTTATAACCCTTCTGAAAATGCTCCTCAACATTTTCACTTCATCCAGCACAGTTGGCTGGATCAGTCCCAAAGAAGTTTGACAAAAGTATACTTATTTATTTATTAAATACTTACTTATGGGGAAACCTTCTATGGTTTTGTCCACCTGGCTGTCCAGATGTAGAGTCTCTGTTAGACATGGCTCATCACATCTACTCAGTGAGTGCCAGGTCAAGGGCGCAGCTTAGTGGCTCTTCAGAAACTCAGCACAGCTGAAGACTTGAGAGCATTTTCTATAATGTCAACGCAAGGGCTGACCTGATGGAGAAGGGTCTGTATAAATTTGATGGGCAGAGAGGATCTCCATAGATAACTTCCATTTTAATTATGCAACAGACAGATATCTCAGCAAGTGGCAGATGGACACTCACATTGATGCTCCATCTGCTGTAATTGGGGAAGAAGGCTGTAGAGTGATTGTACAGGTGTGCTGGATGGCCTTCTTGATCAAAGAGAGTTCGGAAATTATGAAATATGTGTGTCAAGGGGGGAGGGGACTTGTGGAAATTAATGAACTTTCTCCTCCTTTAAGAAGTTATTTAAGAACTATGCATTGCAAAGACAGAAGTGGGACCTCTAAACTATTACTACTCAACATCTTATGATAAGTAAAGAGTTCCATGAGAGACTGTTAGGTTGGCTAGTTTGGAGTCACTTACATCTCAGTCTAGAAAATGGAAACTGCATTTATGTTGTGACAAAATTCTCCACAGAAAGTGTATACCCCATATATGAAAGAGTTTTTGTAATTCCTAAGATAGAATAGAATAGAATAGAATAGAACAGAACAGAACAGAACAGAACAGATTTTTTTTTTATTGGCCAAGTGTGATTAGACACACAAGGAATTTGTCTTTGGTGCATATGCTCTCAGTGTACATAAAAGAAAAGATACATTTGTCACAAATTATAAGGTACAACACTTAATGATAGTCATAGGGTATAAATAAGCAATCAAATCATACTAGGAAACATTCAACATAAATCATAAGGATACAAGCAACAAAGTTACAGTCATAAGTGGGAAGAGATGGGTGATAGGAATCATGAGAAGTTTAATAGTAATAGCAGTGCAGACTTAGTAAATATTTTGACAGTGTTGAGGGAATTATTTGCTTAGCAGAGTGATGCCGTTCTGGGAAAAACTGATCATAGATGAGTTTGTACAAATCTTTAAGGAACAGTTCCATAGACCTGGATTTGACTAGTGTCAATTTCTCATTTTACCAATTTTAAACTTGTTTCCTATTGGGCATTACTTTGAAAATATATATATTTTAAAGAAAACAGCGCATTTTGTTCATTATTTTCTTATACATTTATCGGGTACAATAATACAATACAATAGTAGAGTTGGAAGGGACCTTGGAGGCCTTCTAGTCCAACCCCCTGCCTAGGCAGGAAACCCTATACGTTTCAGACAAATAGCTATCCAACATCTTCTTAAAGACTTCCAGTGTTGGGGCATTCACAACTTCTGGAGGCAAGCTGTTCCACTGATTAATTGTTCTCACTGTCAGGAAGTGTCTCCTCAGTTCTAAGTTGCTTCTCTCCTTGATTAGTTTCCACCCATTGCTTCTTGTTCTACCCTCAGGAGCCTTGGA
This sequence comes from Natrix helvetica, assembly GCF_964273705.1. NCBI lineage: Eukaryota > Metazoa > Chordata > Lepidosauria > Squamata > Natricidae > Natrix > Natrix helvetica. The sequence continues at coordinate 86,597,327 of NC_138552.1, forward strand.
GAATAGTTTGACTCCCTCTTCTTTGTGGCAACCTCTGAGATATTGGAACAATGCTATCATGTCTCCCCTAGTCCTTCTTCCTCTTAAGCTAAACATACCCAGTTCCTGCAACTGTTCTTCATATGTTTTAGTCTCCAGTCCCCTAATTATCTTTGTTGCTCTTCTCTGCACTCTTTCTAGAGTCTCCACATCTTTTTTACATCGTGGCGGCCAGAACATTTTGCATTGTATGCCTTATTCCAAGTAAGTCCTCCTAATACAGAGAATTCTGCTCATTATTTGCAATGCTCCCCCTGAGGCCATTTCCTCAATAGTCTTCCATTTTATTTTAGGGAATATGGAGAGAAGCACGTGATGAATATGAAAAAGTAAGCAGGGCTCTAAACACGGGCTTTGCATTTATTGGCCTAAAGCCTGCTGGCATTGCAGCTCAAGATTCTACCAAAGTAAAGGCATATTTTTATTTTACTTTATTGAAAAGATATTTTAATGCACTTCCACCCAGTTTTCATAGGAGATGTATAAAAACAAGAATGTCTATGCATAACATCATACCCATGTTGCAAAAACAGAAAAGAATAGTAAATAAATAGGAACATTAGAAAAAATATACAGCTAGATGAGATTAAGGAGCTAAGTCAAAGTTGGCTTTCCAAACACATCCATAATTTAGACTAAAAAGTGTGTGTATAGGAGGAAGATTTTTAGAAAATTCCAAGTCATTTTCAGATTTCTCTAGCATTTATCTTTGTATTATTGGAAACCTTCAAACCAGTGATGGGATTCAACATTTTTTAATAACGGTTCTGTGGCCATGGCTTTGTGGGCATGGTGTGGCTTTGTGGGTGTGACATGGGAAGGTTACTGCAAAATCCCCATTCCCTCCCCACTCCACTAACCTGCTTTCCAGTTCTGTTCTCCTGTTCAGGGCAACAAAAGAAGATCAGCTGGGAAGCCGGGAGGCGGTGGGGGCGGGGCCAGCCTATTTGCCGGTTTGCCAAACTACTCAAAATTTCTGCTATCAGTTCTCCAGGACCTGTCAGAACTGGCTGAATACCACCTGTGCTTCAAACATCATGGTTATGAGGTTATTCATTACTAATATTTCAAGCAAGCCTATGAGTAAATCATTGAGGAACACTGAGAAAAAAGCTAGGGGAGTCTTGAATAATACCATTGGATGTTCTTGAGGGAGAGCAGCATGGTGGTCTTGTGATGAAGATGCTTGCCTCCCAATTGGAAGGTTGAGAGTTCAATCCTAGGTTAGCGGCAGATGTTTTTCTCTCAGGGAGCAAAGAAAGGATATCTGATGGAAACTCCATGTGGTGTCAGGAAAGACATCTGGCCAGTAAATGCTCAGCTGCCTCCAGTCACCTGACCTTACTTTGAATTAAAAGATTACAGGATTGTTTTAAAAAGGGGGCGGGATAATGTTCTTGAGGGAGATTGGTGGCCTAGAAATATGAAAAATAAAATAATAAATAAATAATTGTTGCTGGAATGAGCACCTACCCTGAAGCAGAGAGGAGGCCTTAGCGGTCTAAATGCCATTTTTGTTGGGGTTGGGGGCGGATCTACCTGAAAATTCTCTTCTGCCATTGTTTGCCAGGTCCTACTATTCATTGGAAGTAACTTCTCACAGATCTGCTCTCTCCCTTTGGATTTAACGTGCAATAGCGGTGCACTGACGATCAATCTTGAGCAAGCTTGGACCAAAGGAGGTATTCTGCTGGTTTGCCCCAGTTTGGGTGAACTGATGGTGGTGGGAGGCTCTGCCCACCTGCCCAGACGTCATCACAGATGCTCTGCGCATGCACAGAAGGATTTGCACATGCGCAGAAGTGCCACACATGAGCGAAGCAAGCATACGCTCACACACAGTCCTGGTTCTGAACTGGTAGCAAAGGTAAGAGGATTTCATGCCTGCTTTGGATCCAGCCAATGAAGGGATCTGGTGACTCTGTTCCTAAGATAAGTGTCAAGCTTCGAAGCATACTTATGCTGTTGCAACTATTATCACCTTTCAGCTTGTCAACAAAATAAGGGAGAGGGGAGGGAGGAAATGAAATGTAGGCTCCAGACTTCCAGAGAGCAACCTGTGGGTTTCAAGGATGCTTGAGAGGTGGCTAAGATCTTTGGCTAAAATTGGTGGCTAAAATTGAATTGGACAATGTGACCTATACCAAAGCGGGAAGGGGGGATTTTATATTTTAATTATACAGGATTGCGTGGGAAATAGCCAGAGCTGGTTTTGCTTTAATCTGTGCTGATAGGATGTACTCAATAAAGTTTTGCCTAAAAGGATTGGACCGTCTCACCTGTGCTTCCTCGGTAGCGTTCATCAGTTGGGACCTTGACAGTAAGTCTTTCTCATAGATAGTTATAGATTCTCTCCAACACTTAGCAGAGTATTATGAACAAAAGTCAGATGAAACTCCAGAGCATCATTCATGCCCGTTTACATCTTCAAATTCTTGCAGTGTTATCAATGTTTATTTTCCATCAGTTTTTCTTCCCTTAGGTAAACATTTCTAAGTTCTGGTCAAAGCTCGGTTCTTTCCTGTAAATGTCATTTAATCCATAAAAAGCGTTCCGATTTTGACAAGCTTAGGATGAGATACAGAACATGTAATACCTAAAGTGCCCGATGTCCCATATATATTTATATGTGTCTAAATCATTTTATCATCCACTTAAGAGCAGAACAAATTAGTCATACCCTCTGATTCGGTACACATTATGCTGAGACATGCCCACGCTAATATGCTTTCTGATAAAGTAAATGCTTACCCTGTTGGAGTACAAATCTTATTTGGGCTCTGGAAAAGTCAAGGGACAGAAAGCTGACTCTGCAGCAGGATTGCTTACTCAAAGGGAATTGGAGATTTATTAGCAGATTTCATTAAATATATGGTTGCCCCGAGCAGTCAAGGTTGCAGAAATGGGATGCAACAGGAAAGAGGTTTGCTGGGCTGGAGAACAGCAACATGTAAAATGAACACTGCTGTGTAATAAAACACTGGTGGTCTTTCACTGGAATAACTTTTCTTCCACTGATACCCTCTAGGTGTTTTTGAGCTGTCATTCCTAGAATGTCTGAATATGAATTCTGGGAGCTGCTCTCTAGAGCAGTGATGGCGAATCTTTTCAGCACCGAGTGCTAAAACTGGAATGTATGTGCACACGGACTGGAGCCCAGAAACCAAAAGACCAGGTGACCGGTGCACATGCACACGCTGGCCCTCTGGTCTTCAGATTTCCAGCACTCCAGGACACATGAAGACCAGTTGGCCAACGCACATGTATGCACCAGAAACAGAAGACCAGCTGGCGATGGCCCATGTGCCCACAAAGAGGGCTCTGCATGCCACCCCTGGCACGTGTGCCATAGGTTTGCCATCACGGATCTAGAGGATCTAAGCTTGTGAAAAGGGGGGGAAATGGGTGGTGGAATCGCCAGAAAATTGGTTATTACTTCATAATAATAACCCTAGTTTAGGCTGGAGGTGTGATAAACTACCGTATGTATTAAATGTAAAAATGTTTTTTTTTTTATGCCCACTTTCGAGCATTAAGGCAGACATTTGCATATTTTAAAGGTTCATTGCATCCTACGTTTCGTGCATTTAGGCAAGTATCAAAGTTTAGGTATTTCAGAAACAGGCAGAAATTGACAGCAAATTATATACACACAAAAAAATGCACATTCCATTAAAGCAAAAACAAAAAAGACCTTAAATGCTACAATCCTTTGGCCTATCCAGAGGGGAAACTACTCCAAATTCAATCAGTTTTGTTTCAATATAAGAGTACATAATATTAGGAGTTCTGGTTCCGGCGGCGGCGGCGACGGGCAGCTCTTTGCCCGCTCCGGCTCCCCAGTGGGCTTCCCCACTCCTTGGGGGGCACAGGACACCCCGCAGAGGGGTCCTGCCGGAGGGGCGGCATCGCGGAGGACTCCTGCAGCGCTGGCGGCCGGCGGGAGGTCTCTCGCGCGTCCAAGGCACCGGGGAGCAAGCTCGAAGGGCGCTTCGCGTTTCTGCGCCTCGCGCCTCGCTACAAGCCGATTGGAGAATGCAACAATTGAAGGAAGCAGCTGCGGTGCGGTGAGGTCGCTTCTCTCTTCATCCCTTATTCTGCATGAAGAATTACTCAGCTTTTTAAAACTTTAAAATAACTTTCGGAGCATTTTGGAGGTGCGGCTGGAGGGAGGGGGGTTTCCCCCCCCCTTGGACAAGCGGCGAGGAACAATTTTGCTCTCGGCCCCCGGGGAAGGAGGAGGGGGGAGAGCCAACGAATGAAGCCTCACTCAGGCTGAGATGATCTTCTTTTTAATTTAATCCTACAAATTACAGTGATTTGAGGACTTTTGGAACTTTTTAAAACTTTGTTATGCCTCTGTGCCCAAAACTGGCAGGGCAAGATGGCACACTTCCGTTGTCTTTATGAACTGTGAAACCTGACTCCACCTTTAAAATTCAGGCTTCCGGTCTTTGTCTCCGTGTCTCCCAGAGGAATCTCTTGTGGATTGGTATTTTTTAAACTTTCTAGGGGAAATTTTCTATCTATTGCCAGACTTATTGGAGAGATTCTCTTCTGCCTGGTTCTTCTGCTCCCGGATTCACCTGGCTACCCTTCTTTTGTAACTGTTCATTTCATATTTGGACTGATCTTCTAACGTTATAAAGGAGGCACCCAAAAGATCCCCTCCTGGAAAACCTGGCTTTGCCACTTCTGCTCCAACATCCGCAACATCCAGTCCAGCCACACAGTCAAAGATAACAGAACTGATGCAACATAAGACTACAGAGATGGACGTTCAACAAATGCTTCAACAAATTTTACAGGGCCAGGAGGAAATCAAGAAACAGCTAAGGGAAATGAAAGATGAAATTAAAGAAAATCAAGCCCAAATATATAAGAACTCACAAAGACTGAATCTTGTGGAAGGGGGGGGGGTGAGGGGGGGTAGAAGCTGTGCAGAAAGGGAACAAAGATCTTGACATCCAACAGATGAAAATAGAATTTGAGAGAATGTCCTATTACCTTAGATTTCAAAATGTTATAGAAGAAGATGGGGAAAACATAAGGGACATCATGATAAACATCCTGGCTGATTACACACATAAAGAAAAACAACAGATGGGGTGGGATATAGACCTGGTTTATAGAGTGAACTCAGCTTATGCTAGAACTCACAATGTACCCAGGGAGGTTCACATTAAATTTCTTAGAAAAAGCACAAGAGATGAAATTCTGGGTGTACAAAGGGGGCAAGCATTGACATACCATGATATGGAGATAACCATTCTGAAGCAGATCCCTAAGAAGATTAGAGAAAAAAGGAAGAATTATTCGCAATTAGCGAATAAATTATACCAGAAAGGGGTGTGGTTTAGATGGTTGATGCCTGAAGGTATGCTGATATTCTGGGAGGAGACAAGAATTAGAATCAATTCACCCATAGAGGCGCAGGCCTTTATGGAAAAAAACAGAACACTCCTAGAAAAAACACGAGACACTACAGCGGACACGCAGGACACGGGAGGGGCCAGAGCTCTGCCAGTGGAGGGAGATGGGGCAATAGCAAGAAGACTCAGATCACAAAAATAAACAAGAAAATCATATTATTATAAACTGACCGAAAGTGATAATGGAATTATATCTGGATTTTATACTGTAATGTCTAATCTGATTGAATTTAGTAATAGAACTAATATGCTGATTGTAATCAATTATATACCAATGCATCATATATAAATGTATACTATGAGTATGGAGAGAGGGGCGCCTGTCACACTTTGCAACTGCCATAATTTGTGTACCTGTCCATTTACCCTTTTCCCTATAAATGTTGAAAAACCAATAAAAAATTTTGTTAAAAAAAAAAAAAGTACATAATATTGCAGCCTAAAAACTGTAATTTAGATACATCCCGAAAAATATGTTCAAAATATAAAGAAGTAAGTCTGTTTGCCTATCTCTATCTATCTATCTATCTATCTATCTATCTATCTATCTATCTATCTATCTATCTATCTATCATCTATCTATCTATCTATCATCTATCATTTATCTATCTAATACGTGTGTCTACACAGATAGACAGATAGACAGACAGTCATATACATATACATACATTCATGTACAGTATTTGTATATGTATATGATGTATATATGAATGAAATCAATTTAAGTTGTAAAGATAATCCTCAATATACAACCATTCATTTAATGAAAATTAGAAAAACAGCATTGGGAAAAGTGAGGTACAACCAATCCTCACACTTATGACTGTCGCAGCATCCCCATAGTCACATGGTCAAACTTTGGGCACTTGGCAACCAGCATGCATTTAGAATGGTTGCAGCATCCCAGGGTCAGATAATCTCCATTTGCAACTTTCCCAGCTGGCTTCCATCAAGCATCTTCAATGGGAGAAACTGGATTCACTTAAGGACCCTGTGATTCAGTTAACAATCACTGCGGTGATTTCATTTCATAACCACGGTAAAAAAAATATCATACAATTGGGTGTGACTCACTTTAAGAATGCCTTGTTTAGCAGTAGAAATTCTGGTCCCAATTGTGATTGTAAGTGGAGGGCTACTTCAGTGGAATTAAGAAGAGTAATGAAAGTGTCCCAAATTCAGGACATGCAAGATGGTAATTAGTTACAATTATAAACTAAGCATTGTCACATTGGACAATTTCCTCAACTTTGTTTTCATTTATTTCCTTATGTTCTTTTTAAGGATTTTTTTTCCTATCCCAGCAACAAGCATGAATGAAATAATTTAGAAGTAGCACATTTACATTTATTTCACTTATACACATTGCATACGGCAGGGGTGTCCAAACTTGGGAACTTTAAGACTTGTGGACTTCAACTCCCAGAATTCCCTAGCCAGCCATGCTGGCTGGGGAATTCTGGGAGTTGAAGTCCACAAGTCTTAAAGTTCCCAAGTTTGGACACCCCTGGCATACGTAAATACAGAACCCATCAACAATTTCTTTTTGTTTATTGTGCAATAAAGGGAAATAATGAGATAAGGACATGAAAGCCACAAGATAAGAAAAAGGCAACACAAGTACAGGTAGTCCTTAGCTTACGGCCACAATTGAGCCCAACATTTCTGCTGCAAAGTGAGACATTGTTAAGTGAGTTTTGCCCCATTTATACTTCAGTTGTTCAGTGAATCACTGAAGTTGTTAAGTTAGTAAGACGATTGTTAAGTGAATCTGACGTTGCTTGTCATAGGGTCGCCAAAGGAGATCACATGACCCTGGGACACAGCAACGGTCATAACTATGAGTCAGTCGCCAAGAATCTGAATTCCAATGACATGACCATGGGCATGCAGCAATGGTCAGAAGTGTGAAAAATAATCATAAGCCACTCTTTCAGTGCTGTTGCAACTTCGATCAGTCGCTAAATGAACTGCTGTCAGTCGAGAACTACCTGTAAAGCTATTTATGTATTGAATCAATTTATAGAAAGCTCCAACTCACACCTTGTGACTCTGGACGGACAACCTAAGATTAAAACTAGTCTAAAAAACATTATGCAGAACAAAGGCACAACGCAATCAAAGCCAGCTAAAATCATTCCATATTAACTAATTTCAATCAGGCTCATGTACCAGCTTGGTCCAGCATAAAAAGCCTGCAAAGTGATGAATCATCAGGAAATTTACGGCAGGTGGAATCAGACTTAAAACCAATCATATTGTATTTTAAATTCTGGAATTGAGAAAACGCAACATGGGGCCTCCCTTTTTACCTTGCTGTACCCTTGTCTCTACAACCTGCTGGCACAGGTTTTTACACATTTCTGGCACCTAAGTCAACTCTAAATCGGTAGGATGGCGTAAACAAAAGTGAGGAAATCATAGAAGCCACGATAGGCGTAACATCCTGATGAGCTGCTCTGAAGTCAAGAGGTTGGTCTCTTAGCAGTAATCAAGGACAGGCCTAGGTGCAAGTGATCACAATACTTATTGAGATATAGACGCCTCAGAAAAAGCCTTGATGAATGAAATTGGAAGAATTTTAATTTTTTCCTGGAAGGGAAAAGGTTGCTCTTAGCTGAGTCCACCTGAGAGACCTAATCTTTTTTTTTTTGGGGGGGGGGGGAGGTCTATCAATGCATTGGAATAACAATAGAAAAACAAGGAGGGAAACTGAAGGGTCAAGAAACAAGGGAGAAAATGTGGAGATGGACTTGTCTTTTCCTAAAATTCAGGACAGCCATGAATAAAATGAGTGGAAAGCTGCTCTTCCAGATTCCGGCGCTCCAGTGTGTGTGAAGCCCAGTTGTGGCATGCTAGAACCTGGAAGAGCAATGGGCGATGGCTCGTGTGCCCAGAGAGATGGCTCTGCATGTTACTTCTGGCACGTGTGCCATAGGTTTGCCATCACGGTCCTATAGCAGCCAAACTTCATCTCCCTGTTTTATTTTTGTAAAACATTCTGTAATTCAAGCAAATTCACTTTATTACATGCTTTCATTAAGCCATGTAATATACAATGATGTTGCATTCGTATAGTTATTTCACCTGCTGACACAAATGCTATATACTTCATTTTTATACCCTTTCTCTTAGAGTCAGCCATTTTGTAATAAATACAAATTATATATTCAGGACCACATCATCAGCATGTGAGATTGACTTACTGTGCACACATGAATAGATTTCTACTTCAATCCAACCGCAGAGCAAAACTTATCTCTCTCTCTCTCTCTAACCAACTTCATATGTTAGTTTTGCTTTCCTGCCGTATACTACAGAGCTGTAGCTACCTTTGTGTTTCCAGTTTTGCTCTGCAAATATCCATATGACCACTAGAGGGAGGCAAGGTGTCAAAATTGCCCCTCCTTTGCCACCATCTAATGATCATGTGACTTTTGATGACCTAACTCCGCCTGTTCTGATTTATTCCAACGTTATCAATACTTATGGTAGCTGATTTTTCAGGATTTTTCAGAGTTATTAATGAAACAGACACTAATGGGTGACACAGTTCAGGATTCACCCACATAGCTCTTCAACATTGTCATTTAAAAAAAAAACATTACAAAATAGAATAAATTTTAGCTTGCCTCTCCTGATCGTTGTTTTCCCTTCCTGACTGGCTTTCTCTGTCCCCACATTACAAGAAATAAACAGTGTTTGAGGGGTAGATGATTGCAAGTCAGCCAATTGATCATATGTGAGTGCTAGTCTTGTTACAAATGGAATTATCCCTTTATCTGGGCAGATGGCTTGTGAAACTTGTCAAGGGTGTCCTTTATTTCCTCTTATATTTAATTTGATCCTGGAACTGCTCTTATATTTAATTTGATCCTGGAAGTGCTGGCCTATCTTGTCAGCCAAATGGAAAATATTTGAGGCAAAATACTATCTGGAGAGGCACACTAACTGTTGTTATATGCCAACAATACCCAAATTCATTTTAATAATTATCTATTTCTATACATCTGATAATTTATCAAGTAATTTGGTTGCTTGGAGTATGACTCAGACATTTTCTGTAGGCTGCAATGTATGCAAAGTGATCATAATTGAGGTTTAATTATTTGAATCCTTTTAAATATCTGTGAATAACTACTGCAAGGAAATTTTCTTCATTTGTGGATTTAAATCTAACCAACTCTCTATCTCAGATAAAACTGACAGATAGATCTTGAAAATCTCACTGAATTTATGGGGAGAGTTAAGTGTTTATGGGGAAAGTTAAGTGTTAAAAACTATTTTTTTAAAACAACCTTGTAATCCCTTTTATCAGGGGTGGAGCTGCATGATTGAATGCAGCTGAGCATTTACTGGCCAAATGCCCCTCCTGATGCCTATGCAGAGTTCACAGCAGATATTTTCTCTTCGAAGAAAAGTGACAGAGAAACATCTGTCACTGCCTAGGATTGAAGTCTCAACCTTCCGAGTAAGAGGCAAGTGTCTTCACCTCTAGGCCACTACACCACTAAGTGTTAGCCTGATATATTTACTTAAAGCTATTCCTGTGCTATTATCTTTAAGTTGTTTTAAACAGATTAATACAATATTATGTTTTTTTTAATGGAAAGCACAATCTCCCAGGCATTGTCTAAATTATAGCTACCATATGATTATGGGGCTAAAGGCATGCATTTTGACTTCAAATGTTTTTACAGAATGGAAAATCAGATAAAACCCATTATGGCACAATTAGTTATTATGTGGCCCCTTTGACACTGTGTGGGGTTTTAGCTCCATTTCTAGCTCTAGCTCTATTGCTTGGACATAAGTATAATTTCTTCATTATTCACATGACAAACGTATAGTCTGGGACAGCCTGTCTGAAAATTGCTGATAATCCTTTTCTTTGAAGTTATAGGTAAGGAGTGGTTTTAATATTTTAAACCACCACTTGATTTCACAAGTTCATCCTCATGCATTAGCAGCAACTAATACCCCTAAATAGTATTGGAATGTATTTGAGATCATTCTAAATCTACATTTAAAAGTAAACAGTTCAACTATATTTCTAAGGTAGCTATTAGCTACTTTTACAAAATGTAACTGCATTTACAATTTATATTAAAAGAACTGGGATATCTCCTATTAACAAATCAATAATAAAACTGTCTTAAGGACTACTAAATGTCTTTTTTATGATCTTAAAAATGACCAACTCAAGGGGGAAAATTGCTTTTACGTTTACTGGCTACCACAGGTCCAAAATGGATTGGATACTTGCGAAAAGTTGTTGTTAACCACAATTTCTTAAAAGTTTAAAATGGGTAAGAAGTCATTCATTGTTATGATATTGTCTCATTTTGGTTTCATAGCCATTTGTTTTGTTAATCAGGCATTACAAAATTCAGTACAGAATATTCTTTTGAATTATATATGAAAGGAGATGATGAAAGGGGAGAACTCTTTCGGAGAGAAAAGCACCACATTTAGCATCAGTGAGATGTGTTCATTTTCAGCTTATGAACTAATTCTCTAACAACATAATGAAGGACAGAAGTTACCTGTCAATTAATCCAGGGGTGTCAAACTCAAAGCCTGTTGGCTGAACCCAGCCCATGAGATGCTTATATCTAGCCCATGGAGCCATCCCGGAAACGTGGCCGCGTGCGCCCTCCAGGCCCTGTTTTTGGCAGCTATTGCCTCCTGCAGCCCTCTGCCAGCAAAAATGGGGCCTAGGAACCAGAGGAGGGTTGCTCCGGATTTGGCCTGATTTGGCCAAACCGGTAGTGGAATTCAGGCCTGGGTTGCAGAACCGGCAGTCACCCAGGCCTGGCCTGCCCCCGAACCACTGCCAAAAGACCATTGCCATTTTGGTTTTTAGTGACTGCATGTGCGCAGTTCACTGTAAATTGAAAATTGGTAGTAAAACCAGCAGCAACCCACCACTGCTGGGGACCCCTGACATGAGTGAAATTAAGATGGCTATGCCTACTCCAGCCATGCCCCCCCCCCAAGGTTAAACACAACCCTGATGCAGCCCTCAATGAAATTGAGTTTGACACCCCTGAATTAATCCAAACAATCAGGTTATAATGAAACCAAAGCGATTAAAGGTAGATGCCACAAAAGTATATTTCTTTGCAAAAAGCTAAGTTGATCACTGGGCTTCTAGCGAACAGACTGTAATTGAAAGATACCAAATGAATCATCTTTACAGATGTTATACATTTGGTTTTGTTACATTACAAAAGCAAGGGGGAAAAAATTACAAATACAGTGTGACCCAAACACTGAAATACTTGGAGAAATTATTGGGAGGCCTTCCATATTACTTTTTATACTGATGAAATCATTTCTGATAATATCAGCATGCCAAATAAACAATGTTGTTTATTGTGCCAGTATCCATTCTATTCACACTCTACAGGATGGACAGCTGTCTGATTTCTCTTATCTGTCTCCGTTCCAGGGTCACAACACCAAGCCCTGAGCTATTTAATTTGATTTATGCCTTTCTAAGGTATAAAAATAAGTATAGGAATTTGGCCTCCACAATGGATATCATGTTTCTGTTGTCTCCTTGTCTTTTGTTATTTGTTTGGAGGGGTAGAATGTGTCCCTATTTTCTTATTTATATTTAAAGTAACAAAGTTAGCAGAAAGTTCAAATAAAATTGTAAAAAGGAGGTAGATTGAACAATAATAACAGGACACACATTAGGAAACAAAGAAGAGAAACTGACGGGGAAATCACCCAGAAAGAGGGGAGGGCTGCCCATAATTGGGACAGCACCAGGGATGGCATTAATGATATCATTTGCATGAATTCTATTGAGATGACTGACTCCCACCCACACACACAATCCCTGAAGAGAGTATAAAAAGAGAGTAAGTGTAAAAGGCAGAGTAAGTCAAATCACTGAAGGCTTTCAAGAAGAGACTGGACAGCCATTTGTATGAAATGGAAAGACTCTCCTGCTCGAGCAGAGGGTTGGTCTAGAAAACCTCCCAGGTCCCTTGCAACTCTGTTATTCTATGTCAGGGGTGTCCAAACTTGGGAACTTTAAGACTTGTGGACTTCAACTCCCAGAATTCCCCAGCCAGCCAGAAGTCCACAAGTCTTAAAGTTCCCAAGTTTGGACACCCCTGTTCTATGTCCTATGTCCACCTGTTTTCTTTACTGTAGAGTCATCAGCAGGGGTGAAATCAACTTACCTTCTCTACCGGTTTGCAAAATGTGAGCTCACTTCACTCACATGCACCACCTTCTGCGCATGTGAAGAGCATCAAAAACAGGACCTGATGATATCCAGGTGGGCGGGCGGAGCCTGCTACTGAGCGCACCTGCAAAGATAAGTAGAACAACAAGGGCGGGGGGGGGGGAATCCACTGTGCCATGTGATTTAGATTAGCTAGAAATCAGGAAATCCAACAATTCTAGCTAATAAATCATGTGCCACAGCTGATTGTTGGAAATACCAATTTGCCAGAACCGGTAGCATTTTTACTACTGGTTTGGGCAAACCATTCCAAACTGGTAGCATTTCACTCCTGGTCTCTTCCTCTATCTTCATGTGGACCTTGGTGTGGTGAACACAAATACTTTGCTGCCAGTAATGTCTGTGGGTGGGAGGGTCAAAACTTTAAGTTGGCAGCCAAAGTCTTACCCTCGTTTTACTGCAAAAAGCACTCAAAAAACAGGCAGGCTTCCATTGTTCAATATCCTTATATTGAAATAACATATCATATTAAAATTGAGAAATGGGCATTAGATGATTTAATAATTTGTTGATTAAGCTAGTTCTATTAACATTTTATGGATATATCTTTAGTTTCTTCAAATGTCACTCATTTCATTACTATTCTGTATATTCTGCTCTCATTATATTAGCACTATTAGATTTGGTTGCACTTCAGCATATCTTCTTGATCTTATATTTCACCCATAAAAATATTTTAAAACAAAACAAAAAATGATCTTTAAAAATATAGGGTGGTTTCAAACATGATCACCATCTTCATTTCCTGAATCCCTTGTGGGTGTCCTTTTGCTGCAACATAGACCTTAGAAACCTCCCAAATTTGTTATCCCATTATAGTGTTTGAAAATGAGAATGGAAAGTTATCCCAGTAATCTTAAAATATTTAATTTAATTCTTAAGTAAATCTTCTATGCTGCAACTTAATATATGATCCTGATCCTTTGTGCCTGGTATTTCCCACCTTTATTATTTAAAAAGGTAAAGGTTCCCCTCTTACATATGTGCTAGTCATTCCCGACTCTAGGGGGCAGTGCTCATCTTTGTTTGAAAGCCGAAGACATGTCCATGGTCATGTGGCCGGCATGACTAAACGCTGAAGGTGCATGGAATGCTGTTACCTTCCCACCAAAGATGGTTCCTATTTTTCTACTAGCATTTTTAATGTGTTTTTGAACTGCAGAAGCTGAGACAAGTAATGGGAGCTTACTCCATTATGCGGCACTAGGAATTCGAACTGCCAAACTGCCGACCTTTCTGATTGACAAGCTCAGTGTCTTAGTCACTGAGCCCCCGCGTCCCTTATTATTTATACTTATTTATACATATTATTTATATTTAAAAAACTGAAGGCGGCGAACATACGTAATACTCCTTCCTCCTATTTTCTCCACAACAACCCTGTGAAGTGTTTTGGGCTTAAAGAGAGTGACTAGCCCAAAGTCTCTCTGAAGTCCAGCTCCCAGCATGCCATTCAAAGACCAAAGGTGGGCTTCAGTGCAGAGAACGTAGCTTGCAATGCATTGTGGGCTTACACAAAGTGGAAACCTTTTACTCATCCAGCAGCTTCAGCTTTATTTTATTTTATTTTTTTCCTGCTTGAGATGTTAAAGCCAGAAACAGGCTAATATTTGACAACTTGACAACAGAAAAATTAAGCAGCCCATTTACCAGCCTTGACAACTGGCAAGATCTGATTGGTCTCTTCCACAACAGCTGATCGGCTCATTGCTATGGGAACCAGCAGGAAGCAAAGTACCACCTAACGGGAGCTGTTGCTCGGAGGTAAAGGTTAATACACAAAACATATGAACAAGTTAAGAAGTGATTATAAAATTCTGGTGGCTAAGAAAGAATTGCCTGACTCTGAAACAATTTAACTTTTTTTTTTTAAAGGAAATAATCCACAGAGAATTGTCTTCCCCCCAAAAAACTTTGATTGACACTTTGTTAAATGAAACTTGTAAATTAAATGCAGAGGAAACTGCCATTGTCCATAAAGCTTTCCGGTGTGATCCTTTGTGTGTGTTTGCGTGTGTATAGCATTTCACAACAGAATGGAGACTTAAAACATGACTCCGAGAGCTTTAAAAACGCAATAGGAGCATACACTCATACCCACAGTAAAATCAATAGAGTGAGGAATGACTCAAGCAGCTTGTATTTTCACAGTGGTAATCAAAAAGTAATTTTAGATCCAATAATTTGTATTGATTGTTTGTGAAACTGTAACACCTTATGCCAGAAGCCTGGTTGTGTGGTTATAAATATGTGTACCATTTTGTTGTGCTTGTCCTTTACTTATTGAGTTTTATTTTCTCAAGAAGAATCTTATTTTATGCTGTTAATACACAGGAGGAAGGAGCAGATTCATGAACATTTTTTAACAGACTTTCAAGTCTAGCAATCTTCTCTGTGTCTGCCTTTGTAGAGGGAGTATTGAAGAGACACCATCCCTCTTAAGAATGCCTTTCATTGAACAAAGTGGAAAAGCTGGTTTTATCATCAGGAACAATTTCTGATCTTCTGAATCAAGGCTGTGGGATCTAATTGTCTTCCAGGCATTGTTGAATTACAACTTCCAGAAGCCTCGACCAGCATAGCCAATAAAGAGCAATGTGGAAGTGGTTTTGAGTGATAGCTGAATGGTCATGTATTCCCTAACCTGTTTGAAAACAATTTTCCCCAATTTGTTCTCTACTATCTAAGATGGAATACAATGCCGATATCTCTAGCCAGTATGTGAGTTGCATGGAAGGATCAGGTTGGGGAAGGCTATGTTAAAATACACATCGAATGTTGCAGATTATTGGATGATGTATGGAAGGGGTAATCCATCAAAAGGGATCCTACTGATTTGACACATCAGGGCTATGAAATCTATTAGGGGAATGGTATCCAGGCTGTGTGATAATGTCAAAAGCTGGAGGTCTTAAACTTAGAGATGAACCGATTAGGGAGTTCCATCTCAGATTGGGGAACTACTGACCTAGTCTTGGCTGGGCTGTAGTATTGTAGGAATGACTGACCAAAACGCAATATTTCAACAAACAATCAGCAATTAGTACATGTAACTGGTCTAAATTGTAGTCTAAAATCTGCATCCTTGTCATGAGGGTATCAAAAAAGCTTCTTTCATTTTACTCATTTGTGCTTGGCTATTTCTTCTTCATGTACCTTATTCAACCAAATAGCTGAAGTCTTCTTGTGATGTTGCTATTAAAAGGTAAAGGTTCACCTAGCACATATGTGCTAGTTGTTCCTGACTCTAGGCGGCAGTGCTCATCTCCTTTTCAAAGTCAAAGAGCCAGCGCTGTCTGAAGACATCTCTGTGGTCATGTGGCTGGCATGACTCTATGCCGAAGACGCACAGAATGCTGTTACCCTCCCACCAAAGGTGGTTCCTATTTTTCTACTTGCATTTTTAGGTGCTTTTGAACTGTTAGGTTGACAGAAGCTGGGACAAGTAATGGGAGCTCACTCAGTTATGTGACATGATTCGAACTGCCGATCATTCTGATTGACAAGCTCAGCATCTTAGCCACGCAGCCACCGTGTCCCCTTAGGACTATTAATATTAAATAATAATTATTAATAATATTAATATATTAATATTTCTATTAATGATGTCTCTAAATCTATCTTCCAGTCTTTTCCTCTTTTATTAGTTTTCCATTTGCTGATTTAAGGCTTGTCTTAGAATTGCAAGATGGCTAAATCTAGTATAGTAGAGGGTTACAACTTGGAACAGAACAGAGCAAAGAAAAGCAAAATGCCCACTCAAGACATTCCTTCATCTTCACTTTGACCTTAATTGACATGTAGAAATCATCTCCATGAAAGAAAGAAGTACCAGTCATTTTACTCGGCTAGTTATGATCCTTGCAACCTAATCCGAGTGGAATTGTATTTTTGAAAGGCAGTTTCTTTTCATTCAGAATTATTTAAAATAAATGAGAAGTGGGTGGAGGGAAAACTGTATTGGGTTTTCTTTCTTTTTAAGTATTCTTTCTTTTTTTTAAAAAAAGTTTCCTTCTATTAGTTATTAATTGATACGTGGTGGTGGATGAGTTGATGTGTTTGTACTTCTAGTACAGTTAGATGATTTCATAGAAAAGGCTAACATTCCTGGCTTGTAGGATCTGTTCTTTTGTTCTTGGAATCCAATGGTCCATCAACCGGAATCTGTTGAATGGAGAATCCCAAGTAGTAAGAAAGAGGTTATCCCACGGTTTATGCTAAAGACAGGAAACTGTTTAGTGTTTAGCAGATTGCTAAATTCTTTCATGTTCACTTCTTCTCCCAATGTCTCTTTTGCTGCTTTTTAAAATTAGGTCATCCAGAGAAACTGATGAAACAGAGCCTCTGGTCTGTCTTCTTACAACAGAAATTTAGGACTGATAAAAGAGTCAGAGAGTCCCTTTGGCATTTAACAGGTTCATATATTTCGTGTCTTGAGATTTACACAAGTTATGTACGTTCAAGACAGCTACTGACAATATTAAAGGAGTGAGGGATAGAGAGGAAACTTGTGGGGGACCATGCTTGAAAATTTGGAGCAAGGCCTTTCATGTCTCCTATAAAACTGAATTTGGATATGCAGTTCTTTTGTTTATGATAAATCAGTTTTAAGTTTGTGATTTATGGTAAATCACAAATAACCAAGTACAAGAATCTTTTGTCACTTATCCTAGATATGAATAACTTTGGCATTAACATATACATGCCTTTATTACAACAACAACAACAACAACAACAACAACAACAACAACAACAACAACAATAATAATACAATTTCAACTTAAAAAGGGTTCCCCACGCACATATGTGCTAGTCATTTCTAACTCTAGGGGGAGGTGCTCATCTCCGTTTCAAAGCCAAAGAGCCAGCGCTGTCCAAAGACGTTTCCGTGGTCATGTCTAAATGCCAAAGGTGCACGGACCACCACCAAAGTGGTCCCTATTTTTCTACTTGCATTTTTACATGCTTTCGAACTGCTAGGTTGGTAGAAGTTTTCAACTTAGAGATGGTTGATTTCAACTTAGAAATATTCTTATAATATTTGATAGAATGAGGTGTGAGACTCTAATTCATGCACTATCAAATGGAAAAACGTGCAATTGTGCATCTCCTCATTTCAAAATTATTTGATACATTTAATACATAATCATTTTAACATGTTCAGCAGGATTGCTTTAAATTATTCATCATTAATTTGGCTGAAGCTAAACTCAGGATGATGCAATTATTACAGATACCAAGATATCAGTCGTTTAATACATTTGACATCAACAATGAATTCTCCAGCATTACCCGTATTATAAAATAAATTACCACTAGAACTGAGGCAACTATGTTCGTTACAACTGAGGGAAGTTCAAAATCTAGTTACAGATGCTTCCCACATTTGGTACATGTACAACAAAAGTACAAAGAAATGAGGATTACAAACATAATGTAAAATAGTACTGAATCCATATCAACGGGACTTTCTATATTGAATAGAAAGTTGTACAACATTGGAAGTTCCTTTATTTATTCAGGCCTTCAAATGATCTAACATTTCAACACTTACAATTCTAGTTGCTCATGGTGTTTACATTTTATATGTAAAAAAAATATGATTTGTTTTTATATCATTTTTATTAAAGGGGTGGACAGCGTATCCATTCTCTAAGTGAAATTAAAAACAAAACAAAAACCCAAACACACTGAAAATGTATATGTATCTCCTCCCCACCTTCGCCAATATAATAAATATAAACTAAAACATAGGAGGAATAATAAATAACATGTGACCGTTTATTAGATGAATAAATCATGACAAATAAACACTTTATTGGATTTACCCTTTTGTGTTATATATAATCGTAATAGTAGCTGTCAGTCACATTTCAATATAACTGATTTTAAGAGTTCCCTGCATTATAGTTATATAAGTCATCACGCAGTTCATCATCCCTGCATTCTCTTGATGTGATCAATTGTGATGTCACCATATATAAATTCAGTGTGATTTAAGACTTCATATTCTCTTAGTTGAGGCAGGGGTGCTACAGCTGTTTCTGCAGAGATGTCTGTTTATGTTAACTTGCCCTCTCTCTCTTTTTCTAATGTGGTCATTATTGATGACCTTCTCGGCAACACTTTTAAGGTCAGATAAGCAAGTTAAAAGGACAGTAATTAGGAAATGGATTGCTTCACTAATAAAATTCTACAGCTTGGAAGATGGTGCCTTGATATTTCACTTACCTCTATTAGAAACAATTGTTACTGGCAACTTTCAGAGATTTGCCAGTAGTCACTTACAATTTGTAATTCTCTTCTTCTCCCTGACCCTGTTCCCCTTAACTGTATATACTGTTTTCTCTGAGAAATAGGTGAGCACATTCTTTCACACTACCATGCACTGAGCCAATTTAAGGCTTGCTGTTAAATATAGCGATTGCCTGTATATTCTTGGGCACCTTAAGAATGCAGGTCGTAGCTAATTTTAGGGGCGTGGTGGCTTGGCGACCTGAAAGGTTGGAAGTTCAGCAGTTTGAATCATTAGCGCCATTTAATGGAGTGAGCTCCCGTTACTTGTCCCAGCATCTGCCAACCTAGCAATTTGAAAGCACATAAAAATGCAAGTAGAAAAATAGGAACCAACTTTGGTGGGAAGGTAACAGAGTTCAGTGCACCTTCGGCATTTAGTACAGTGGTGGGTTCTGGGAGGTACGGCCTGGTACGGCCGTACTGGTAGTAGGCATGAGGAGCGGCCATTGTACCAGTACAGTGGCTCATTTGCCCCACCTGCTCGCCCATGTTCCTTAACTGTTTTTGAAGCAACCGGGCCAATTGCGCATGGACACACAGTGTGTGGCGCCTGCGTGACTTCCGCTCAGCAGCTGGGTGTTGCAGGGTAGTGGCATGCACATGTGTGCATGGCGCATGTGCCCGACGAGGACGCCCAGCCCCGTTCGCAGCGTACCAGTTGCGATGGGAGCCAGAACCCACCACTGGTTTAATCATGCCGGCCACATGACAACACTGGCTCTTTGACTTTGAAACAGAGATGAACACTGCCCCCTAGAGTCAGGAATGACTAGCACATATGTGTGAGGGGAACCTTTACTTTAGCTAATTTTATTTTTCTTTCACCTGATTTATCTTCTTCAGTCCTTCAGCAGCTTGAAAGTGGTATTGGTCATACTACTGTTGTCTATCGTGTTATTCCCACAACCATCTTGTGAGATAAGTAGAGCTGAGGGAACTTGGTTGGCCCAGTCAAATTCCATGGATTTGAAACCTTTTGCTTCCTGACTATTCAAAAACTCTGATCACTTCTTCGCATTGAGCTTAAATATATTGGTATCAAACTGTATCCTTGGAATATAGTTTGTTTGTTTGTTTGTTTGTTTACACCACTCAGAAACAAGCTGTTTCCACTCATATGGGCATCATCTGAGAGCTGCATCCAAATAATATGAAACAAAAACAATTGAATATAGTTTTTTAAAACATTCCAGGGAGCAGAAAAAGAATAACAATACAAAATGAAACAAAAAAAAATCCAGAGATTATAACAGCCATGTTGCTCAAGATACTGGAAACAATCTATTAATAATTTCTGAAAAAAAATGGGTAGAATGATCGATTGTTATAAAACTGCATGGCTACAAATCCCCATGCTTTTTAAAAAAATGACCCAATTATGAGTTCATCTAGTGGAATCAAAATGTTAAACAGCTTCCTTGCTGTGAATTAATTACGTCTTTCTATGGCTCTTTCATCGATTTCCAGGACATTGAAGGTTTTGTCTGTTTTGAAACATCTTGGAGAATGGTTTCAGGCCTCTTGGGGCAATGCTATTCCAAAATGTCAGAAGGTTTGGCAGTCCTCTCAAAAGTAACACACAAGGTAGATTTTGAGGGCAGAGAAAAGCAGAGATGATGGAGTACAATGGCATGAGCAGACCCAAAATTGTACTGTTAGGTTTGGCTTCTATGACCTTGGAGGAATTTCTAAGTTAGCCACTATGAACTTCCAACGTTCCAAATTTTGGTTCAGTTACAATGGCTAATCCCTTGTAATGATATTTGTGTTTATTTGCATTTATTAGTTTCTCAAACATGTACAAGTATAAACATGAACATGAACATGAACAAAGGATATGAGTACAAATAAATGGGGACAGTAGGACAGAGACGGGAGCAGAGGTCATATTCAGCAGGTTCTGACCAGTTCTGGAGAACTGGTAGCAGAAATTTTAAGTAGTTCGGAGAACTGGTAAACTGACTGGCATCTATTCTCTGCCTTCCGAGTCCCAGCTGATCAGAAGGAAATTGAGATTTTGCAGTATCCTTCCTCTGGAGTGGGGAGGGAATGGAGATTTTACAATATCCTTCCCATGCCACGCCCACCAAGCCACGCTCACCAAGCCATGCCATGCCATGCCATGCCCACCAAGCCATGCCCACAGAACTGGTAGTAAAAATGTTTGAATCCCAGTACTGGACGGTGGGCACATTGGTGCGCTTATGAATGCCCCCTTTAAGGACCTCTTAGGAATGCGCCGAGGTCCACAGTAGACAGTTTAAGGTTAAAGCTGTGGGGGTCTGAGGATATAACAACAGAGTCAAGTAGAGCATTCCAGGAGTTGACCACTCTGTTGCTGAAGTCATATTTTCTGCAATCGAGTTTGGAGTGTTGTAGAACTGAGATAACCCATATTTTTCCGAGATCTCTAGGCTATTAAAGTTGGCTACTAAAGGCAAGCAAACTTAAGGTCATTCTGTGCCATTTAAAGAGCCTCTTTTCTTTAATTTTCTGATCTTTTAGATTTTCTTATAGAGGAGATTTCTTTCTGCAAGCTGAACAAAAATTAAAACAAGAAGTTGAACAACTACTTAAACAGACGTCTTCATAACCGTTTTCTTTGGAACAAAGGAAACAATTCTTCTTGAAAATTAGAATCAGCCTGCATGCTTGTCTCAACGAGGGGGTTGGGGAGGGAATTCAGATAAAATAAACTCTGTAAGCCTCTGATTTTGCTTAAAGATAAAGAAAGTACAATAATGCATTTTCCCAGAATGACAGCTAGTGATATCTGCAAATGGCTTTCATCAGAAGAAAGCCAGTGTACAACTCCAATCAATACACTGATAGTCTGTAATGTAAAGATTAAGATCAGAATATTTAAAAATTTAATACACTGCCTCTCCATATAGCACTTTGGAAGTCAATATCTTTGGGAATCCGGTCCATTTCCCTGGCTTGAAAGCATTATATATTTAAGGTTTTTAAATAATTCATCAAGTCCATGTGATTAAAATGAAAAATGTCAGTCCATCCATTATCTCCTGCAGCTGCTGCTTAGATATTAGTTTGCCTAACTGCTCAGGATGCAATACTTAATTGAGACTTCAATAGATGTGCCACTGAAAAGGGGTTATAGGCCCGTGAAACACAGAATACAACATTAAAGGTTGATCTTTAAAAGGGATTTATATGCAAACGCAAGTTATTGTCCAATATTTACATTTATGGGCCATGCTTAAAATGCAATTACTTGGCCATAAAAATATGCAGATAGGAACTGGATATACAATTCTTTGTTAATTTCATTTTTCAGTGCTACCAGTAAGGACTGAGGGATGCAGAACAATTAGCAAGGATTTTTTTTCCCCATGGCTGTAGCTCATGTTCCTGATCACTGACACATACACACCCTCTGTACATGGCCAATCTTTCTTTTTTTCAGACCTCATTCACAGATACACTGAATGTTCAACCCATTGAGTGCAAAGCAGAATTGTATATGTCACAATTCTGCACAATTCTCTTGTACAAACCATTGTTATTTCATTGTCATGCAACGGCTCGCCTTCAGAAGTTGTGGGTGCTTCATCACTGGAAGCTTTCAAGAAGAGACTGAATAGCCATCTGTCAGAAATGGTATAGGGTCTCCTGCTTGAGCAGAGGTTGGACTAGATGACCTACAAGGTCCCTTCCAACCAGAATTGGGTAGCAAATCCCGGCTCTACGGGTTTACTTGTGCTCTCTTGCGCACAACACTTCTGCACATGTGGAGAAGCTTCTGCGCATGCATAGAAGCGTCCGGGTGAGTGGGCGGAGCCTCCCACCACCGCCACTACTGGTTCACCCAATCCAGGCCAAACTGGAAGCCACCCACCTCTGTTTCCAACTCTGTTATTCTATTCTACTTTCACGCTATATTTGGAAATCCTTTATTGACACACAGAAACCTGCGTCTTTGGGACTGATCCACAATCTTATTGTAGTATGAAGAATGAAAGCAGGAATCTTCCTGCAGGCTTTCCATATACAGGTACTCCTCGACTTACGGCCACAATTGAGCCCAACATTTGTGCTGCAAAGTGAGGTATTTGTTAACTGAGTTTTGCCCCATTTTACCTCAGTTGTTAAGTGAATCATTGCTGGTGATAAGTTAGTAACCCAAGTGAATCTGGCTTCCCCATTGACTTTACTCGTCAGAGGTTCTTAAAAGGGGATCACATGAGACAGCCATGGTCATAAATATTTTTTCAGTGCTGTTGTAACTTTGAACTGTCACTAAATGAACTGTTGTAAGTCGAGGACTACTCGTATGATAAGAGAAAAGCATAATTGTGAGAATCTGAATAATCAGCACCTCAAAAATAAGTGGTGTGGGGGAGAACTGAGAAAAGGCAAACAACTGCCAAATGTTTGTTTGCTATTTAGGGTAGCAAATGAATTTGAGGCGATCACATTCTCCTCACAGTCCCAAGCATTAAATGAGGCTAAATTCATTGAGTCTGTTATGTACTGTGAATTATTGGCTCAGCTCTAATACGCTGTTCACTAATCTATGCTGCTGTAGTCATCGTTAATTTTTTCGGATTTGTCTTCTCCACATACTTTATATCGTCTTCTCTCAGGAGTTACATCAGCTGCTCATGGGAATGGAACTGGGGGCTCTACAGAGGCACAAGTGAATTGCTGAAAAGCTGGAAATTCCCTTCTTCCCACTGCTGCCAGAGCTGCAAATGCCCCTTCCTCTCTGTGTTTGCTAAATAGGCTTTATTTAATAAGTAAGCTCTATGATAATGAGATGGAAATGCTTGCTAAACCAGTAGCTGGAATGCCAGGAAAAGAGAGAGAGAGAGAGAGAGAGAGAGAGAGAGAGAGAGAGAGAGAGAGAGAGAGAGAGAGAGAGAGAGAGAGAGAGAGAGAGAGAGAGAGAGAGAGAGAGAGAGAGAGAGAGAGAGAGAGAGAGAGAGAGAGACTGACTCTGTTTTGTTTTCTTAGATTGGAAGGAAATGAGATCCTAAAGCTGTGCTATGTGTTTTGAACCAATGGCTGTGTTATTGTATTAAGAACTGGATATCTAGTTTTTAATCAATGCCAGAACATTGTATTATGACCTTTGCAGATGAGAACCTAGCACCACATACATCACAGCAATCAGCTGTGATATCCTCGATGTAAGGGTGTAGAAGCTGGACTGGATACCAACATTAATATTTAAGATCCCATAGATAAAGTGTTTCCAAATCCCACCTCAGACATTAGCAATAGTAATAGCACTTAGACTTACATACCACTCCACAGTGCTCTAGAATACTTTCCAAGCAGTTTACAGAGTCAGTCTCTTGCCCTCTCCCCCCCACAATCTGGATCCTCATTTACCGACCTCAGAAGGATGGAAGGCTGAGTCAACCTAGAGACAGTCAGGATGGAAGGAATCAAGCTCCAGGTTATGGGCAGAGTTTGCCTGTAATACTGCATTCTAACCACTGCGCCACCACAGCTCCTATCATGGTGGCATAGAGGTTAGAAGGTGATCACAGATACACCAAACAAGTCTGCAAGCAGCACCTTATCATTCATGAACATCCTAAAATGTTGTTATACGCTGGCCAGAGTCACCTTCTGTGAAACAGGCTGATGTATAAATTTGATAGGTAGATGACAGATAGATGGCTGGAGCCTTCCAGAGTCACTTAAATGACAGATAGAGAAAAGATTAATAGATAGATGATAGATAGATAAGATTAACCGATAAGTGAGATATAGGTGATAGATAGATAGATAGATAGATAGATAGATAGATAGATAGATAGATAGATAGATAGATAGACAGACAGACAGACAGACAGACAGACAGACAGACAGACAGACATACTTCAAGCACTCCAATTTAATTCAAAACATTTTTATCACTTTTATTCTTAATTTTTTTCATTCTGCTGGATTAATGATTTTAGCTCGCCTCCAAAACAACGTAATATTTGTATCAAAATCAGTCAGTTTTTCTCTATCTCTTTTCCTTGTTCTTTTTTTTTTACTATGGCTGTGCAGCTATTTTTCCTAAATATATCTTACTCGATTTCTTTCTCTCATTTTTTGCAGCAAATAGTTTTTTACATTTTTTTTCTTATCCACAGCCCCTTTCATTTCATCAATCTACCAAGTGTTCTGTAGAATATTTCATATTAGTTTAACACCACTTCTATGCCATTTTGAAATGCAATTAATTTCATTTTTGTTTCAATGAGCTTTCTCCCTTTTTCCGGATGTTCAGTTGAAAAATTAATCTTCTCATATTTTTTTCATACTGAATTTGTGTATGAACTGCAAACTGCAAACATTCCACTTTCATTTCTTTCATCTCTTTTATTCATTTAGTTCCATGACTTTTTCCCCCTAGATCCATTATTGTTATTCTAATAATTGTTCAGCTTCACATTCGGAACCTCTTATCATAGTTGCAATTCTTTACAGATTTTCTAAAACTTCATCTTAAATAATCAAACTAATGCTTTTACATTCATATGATTTTTTTTGCCATGCATTTACACATGAATATATTTATCCAATTTATTCTAAACAAAATATTCATACTTCTAAATGGATCTGCACCAAACAATAACCATCCTCATTCATTCTTGGGACTTTAAATGGTCCAATCACATTTTTTTCCTTTCTCTTTTCTTGTGTCTATCCTTCCTTCCATCTATGTCACATTTTCCTGGTTTACATTCAGACAAAATGTATAGGTATCCCCATCTGCCCTCTTCCCCAAAACTCTTGTTCTTCAGTGAAACACACCATCTCTAACTGCTGAATTCATAGACATTCAAACCAATTCATAATTTTTGACACACATGTTAATCCTCTCATTCATAATTAAATCTACACTCATCAATTCCACTCCACAAGATCAGATTAAATGTCCTTCCCTGTGAAATGTTTCATAGACGTGCAACTTTTTTTTTCACATAACACAATCAGATCCCTTACATTAAAGAATCTATCCCTACTATCATATTAAGAGGTCCAATCTGGAGGCCATTTAGAGTGATCCATGTTCATACCCCAAGCCTGCAGAGCAGTGGTGAAGTTCACATTTTTTTACTACCGGTTCTATGGACGTGGCTTGGTGGGCATGGCAGGGGAAGAATACTGCAAAATCCTCATTCCCACCCCACTCTGGGGCCAGCCAGAGGTGGCATTTGCTAGTTCTCTGAAGTACTCAAAATTTCCGCTACCGGTTCTCCAGAACTTGTCAGAACCTGCTGAATTTAACCACTGCTGCAGAGTTACATGCTAGCTTAGTGAATCTCAGGTTACATATACCCTTTATTGAATTTTGATGCTGACAGTATGGTTTTGAAACATTTCCTTCATCTGCTTGCTCCACAGAGTAGGATAATACTGCAATTTCATGCAGTAATGTTTGCTTTGTATTCAGAATCACAAGTACACAATACGTTGCATTGCTTTCATGACAGTAAAATATAATAAGCATTGTGGCTGTTGGCATCCAGAGCTATTAAAAGCTAACTTTCTGGCACACTACAGTATGTACAAAGCGAGAGGAGAGGAAAACATATGAAATACCCGAAGAGGACAAAATAAAAAATTTAAAAATGTTTCTCAATGAACCAGAAATGATTCAACCAGAAATTTCTGCAATAACCAGAAAGGAGATGACATCCTATTAAAAAGGTTGATTGTTTTGGAGGAAGGGAGGGAGGAAGAAAGGGAGAGAGGGAGGGAGGGAGGGAAGAAGGAAGGAAGGAAGGAAGGAAGGAAGGAAGGAAGAAAAGGAAGGGAGGGAGAGAGGCAGGGAGGGAGGGAGGAAGGAAGGGAGGGAGGGAGGGAGGAAGGAAGGAAGGGAGGGAGGGAGGGAGGGAGGGAGGGAGGGAGGAAGTTTTTTGAAGTAGGCCAGGAAAGGCAACAGACAACATAAGAACTACTGAAGATGTTGTTATAGGTATAATAACAGAATCTTGAAAACAGATTTTCAAGAGTTTCTATCTACTTTCCCAGAATGAAGATAGAACCAACTTGAGTTTCTTCTTCGTCCAATCCAATCTTTTGGGGCTAAGCTGTTGTTTTCCTAATGGCTATCACATTCTTCAATATTATCTATTTCATCTCCACACCAAGAAAGGAAGCAAAAACTGTTGTAAGAAAAAATGCATATAAAAAAGAAACTTTGTGTTTTATCAGAATCCCCCACTATTAATGAGGTCACTGGGGTCTTTCAATAGGATTCCAGACATTTATGCTGCCATAGCATTTAAATCCTGCTTGATCAACATGCCAGTAACACTGACATTTTCATTTGAAAAAAAAAACCTGGGAACTGGAAGGATGAAAAATTGGGACACCAAATCGAGAACAAGAGGAGCACAGACCTACATAAGAGGATTCCAAATAGCCTTTATTCCCATGCTGGGAGTAAAACCAAAAGGGTTTTAAGAGAAAGAGCCTTTTTTTATTTTAAGTGTTGATGTCTTAGAAGAAATTCTCTGGCTACAATCTTCCAATATTGGGATTCCCCCCCTCCCCCTGAGAATCCAGCTGAGATTCTATCTCAAAATAAGTGAATTTATGGGATTCGTTTGCAAGTATTTAGGATGGCACAGTATTACTTGTGGTGAACATGCCCTGTTCAACCTCTTTAAGGTCTCTTTTGGGCTGCTCATGTCCATCTAGGGAATAAAAAGCAATACTTTTTTTTCCAGAGGCCTTGCTAATGGGAAAACTAATGCAATTGCTTCCCTTTAGAATTAACTAAATGACACTTGCTATTTCACATTGCCATTATGAAGAAACCCAAGAGATACTTCAAAGTTTCCTTTAAAAAAAATCTTTGGAAGAAGGATGTCAAGATTGGGAAATAAAAAAATAATTTATAAAACACAAGATTTATGCAACCTGAAGAGGAACTAAGGTAAAGGTAAAGGTTCCCTTGCATATATGTGCTACTCATTCCTGACTCTAGGGGGCTGTGCTCATCTCCGTTTCAAAGCCGAAGAACCAGCGCTGTCCAAAGACGTCCCCATGGTCATATGGCTAGCGTGACTAAATGCCGAAGGCACACAGAACACTGTTACCCTCCCACCAAAGGTGGTTCCTGTTTGTATACTTGCATTTTTACATGCTGCTGGGTTGGCAGAAGCTGGGACAGTAACAGGAGCTCACTCTGTTATCCAGTGCTAGGGATTCGAACTGACGAATTGCTGACCTTTCTGATTGACAAGCTCAGCATCTTAGCCACTGAGCCAGTGCATCCCTTTAGAATTAACTAAATGACACTTACTATTTCACATTGCCATTATGAAGAAACCCAAGAGATACTTTGTAGTTTCCTGGAAAAATTCTTTGGGAGAAGAATGTCAAGATTTAGAATTAAAAAAATAATTTTAAAAACACAAGATTTATGTAATCTGAACAGGAAGTAGAAAAGCATACATCCTTCAAGATTCACTTTCGTGAACATTATTACTGGCTGTAACATTTATTTGAGGTATTCACCAGGTTCTGAAGATCAAAAGCTCTTTTAAAAAAATTAGGAGCACCAGCATCATAAATTCTGGGTCGGTCCACTAAACAATGACAAAAAATGATTCCACACTTTGAGAATAAATCTGAGAGTCATAACCTGAATGCAAACTATCAAATATTACATTAACAATGCATGACTCTAGGGACAGGGGTGGGTTTCAACCAGTACGGACCGGTAGGGCCATACCGGATGGTGAAATTTAGCATGTCTTCCCATACCTGTTGGTCAGGAGGTCCCGTACTGGAACGCTCCCTCCCCTCATTCACTCTTTCACTTGCCCTACCACGCTGCCGAAAAATTCTCAGAAGAAGAACCAGAAGAAGAAAGAACTGGTGAGTGGCTGGGGTGGGGGTGGGGAGGTTGTTGGGGAAGAGGGAAGAGGCAGAGGGGCTGCTAGAAGAGTGTGTCCATGTGAACAGGCTGTGGGTTTTTAAAAATATCTGAGTGAATCCAGGAACAGGGAAGAGGCAGAGGGGCTGGAAGATACTATAGGAACACACACTTCCAGCCCCTTTGCCTCTTCCCTCTTCTTGGATTCACTCAGACGTTTTTAAAACTTACAGCCTGTGCACATGCACACACTCTTCAACTCTTTTAAAAATGTCTGAGTGAATCCAGGAAGAGGGAAGAGGCAGAGGGGCTGGAAGAGTGTGTGCTGTGCACAGGCTGTGAGTTTTTAAAACTTTGAGTGAATCCAGGAAGAGGGAAGAGGCAGTGGGGATGGAAACGTGTGTGTAAGTTGATCAGTAATGTTGAAGACCAGCAAGGACAGCCATATTTCCTCTGTAAGTAGCTGTTTTATTGTTTTATGTACTTATTTAATTATTTAAGTAGTAAGTGCACAAAATAATAGATTTCCTTTTTTTTATATCTTCTTTTTGTGGGTCGTTCTTTGGGGCAAAGAATTCAGTGATATCAACTTGGCTACTCCCACCCAGTCACATGACTGCCAAGCTACTCCCACCTGGTCACATGACCACCCAGCCACTCCCACAAAACAGGCCACACCTACAGAATAGGTTCTAAAAAAATTTGAAACCCACCACTGCTCAGGGCACAGTCCAATTACAATAAAAATGAACAAAACTAAACAGTTAAAATTACATGAAAGCAATATCAATATGCACATACAGACAGACAGACAGACAGGATAGATTTGGTGATAGATGATAGAGATGATAGATGATGGAAATAGATCCTAGAACCAGTAGGTCCATTAGAAATACTAGCCTATACTAGTAGACTACACTACAGTTAATTCATTTATTCTTCTAATAGAATATGATTTTGATTCACAAACTCTTTTAATTGTCATTCTAACACTGTTTTTACTCCCTTTGTGTATCACTTATAGGAGGGGCATTCAAATATTTTGGCCTGTGGGGTTGCCCTTTGCCTTGGAAGGGGGTGCCAGGGACATCCTACTGGCTCCATAATAGAACAAAAAAGAAAAAAGTAAGATTGGTCATAACATGATAGTAGTCCTTGTTTTTTCGTATGTATGTGTGTCCTATGTGTATTTTATCCTTTTGATTGTACGCCGCCCCGAGTCCTTCGGGAGAGGGTTGCGGCTAATCAAATAAAATTTATTATTATTATTATTTATAGTATTCCATTATTTGAGGGGCTGCCACAAAGAAGAGGGGGGGCAACTTATTTTCCAAAGCACCAGAGGGCAGGACAAGAAACAATGGATGGAAACTAATCCAGGAGAGAAGCAACCTGGCATTAAGGAGAAACTTCCTAACGGTGAGAAAAATTAACCAGTGGAACAGCTTGCCAGCTTGTCTCCAGTGCTTCATCACTGGAGGCTTTCAAGAAAAGACTAGACAGCTACCTATTTGAAATGGGGTAGGATCTCCTGCTTGAGCAGGCGATTAGACTACAAGCCCTTCCAGCTCTATTCTGATTGATTGATTGATTGATTGATTGAAGTCAAGAGAGAACGAGAACTTGGGAAGGGGATGATGACGTTTTCCGTGGAATGTATGCACACTGTACCTATTTACTTGTAATTCCTTTTTTCTCTTAAAAATACTCCCTTGTTCTTGCATTTTATCTAACAATCATAATGGCATTCACACAAGTGCAATTCAAAATATAATTTGAAACTGAAGATGAAAATGACATCCTCATCATCACTGCATGACTGGCTGTAATGCCTTCAAAAGTATTACAATAAATATTAGAGTTGATCTTCTTCTAAACTTCCATAGGTCATGGTTAATCATCCGCCCTTTCAATCTGAGGATTAAAAATGGCTCAAAGATATGATGACTTAGATTTATAAAATATCAAACTGCTGATTGCGTTCTTCCAGAGTGGTCTGACATTCCAGCAACCCTATCAAGAGTTGACTTCCCTTAGCTAGGCCTCCTGCTAGTGCCACTAGAGATGTCAATCCACATAGATGAGACTGATTTATGCAGTAGAAGTGAACCATGAAAACATTCCTTCAGTACTGAGTTCATTACATGTGGTATGTGGTACATACCAGATTAACAAGAATTTAAAATGCATTTAGCAATAGCACTTAGACTTATATACTGCTTTACAGTACTCTTCAGCCCTCTCTAAGCAGTTACAGAGTCAGCATATTGCCTCCAACAATTTGGGTCCTCATTTTACCCACTTTGGAAGGATGGAAGGCTGAGTTAACCTTGAGCCTGCTGAGTTTTTAACTGCCAAATTGCAGGCAGCCAGCAGTTAGCAGAAGTAGCCTGCAGTACCACACTCTAACCACTGCGCCACCGTGGCTCAACTATGCAACACATGGATCCATATTTATTTGAAAGGAGGAGAACACTGAATTCAGGATGATCACCATCTCCAAAATAGGATAATGGGAAGGAAAGGAAGGAACTCATCTGCTGTTTTAAAGGTAAATTATTGAGGAAGAAGAAAATGTAGACTTCTTTTCAGTTTTAATAAGCCAAGGGTTGCCCTAGCCCTTTGAGTAGAATTTTAGAGACTGACTCTAAAAAGTAAAAGGACCAGGATAAAAGTACAGGGATCAAAACAAAACAAACACTTGCTTAAATGAAATGCAATTCAAATTAAATGAAATGAATTACCTTATAATTAACGATTTTCTTCTTCCATTTTTTTAAAAGGTGGAACTGATTTGAAGGGCACAAGGAGTCATACTGAGGGCTGTCAGCTGTGAATCCATGTTCAAAAACTTAAAAGATGGTTTTCATGTTTTCATATTGTATCAGCCATGGTAACAAAAGTATTGGGTGCTCCTAATTCATGTATATGAGAATAAATGTTTGATAGTTGCTTTGGTGAGTTAAACAGAGAGACATTTTGCCTGATTATTAGGTGATATGTCATTTATAAGTAATTGAGATTTTTCAACATATTTATTTGTTTAACTACAGTCCAAGGCAAATAATCAAAAAGGACATCAGTAGATGCAGTAATAAAAGGGTGAGATTTCATGAAAACCCTGAAACAATGTGTGGAAGAAGGTACCCAAGTCATTTCTGAAAGCTACAGCTATTGATGGGAATTTTGCAACTTTTTTTCGAGGTTTCTGACAATTGATTGCCTGCAAGAAAAGGAGCGATATCATAATCACAGGAGCAAATAGAATGATTGACAGGAAAGAC
Source organism: Natrix helvetica (assembly GCF_964273705.1). Taxonomy (NCBI): domain Eukaryota; kingdom Metazoa; phylum Chordata; class Lepidosauria; order Squamata; family Natricidae; genus Natrix; species Natrix helvetica. Next base: position 86,629,502 of record NC_138552.1, read on the forward strand.
TATAAGTTTCAGTCACCATTGAGTATATAGCAGACATTTTAGCAGCATACCTGATACTGATTTAGCCTCCATATCAGAACAGAGACAAGTAGAGCTTTCATGGGGGGAGGTTAATCTGTGTTCTGATTCTCATCCCAATGGGTAGCACCCCAGTTTGCATCACAAAAAAAGTCTCCTGTAGTTTCAGCAGAGGCATCCTATGTCATGAGGTAAATTAGAGAAGGGGGACTCAGTTGGATCTGATTTGCAAAGCTCAACAAAAACAACTTTTGTTCTAAAATACTTTGTAGGTGTTTTATATAAGCTGTTCCTTGGTTTCTCTAACTTCTTGGGAGACCTCCATAATCATGCACTGAGATCAGAAACGCCCTTGCTTTCTGATTAAATTTTCTTCTATGGAGTCACTAAGGCGGTGTTCAACACCTTCATGGAACATCTGTTTGCAATATGCTACTAGTAGATCAATGTGAAACCAGCTGCATATTGAAGATAGGCATTGTATTAATAAGTTCTTCCACTGGGAAGGAAATGACATTTTCTGAAATGGTTGACATAACTTATTTACATTTGGAAGAACCATGTTGGAAATATGACTAGGAGGATAATTGTGCATTAAGCCAACGGAGAAATAAAGAAAAGAAGGTTGAAAGTGGGGCTCTTTATCATCCCCTCAGCTTTACTCAATTATACAGAAAGTGCAGCAAGAACAAATTATTTTTTTTAAATGCTGCAAACACCATTTTGAAAGACACACTCTTCCTAGCGATAGCTTTCAATTCTAGAAAGTGGCAGATTTTTCTTTCTTTCATTCTTTCTTTTTTTAAAAAAGCCCTATTGCTAGCTTGAGAGTTACTTTTTGGAACCTATTTTGATTCTCCTTTTATTCATCCTTTCAAATGTAGATAAAACCCTCATAGATTTCTGCCAGCTGCTTGACAGTAGATTGACACAGATGATCTCACTCAAGTTTAAATCTCAAAACATTCTGGCATATTTCTAGCACTCAACATTGCCCCACTCCAAACTTCCTCAATTGTATTGATGTGCCATTATAAAGTACTATTACACCACGGAATTCTAATATAAAATAATCTATTAGTTTATTCCTGAGGTGAAGAGCTGACACTCAAAGGGAACAGATAATGGCAGAATGGATTCTTCCCCCTCGGCTCTCCTTGTTAAAAATATACCATAACACCCTTCACTCCTGGAAGGACAATGAAAACCCTACAACTCATTAGTGTGTGAATACAGAAGAACGTTCACTCAAATATTCATGCTCATAAGTATTTTTTGTTGAAGAGGTTGCAAGTATCCAGGAAAAAAAAATCCAGTGGTAAGTATGTTAGAGCTTATGATTAGCTTTTTTTCTCCTTCCGCTCTTAACATTTTGCTAGTTTTAAAATGTGCAAAGAACTTCTTACTCTGATCATCTTGTAAGCTGCCTAGAGTCGCTTCTAGGCGAGATGGGCAGCATGTTGATTTATTAAATAAATAAATCTTCAATATTAAGTGCTTATGTAAGCTAAATTAAGGCATTACTAATAAAAATCAAAAGAAAGCAAATATACAGTAGTACCAATAGGCACCTTGGGTGCAATCCCAAAACATCTGGAACACCACTTGAATATCATCAGCATTGACAAAATCACTACTAGTCAATTTCAAAAGGAAGCTTTACCTGGAAGAGCTTACATCCTGCCACGATGCCTTTAATATCACCAAACATCTGCTTATCCCAGATCCTTGGGAACGATTTGATTGATGGATGGACACAAATCAGAGTAGAGTAGAGTAGAGTAGAGTAGAACAGAACAGAACAGAACAGAACAGAATTCTTTATTGGCCAAATGTGATTGGACACACAAGGAATTTGTTCTCGGTGCATAAGCTCTCAGTGTACATAAAGATATAAGTGATAAATCATGATCACAGGCCATGGTGGCGCAGTAGTTAGAATTAGGAGTGGGTTGTTCCCAGCATTACTGCTGGTTCAGTGCATGCAAAAATTTTAAATTTAATTTGTGCAATTACAATTGTTCTGCACATGCGCAGAACTGAAAATCAAGATGGTGGCCATGTAGGAGAATTGGTTCGAGGGCATGGCAGGCCTGGGTCGCTGCTGTTCCAGAGACCCAGTCTGCCAAATCACTACCGGTTCAGCCGAATCAGACCAAACCTGTAGGAACCTACCTCTGGTTAGAATTCAATACTGCAAGCTACTTCTGCTGACTGCAATTTGGCAGTTTGAATCTCACCAGACTCAAGGTTGACTCAGCCTTCCATCTTTTCGAGGTTGATAAAAAGTAGACCCAGATTGTTGGGGGCAAGATGCTGACTCTGTAAATTGCTTAGAGCGGGTTGTAAAAGCACTATGAAGCAGTAAGTCTAAATGCTATGGCTTTCCTTGGAAATAAATATGAGTGTGCAATGTAGGAAATTCTATATTTTATTTTGAATTTTTGCAACATTTTCAAAAGTGCAAAAATTCAAAGATAATGCCTTTTTAGTCTAGATAATTAGTATTGAAAGTGAAAATTAGGTCAGTAGAGTCTAACATGCCTGTATCTTCACAGTAGTCCCAGATGATTGCATTTCAGAGGGTGAGACTCAGAAATGAAGCTGCAAATTCTCTTCGGAAACACCCCAAATCCCCAGATGTATTTTGTCTTCCTCAAACAGCACAGCTTGTAGTTAATGTTCACTTACGTCAACCCTGGAACTGCTTACGATTCCATCCACTGCTTTCTGCACCTGTCCAGCAAGGGGTTGGGGGCCATATATAGACTTCACAGTCTTACCATTCTCTCCACCTATGTTTAGGAATAAGTTTTTTTTTATTGTAAGAAAGAAACAAAGCAAGATGAGAACTAAACTCAGAAGGAGAACCTAAGTTTATATGTAGTAACTTAAATAGATGGCCTCCATTTTTTATTTCCACGTACAAAGCAATTCCATTCCAAAAACAATAGCTTTAGTTGGGTTTTTTTGGCAAAAGAGTCTCCGAGGGACTACTTTGCTTCCACAAAACTCAAATGAAGTATCCCCTCAAAGGTGCTTCACAACATAACATGATACCCTTGCTTCTGAGAAGAATGTAAAGCTTTGGACTGTTCTGTTCCATAAAAGTTGTGCTGTGGACCTTCTCCCACAACGATGGCTGAAGTGGTTGGTCCCAATCAAAGTGACTCTGGAAAACATTGCAGGATTGCCTGTGGTGTATTCTGAAGGGGGCTTACTTAGAGCATCCAGAACACATGTCAAAAGTATTCCTAGGCCACATGGCTTTGGCAAAAGGTTCATTTGTTCATTCATTCATTCATTTGTTCATTCATTCAGGATTTGTCTCTTTGGAGAGTGCCTTGTGTTAGGTTTATAAGAAGAATGTCACGCAATGCAACTGAGACCCATTTATCAAAAGGAAATAGGGGAAAGAGGAAGCAAGAAGCATATCTGTAGCATGGTCAAAAGTCATAACAAGGGTGACTTTAGCATTATACTGAGTAACTCTGACATACAGTATACTGAGATGAACCTTGTCCTGAAGCTGTGCCCTCAAATAGTTGGAGATTATGTGCAATGTTTCATCAGGACAAATCAGGTAGCTTTTTTACTTCAAGGAAACAAATCACATCATTGCACCTCCGTGGCACAAATTTCTCCCTTGTCAATCCACATTGCTTCAGAGTGCCCTGCTGTAGCACACTCAACTAGTCTAAAATGTTATGAAGTTATCAGTCCAATTTGGCTTCTAGTGGAATTAGGTGTTCAATCTGGACTTTTCCCACATCAGTCTCTACCACCTTTCCAACATGCTGCCATTCCTAAAAGGGAGGGGGGGGAAGGCTCAGCACTGAGCTTATTCGCTGGAAAGCTTGAAACCAAGCACTGTGCGGGGTGAGTTCCAGTTACTTGCCTCAGCTACTGTCTACCTAGGGCAGGGATGGCTAACCTTTTTGCCCTTGCATGCTGAAAGCACACATGCATGCACAACAGCACATACGTGCATGCCCACACCCATAAGGCAATGAACGAGTGAAACCCCCCCACCCCATGCATGTGCATGTGACCCGTGTTCTACCTGGCCCCCATGCATGCATGCGCGAACCCCCCCCTGCACCCCATTTTGGGCCTAGCAGCCTCCCTGAAGTCTCCTGGGACAAAAATATGTGGCACGGGGGGGGGGGGGCTGCACCACCACCTTTGGGCTCCTCTTATCCCTCCGTGCATGTGTGCATTACCTCCATACATGCACATGCATATCTTGCATGTGTGGCAAAGACCTGAAAATCAGCTGGCTGGCGGGAGGCCCACATGCACACATGCCTCCTGCCAGCCAGCTGATTTTCGGGTCTTTGCCATGGATGCGCAGGGTGCATGCAAGAGACGTGTGTGCATGCCTGGGGGCAGGGGATCACATGTGCATGTGTGGAGGGGTGGGGAGAGGTACACCTACCATACATTCACCATCATGGACCTAGGGTTTGAGAGCATGCCAATGAGAGTAGATTAATAGGTGTCACTTTGGTGGGAAGAAGCAGCATTCCATGCCCCTGTAATGTATAGCTATATTGGTCACATGACCACAGAAAATGTCTTCAGACAACACCGGCTCCTTTATCTATCTATTGTGTCTAGCATTAGACACAATTGGACAGGGAAACCTTTATCTACTGTCTCTAAATATACTCAGTCTTTTCTCATGGTTTCTAGGTACACCAGAACATTGCTAGTGATTGCAAAACAGAAATACTTTCCCTCCTGCCTCTCATCTCTTCAGTGTAGTGATGAGGCAAAGTAAATGATAATAGATGTAGTTCTACCCTGATCTCTATCCTTCTTTGGTGCCTGACATTCTATTGTCCTGGATTCCTTAATAGTTGCAGGGAAAACCAAGATATATGTTCCCTGAAACCACCTAAAAATCTATATTGTTATCCAAGATGTTTCCCTGTGTCCATATCTTATGTTAGATATGATATTCATGTATGAATGTGTGGCTATTTTCCAATTTTGTGTCACCTTTGTATCAACATTCAACTCCCTTTTCATGTTGTCAAGTATTGTTTCTGACCTTCTGTTTTTAGGTTTAATTGTCAATAGATTAGACTCTTGCCAAATTTCTACTGACAAGATCAGATACTTGACAATTAAAAGTTGGAGAGAAGGGACTGGCATTCAGTCCCAGGGACTTGTATGAATGCTGGAAATTCTGTATTTGTTTGCTTTTGTAAAAGGGAATGAAATTGCTTCAAATCAGACGAAGAATTGCTGTTATTGTATGATCTCTGAGCACAAAAAACAGTGAGGATACTGAAGAAATGGGTGTACAATGAACATTATCACAAAATATACCTTAGCTGTGACAACTGATTTGATTGCAGGAAATACAGATGATCTCACCAAGAGAAAATATTGGCTGTAGCCCAACTTGCACTTACAAAAGAGAAAATTTGATATTTGTTATTATGTAATAATAACGTAGCTGCCTGCTCCAGCAGACTCTGGGTGGCTTAATACTAGATTAAAACAATTAAAAACATAAACAAAATGAAACAATAAAGCAACTAAAGCAATTATTAAAACAAAGCATTTCAGCCCCTACCCACAACACATTAATCCTGAGCCTGGGACCAAAGCCAAGTTTTAAGGGCTTTCAGGGTTTGGTGTAGTGGTGTAGCAGTTAACTTATTATACTAATAATGGCAGGCCATGAATTCTACTTTTGCCTTAGGTATGGAAGCCAATTGAATGACTCTGCACCAATCACTCTCAGCATTAGGAAGAAGGTATTTTTCCTTGCAGCCACCAGGAAGGTTAAGTTGATGGAGGAGAAAGAAAAGGTGTTATCATTGTCTACATCAGTGGTTCTCTACCTTTTCTTTGCCATGGACTCTCTTTAAATATCTTTTGTGGTCATGGACCTTGGCCATGGATCCCCAAGACTTAACTCAAGATTTAAATCACAACACTTCTTTAAGTCTTTGCAGACCCCCTGTGACAACATTGTCATGTATAACAAAGGCACATATCTAGAGCTGCACTTCTGTTTTGTTGGTCTTGGAAATGAACTTGCCTTCTTGTGACTTCATGGACATATGTTCCCAGGAGGTTCCTCATCTGTTCTGTACACACTAATCTTGGCAACAGCAAAGAAATGGTTTTCCATCACTTTTTTTCTGAAATGTTTCTAACTTTCCAGTTTTGGAAGGATCACAACACTAGAAGTTAATATGTTTAACTTTACGCACAGTCTACCCACTGTACTTTCAAATTCTGTATTTTAAATACCCACTATGCTTTTGGGATTTCATTGACTAATGACTGTTCCTTACTTTCAGGAGGAAATAGAGGAGTGAAATATCCAGCAATATTTAGCACCAAGGACAGTAAAAGGAAAGTATTATTAAATTATTCATCTTGTGCTTCAGGCTCCAGATAGAATTCAGAAGCGTAAATCTTTGCTAAAATCCATTCCATCAGAGAACTTCATTATTCTGCTTCAGTTTTACATATGATTTGTTCTTTTAAATAGATATGTTTATAATCTATCTATCTATCTATCTATCTATCTATCTATCTATCTATCTATCTATCTATCTATCTATCTATCTATCTATCTATCATCTATCTATCTATCTATCTATCATCTATCTATCTATCTATCTATCATCTATCTATCTATCTATCTATCTATCTATCTATCTATCTATCTATCTAACTAACTATCTATCTATCTATCTATCTATCTATCTATCTATCCATCCATCTACAGTATATCTCACTTATCTGTTAATCTCATCTATCTGTCATCTATCTATTAATTTTATCTCTCTATCTGTCATTTAAGTGACTCTGGAAGGCTCCCAACAAGTTGCAAACAACTTGGGGCAAGTCTAACGTCTAGGAAGATGATGGTCTATGGGACAAGCACCATGGGAGAGAAGGGTCCCACAGATGACAGTTTTATAGTCAGAATTTGTAATGCACCTCTCCTGCCAGTTCTAATACAAAGGCTAGATGTAACTGGAGAGAGTTAATCCTTCAAATAACACACTCCCATGCCATATAGGACTTTATACATCATTAACAGTAGTTTAAATTGAACCCTGAAGTTTCTCAGCAATCAATGCATCTTGCACTATGCTGATTGAGAAGCACTCATAACGGTCCACACCTCAGTTGAGCCACCTGTAATCTCCAGATGGTCTTTAAGAGTTGTCCTGTAGAGCAAGAGTGGCTGTTAGCAGAGCCTCCTGGTCAGGAAAAGGCACAACTGGGCTGCAAAATTATGTTGTGCAAAGACCTCTCTGGCCACAGCTGCCAGCTTCTCTTTGAGCAGAAACCATAAGTCAAGAGAACTCCCAGATTGGGACAATACCAGCCATCCAGAACCAAAGATGATAAATTCCTGGAATCTATAGGTCCCCAAACTCAAAGCCACCAAGACTTGGTAGAGTTCAGATGAAATCTATTGTTCCCTATCAAGAATGCTTTAGCCTCCAGGCACTTGGTCAGACCCTTAACAGCATTCTTTAATTGGACAGTAGTAGGGACATCCCAGGAAACTCCAAAAACCTGTTTATAAACTTGACATCCAACTGAGAGCAAATCCTAAGGGATTTTATCTATCTGATGTCCTGTGTATATCTCCACACAGCCTTGTGTGACAAGAACTTGGTTAGGGTGAGGGTTAGGCTAGACTGAGAAGTTAAAGAGCATTCTAAAAGAAGACAATGAGAAGCCATTTCCATATTTCTTCAAGAAAATTATATAGATATGTCCATGAAGTCATCATGAATTGAGGACATTTCCAAGGAGAATGGGATTTTACTGCCCCAGATCAACCTTCTTCTATTGCCCATTGACCTTGTTCTAGGCTGATGCTAAGGCCTGTTTTCCATGACAGGTCCCATGGTTCTAGGTACCTGCACAATAACCATGTACCTTCAGCTTTTTATCTTTTATTTGGTCTTTTTTACCCTCTTCTTTTATTTTCATCTCTTTTCATTCTTCTTCTTCTTCTTCTTCTTCTTCTTCTTCTTCTTCTTCTTCTTCTTCTTCTTCTTCTTCTTCTTCTTCTTCTTCTTCTTCTTCTTCTTCTTCTTCTTCTTCTTCTTCTCCTTCTCCTTCTCCTTCTCCTCCTGCTCCTTCTCCTTCTCCTCCTCCTCCTCCTCCTCCTCCTCCTCCCCCTCCTCCTCCTCCTCCCCCCTTCCTCCTGATGTTGGAGTTGGAAAAATCAACCTTGGAGTTTGTAAGTGGGTGGGAGGAAGTGGCTTCCAACTTCTGAAATTCAATCTCTCCCTCTAACCTTGGAGGGAATTTTCATTTGCATTTCCTTGGATACTATACCAAAACCACAGTAGCATGTAACCGGGGCAGGAGGTAAACGTGGATATAAAATTGAGAACAATTTCATTTCATGGATAACAGTTTAATGTGAGTGATGTGATAGAAGTGATGTGGGCAAGGCAGAAACAGGTATTTATGCAAGCAGTTATGCTAAGAGATTGGAATAATTCTTGTTATATCTGTGACTTGAGTTTCTGGAATTTTACTTGCACATTGCAGAGAATGTTTCGTTATGAATAATAAAAAAGGCATTCATTCTTTGCCAAGCCATAATTTTCCACATGTGGGAAAGTTTTTCACTTGATTGTCTCCTTGCCATGGATATCACTATAACTATCTGTATATTAATCATCTTGTAGCAAACATAATTGAGTTTTATGAATAATGAAAATCATAAACTAATGGATTTGGTAAGGTTTTCCCCCCAGCCTTTTTCTTTCTGATGACAAACAAATCATAATATTTACTAGACCTATCCATTACTATTCTAAACTACTTAAGAAGTTCTTGACAATTGTTCATATTCTTCATATCATATCTAGTGAAACCAAGTAATCATTCTGTCAGCTCCAGTATTGCTTATGAAGCATACACATATATCAAAGAACATATATGGCTAAGCATGAAGTTTTTAAAAGAATTATTATGCCAGATTTATGTGAGCTGAATATCAAATGTGCAGATAGATACAGATATTGATAACCTACTCACTAATGCTTCCATAGCAAAATCCTGTACACGTACGTCCCCATAGGAAATTTAGCTTCTTCTGTTTTAATTAGGTTTTTAAATTTAAATTTAGAAAAAAAATATACAGAATATAGACAAAACACCAAAATAAACTAAAAGCCTCTCATAGTTAAACAGAATGCCTAAACATAAATGAAAAATAATAGAAATAAACAAAATTAAAGAGGGGAAAAAAGGAATATTGGAAATTTAATATTTTTTGCTCTTGATAGTTTGTTTGCATTTAGACTCTGCAATATACCTGCATCTTTCTATTCTCTTTATAAAAAGGAAATAGATTTGGGAGACACTTGGGGTAGAAAACATCTCACAAAATTCAGAAATCTCTAAAATTCCCTGCCCCATAAGGTTCCTTCCTCCCTAATAATTTAGTAATTATCCAGAATTCATTCTAGGGCACTGTATTATGGACTCAAAGTATATGACAATCTTTCTGTTGCTGAATCCCTAGACCAGGGGTGTGAAACTGGATTTCTTCAAGGGCCGGATCAGCATTATAATTCTTCCCCACAGTCCAGCCAGGGGAGGGAGAGATGGGATGGACGCCTCCTGTAGCACTGCCACCCCAAACCAGTGTTGGGTTCCTACTGGTTCGGCCCAATTCAGCCAAACCGGTAGTGGTTTGGTGGCCTGGGTTGCTAGAACCGGCAGCGACCCAGGTCTTCCATGCCCCCAAACTGGTTGCCCAGGCAGCGCAGTTGGCGTTGCCATCTTGGTTTTTGGTTCTGAGCATGCACAGAAGAATTTTTGTACTGCGCAGACACTTGTGGGGCACACATGAGTGAACTAGCAGTAGAACCCACCCCTGCCCCACACCCCATTTTGACTGCCAGAGGTACCGCAGGCCGGTCCTTTGCTATTTTCAGACCCGTCCCATGGGCCAGATTTAAGCACTCCATGGGACAGATCTGACCTGTGGGCTTTGAGTTTTATGCCCCTGCCCTAGACATTCCATTCAGATTATCTATTTTGATGGCCTTCTGAAAGTAATTAAAAGAAATAAACCAACAAAACAAAAGAAACACCACCTTCTCTGTAGAATGAAACTGGCTTGCAGAATCAAGATTTCTCTCTTAGGGAGTGCACATACCGACAAGCTAGAAAAAATGCTCAAAACAGGATTATGGTAAGCTACCATTTTTTGTGGGTCATTTATATGTCTTCTTATGTCTGGGCATTCAAGTAACCCACATGCTTTCCATTGGGAATCGATGTTAAATCAGAATGATTATGTTGGACAAGGGAAGTACTTGCCTAGAATGGTTCTTTGTGGATGCATTGGGAAAAGCAAGGTCTCATTTCCATTATATCATTTGACCGTTCTCCATCTACTAATGTTTCTATCCCAGGTAGCCTTCTAGCTGCATTTCATGTCCTCATTTAGACGTATCAACAGCATTGTCTCTCATTTTCAGTCTGTCCCTGCGTAATTAATAATCAATGGGTCAATTTGGAGTTTACACAATAGATTGGAATCTCAAAGAGGTCCGTTCACATTTGGGCAAGGTATTATAGACCCCTTATTCATATTTTTTCAATTGATTTCCTTTGCTGGAGTGGGTTGAAGCTTGTTCAGGGTTTGCAACTGAACACTGCAGCAACAGTCCCTGCCTGCATCTTTGATCAAGCCATATCCTCTTCTGACAGCAAGATTTATACCTCTAAACAGCGTTAAGAAGATTGGTTTTTAATTCTCATTTGGTACTGTCTTTTAAGATTTAATTCAGTTCTTTCCGAAAGGACTGCCATTTGCTGGAAAATCATTTGACTGGGTTAAAAAAAAGAATTATTTCTATCCAGTTGCACTTGATCAGTTCTAACCATTTCTAAACTTCAATTTAAACTTTTGCCCAAAACAGTTGTGGGGTGGGTTTCTCCCCCCCCTCTTCCTTTTTGATGGTGGATATTAATAACAGAATGGTTTTGGCAATGGCAGAAGATACAAAGAAGAGCTAAACAGGGAATTCATTGAAAGATCTTTAATGCAACTGGTATCTCTGGCAAACAGCACTGATTCAGAGCCAGAGTGAAAATTCTTTTATCCAGCACAGAGTGAGCGAAAATAGGGGGAAGGAATAGAAAGCAACTTAGCTTTCTATTTCAAATGAAGAACTTCTCCTAGACAAGTAAACTCAGGGTGAAAATGCATTTGATTTGCAAACAAACAAACAAACAAACAAACAAACAAAACAATGGTCTCAGATTCAGGACCTGACATTTCCAGGTAAGGATGGCTGCCTGAGGATTACGGCTAAAATCCCAGAAAGATCAACTTTGTCACCGTGGACAATGCTAAGGTAGATGAACCAATTGCTTGCATGTGGTTTATCTCTTTCTCCAACATTTGCTTGCTCCTCCTCTTCTTTTTTTTCTTCATCTCCTCCTCCTCCTCCTCCTCCTCCTCCTCCTCCTCCTCCTCCTCCTCCACTTCCTCCTCCTCCTCCTCCTCCTCCTCCTCCTCCTCCTCCTCCACTTCCTCCTCCTCCTCCTCCTCCTCCTCCTCCTCCTCCTCCTCCTCCTCCTCCTCCTCCTCCTCCTCCTTTTTTTCACTATTCCTGCAGAGGTCAATGGTGTTCAGGAATTATCATCACCCAAGCAAATCCACCAATGGGGGAGCAGTTACATGAAGAGTTTCCCTTCCATCTGCCTTTCTCAGAATCCTTACTCTTAAAGGAGACAGAGAAGATGGCAGTAGAATCTTCCCTCTTCTGCTCATTGCTAATCACACATAGGTATTTCACATACACTCTATGGTGGTGGGCAAATATCCAGAATTGGCTTCACAAATTAACAGAGTGGAGCAAATTGCCACGCCCATAGATTAACAAGTTGAGGAAAGTGATTTTAAAATATTGTATTATTTTCCTTTATAGATTTTTTTTGCCTAAATATGTCTAAATTCCTCTTCTTTTCAAATGAAAGTAAATAAACAAGCAAGAAGTCCTTAGAGAGCTAACTGATATAAAGAACTGTATCAGGTTCTCTATTTGAGGGTTCTGGATCACAGCGCCTATTAAAGAGCAGATGATGGCCATGAACAGAAGACATTTAGCCCAGTTTCAAATAGTGGACCAGTTGTGGCATTTTTTGGACAGGGTGTCTAGGAAACATTTATATGCAGAACACTTTACAATGGATTATTTTAATGATATTATTTCAATGAGAGGGACCTTGGGTCCTAATGGACAATCACTTAAATCTGAGCCAGCAGTGTGCCGTGGCAGCCAAAAAAGCTAATATAATTTTTGATAATGCTCTCAGCCAAGGCCAAGGCACAAGCAAGCTGGCCAAGCTGGGCATGATTATATTGGATATCTCGAGGGGATTATTCCCCAGCCTGCACTTTATCGAAGATAACAGCTTCACAGTGTTCATTATTACATCCAGCATCATAAGCATTAATAAATATAGATCTTTTCCCTCTATACACGTTCAATTGAATATTCCTTGTAATGTTCACTGGTGTGATAGACCATCTAATACAGTGGTTCTCAACCTTCCCAATGCCGCGACCCTTTAATACAGTTCCTCATGTTGTGGTGACCCCCAACCATAAAATTGGTGTCTCGGTTCCTAAGACCATCGAAAATATGTGTTTTCTGATGGTTTTAGGTGACCCCTGTGAAAGGGTTGTTTGGCCCCCAAAGGGGTCCTGACCCACAGGTTGAGAACCACTGATCTAATAGGATGTGCACCTGTATAGATAACAACATGTGGCTCATGTCCCTTCACAGGTGGTTCCACATGTTCATGTTCCTTCCCATCATGTGCATGTACTCGATGTTCATGTGTATGAGTTCCACCTATATCCACCTATGTGTATGATGTGTATGATATATATGAGGTACCACCTTCTTAGGCAGTGCTCTATCCTTATGATACAGGCTTTGATTCATCATCTCATAAATAAAAGCTGTTTTCTGATCAATATCATTAAAATGTGTTTCCGCCCTATAAGCAGTCAAGTACATGGACATGAGAAGGTATATATGCATAAGCATGCAAGCCACAGAATAAAAACCATCCTCCAGGTAAATATAATACTGGTCCTGCAGCTTCTATTTCTTCCACTTCAGTGCAAGCAAAAGCATGATCAGTAGGTACCTACACATATATCACCTTTTCCTGTCTCTTTTCAGGATGTCTGTAATATACGCAGTCATAAGCAGGCAACACTGTTTTTAATCCTATCACCAGCTTTTTCTGATTAGTCCATTTATTGGGCTTATGTGGACTTCTCAAAAGAGTCATAATGTGTGAGAGATTATAATTATTAGGTCCAATGGTGATTTTTGCTTCAGTACTGGTACTTTCACAAAACGTGTTGTCATTATATCAGAGACTGTAGTTTCTCCTTTTACAGAGGAATAGAATCAATATCACGTGAAGTATTATTACCACTTTATAAAGCCTTAGTAAGATCAGAGGTGGTATTCAGCAGCTTCTGACCAGTTCTGGAGAACCGGTTAGTTTGGAGAAAGGGTAAATACCACCTCTGACTGGCCCCGCCCCATCTATCTCTGCCTCCTAGCAGATCAGGAGGAAATGGGGATTTTGCAGTAACCTTCCCCTGGAATGAGGAGGGAATGGAGATTTTACAGTATCCTTCCCCTGCCATACCCAACAAGCCATACCCAACAAGCCACTCCATACACAGCTATCTGGCTGAAATGGTATAGGGTCCCTTGCTTGACCAGGGGCTAGATGACCTCCAAGGTCCCTTCCAGCTTTCTTGGGGATGCCTTTGAAGGAAACCTCTTCAAGCAAGTGTTGTTTCAGAAGGTTAACACCTGAGCTTTACAAGTACTGAATTAGTTGCCAATCTATTTCCAGAAACAATTGAAATTGGTTTTGGCTCTTGACATCTTGGGACAATCTTCTCTGAACAGAATCTACTTATCCTGTGTCTGTAAATTGACAGGGAATTCTATAGATCCCCATGCTTGGGAAGAGAATGAGGTGAAACACAGAAAGCTAAACTATCTGTCTATATGAAACAGCATGTTTTATAACAAGAGATTAAACTAGCTTTTTAAATTATCTTTTAATAGGGTGGAGAAGACAGTGCTTCTCCACTGAACATAGGATGCCATTCAGTTTGGGGAGTTATCAGTTTAATTTTGATTTTAGACTACTTCCGAAAGAGCAAAAAAAAAAAAAGATTATTGGAACCAAACACATGTGGTGACCCAAATAATTTTAAAGATCAGAAAATCAGAACTTTTAAAATAGAGACTTATTTTCTTATTAGAAAAGATTCAAGGAAGATTGGTTTTGTATATGTATGTGATAACTGCATGCAGCAAGACTATTATATGCTCAACAAGAAATACTGAAATACTCACAATGGAGGATTGGATTCTGAAGATAGCAGAAGTTACAGAAATGGCAAAATTGACCTGTTTATCAGGGATAAAACAATAAATACTTTTACAAAAGACTGGAAACCTTTTGTGGATGTTAGCTGAAAATAGAAAAAATGAAATGGTTATTTGTGGATTTGCTGATTACAAAGGATTGAATATTGGATAGGAAAGAACTATATAATGTAATTTTAAAGAGGAAGGAGAAATAATAAGGTTATTTGTAACTGCTGTAAAATGGAAGTTGCTTTTTATTATCTTTATCTTTTTTCTCTTTCTGTCCTTTGCTTTTATCTTTTTCTTAACTTTTCTTAACTTTTACATCCATAAAACTTTCTCATAAAAATTCTAATAAAACTCCAATTCTAATAAATAATTTGAATTAAAAATATAAAGAATCAGCTTAATCTTAGATTGATCTTAATTGAATTTAGAACCAATATAATTGTATTTTTGAGGAGAGGTTGGGGATTTTTATGATTATGTGAGTCGTCCACAGCTTTTTGAATGGCATAGCATACTGTTTTCAAATAAACAGCAACATATAAACAAACAAGCATCAAACATCTAGGAGATTTTTAAGCCAGTAAACCTAGAGAAAGATTCTTTGTCTACATGGAAAAGAGGAGGATCCACTACGTCGTATGCAAAGCCATCATCAAGATGGTCAGGAAAAGAAAGAACAGCCCATGTATTGTAAAGAAAGAGTCTATGCTGGAGTAGAGGAGTTTTCCTTGAAGAGATTAGAGTTGAAATCTACAGAAAAAAGAGAAGGGAAGAACTGCAGGCTTTAGCGCAAAAAAAAAAAAGCTGAGATTCTCGGTCATCCAGGTCATGGTTGTTGCAAAGGTGCTTTTTCAAGAAGCAACTGGACTTTCTGGTTTTTCTTTGAAAACGTTTCACTTGTCATCCAAGAAGCTTCTTCAGCTGCTGAAGAAACTTTTTGGATGAGAAGCGAAGCATCTTCAAAGAAAACCAGAAAGTCCAGTTGCCTCTTGAAAAAGCACCTTTGGGAGGGTAGGATCCTTTGTTATGTCAGCAATTCCATGTGTAGGCTTCATGCTTGCTCAATCCAATTGGTCCAGTCTTCTAGGTAGGGATCTTGATCAATGCCTCTTTGCCAGAGTGGAAGCTATTAGCTGTCTAAGAAGGTAGCTGGTGGCATTCTGCAGAATAGATTATTCAATATCGGGCACATTTTCATTTAAACAGCACTTTGCAGCATAAAGTGTACAATATATAAATAAACTATTTGAAAACATTGGATGGCCTTTTTTTCTTACATGTTGAGATGCTCTCTTACCTAAAGCATGGTAATACAATGCAACAAACACTAGATGAGGGCAAGAAGAAAGCAGTGGCAATAGATGTAGTGGTAGCAAGTGATAGCAATATCAGGAAGAAGGAGAAGCTGCAGAAATTCCAAGAGGTGAAGGAGGAACTAGAGAGAATGTGGAAAGTAAAGGCCAACATGATCCCAGGTATGGAAGGGGCACTCAGGGATGTGCCACCTAACCAGAGAGAGACAGATCCCAGGAACAATGTCAGAGCTCTTTTTCCAGATGAGTGCACTGTCAGGAACAGATGTGTACAACCATCTAACTCCCAGGCTTCTGGTAGAGGACGAAAAATGTGTAGTCCAGGAGTTAAATGATAACACTACACATTCATCAGTAGAACAATTTGTCCCCAGAAGTTGTGAATGCTCCAATAGTGGATGTTTTTAAGAAAAGATTGGATAACTATTTGTCTGAAATGGTATAGGGTTTCCTTCCATGCAGTGGGTTGGGCTAGAAAACCTCCAAGGTCCCTTCCAACTCTGTTATTCAGTTCTGTTCTTTTCTGTTCTGCTCTGCTCTGCTCTATTCTATTCTATTCTATTCTATTCTATTCTATTTTGATTCTATTCTGTTCTATATCCCTCTCCAGTTTTCCTGTGCAAAAAAGAGGAAGGGATGTTCTTCAAACTGAACCCCATTGGTGAAGAAATTCGACTGTTCAGTTGTTGAAATGACTTTAATCTGTTCAGATATAGAGACAATTTAGTCCTAATGAAATTGTTTCCCAGTTCAAAATACATAATTAGAAAATAGGAGACCCGAAGAACTTCTTTTCATCTTCTCCTAACCCTCAAATCTGTTTTCAGCATATTTTAATCTTTGCTATGGTTTGTTCTTAAATAGCATTACTAAGGACCTGACAAAATGGGTAGTTCATTCATTGCCAATTTTCATTCGTGGCTGCAATGAATATTTTCCCCCCAATCATATTTTTTAATCATTTTCAATCAGTTTTCCCTATTCCTTTTATATGAGAGAATATTAAGTCTTCAGAAAATTCCTGCTGAGTAATAAAAACTCAGATTGAATTAATAACACACAGCCTAATCAGCCTTTCCCTATTACTTCAGTCACTCTTAACTTTCTTTTATACAATGCCGCAGATGTTGATTTACGAGTAATGAAAGAGACAAACTCCATTTTGAAGGTATACTTCGGGGAGGATATTAGTATCATACAAGGCTAGAACATGCAAATCTTTTTTCGAAAGAACTCTCCTTGATTTCATTTTAAATGTATCTAGTAATCTCTTCACAAGGGAAGTTTTTGTTTTATGTAAATCTATTCTTAAATCCAGAATTATCTTGGGCAGGGATGGCGAACCTTTTATCCACCGAGTGCCCAAACTGTGCCTGCGCGCATGCCCAAACTGAAATGTGTGTGTGAACGTGTGCATGCACAAACATGCACACTTGCATGCGTGGGCATGAGCATTCACATGCAAGGACATGCACGCATGTGCAACAGAGACCTGAAGATTAGCTGGCTGGTAGGAGGCGGGACATCCCAACACCAGCAGCACGGCAAGAGGTGAGATCTTTTTTCTTTCGTGAGCTTCTGTTTCATCATTTTCAGGGAAACAGAAGCTCATGAAAGAAACGCCATGGAGACCTGGGGAGACGCAAATGTGCCAGCAGAGAGAGCTCTGAGTGCCACCTCTGGCACACGGGCCATAGGTTCCTCACCATGTATCTAGGGTTATATTCTCTACACAGGTTGAGAAAATGCTGAATGTTCAACGTTCAAGCATTTGGACTCAGCTTCAGTTGTCCAAAGTTATCTGTCTTTGCCAGGCTGCATGTACTGTTGAAAGGTATGGTAAGCCAAATTGGCCCAGATGAGCTAGATCTTTATGTTACACTAACAGTGTGGAAGCCAATTAACCTCGACTCCTGTAACCTGTTTTAAGTGGTCTGTTTGTATGCTATACTTGAACGGGTCAAAAATGAAGGTTTAACATGTCACTAGAACTCATTTAATTGATATAGCTGATTTACTGTAAAGGATTTCATTTTAAAAAAAGATGTAGGCTTCCTTATTAAATCAACTTACTCCCTCCCTTTCATATTTATTAGAGAGTTAATTGTTCCCTTCACTACCTGTTGCCAGGAGAAGATTCTAGAGGGGCCGCATGGAAACAGGACCTCTTTATGTATTCCATCTCTGTAGTTATTTTTATTTTCATTCTGTTGTTATACTCAATGAACAGGTGGGGATGGAAGAAGGACAGAAATGGACAGATTCAGCCCCTATCCATGATTTTACATATTCCAATTGTCCTACCAGATTCTCCCCCCCCCCCCACTCTAGCCATCTGAATCATAATAAAAAGATCTCCACAATATGGGAAAGGAAGTCTCATCTTACTTTCATTGGGTTTTCTAGATTGTTAGTTTAGGTGATATTTGGGACAAAAGGGAAATGATCTGTGCAGTTCAGACTAGGCCTCTTTTCATTTAATTGAAGACACACAGTCTAGAAGAAGTTTGCTAATGTTTAATGATCCTCTCCTATTTATACCTATTCACAATTGCCATGCAAATAACTTCCACATAAGTGCATATAGCAAGTCTCAGAGCAATATATCCAGATTTTAATACCAGAGATTGAGCCTTCTCCAGACAGTCTTCCAAGCCAAGGTGGCATGTAATCTTGCTAATTCTCTTGATCTTTTGAGTACCATCAAACATGGTATTCTCCAGGATAGGATGTCTGTTCTGCAAATTCAGGGTAATAAGGCGCTGAAATTTGATTTCATTTAATGTAACACAGTCGCTCAGTGGCTAAGACGCTGAGCTTGTTGATCAGAAGGTTGGCAATTCAGTAATTCGGATTCCTAGCACTGTGTAACAGAGTGAGTTCCTGTTACTTGTCCCAGCTTCTGCCAACGTCGAAAGCACATAGAAAATGCAAGTAGAAAAATAGGGACTAGTTTGGTGGGAAGGTAACAGCACTCTGTGTCCCTTCGCCATTTAGTCATGCTGGCCACATGACCCCAGAGACGTCTTCGGACAGTGCTGGCTCTTCGGCTTAGAAACGGAGATGAGCACCACCTCATAGAGCCAGAAACAACTGGTACACATGTGCGAGGGAACCTTTACCTTTAATGAAAATAAAGTAATCAAATATAATTAATGCAATTATTCCCAATATACTTAATCATGCTACTCTTTTGCTACAACCATTTAAACTCTTACATTAGCTTCCAAAGAGACTCAGTGACTCCACCCAACTCTTAAGACATTTAAGACAGCTTTGGTTAATCTTCAGGTAGAGTCAAGAAAAGTCCTCTCTGCAAATGTATAGACATCTATTGCCAAATGTGACTGACAGTGACAAGTTAAATGAATCCCAGTGAGATGGCTTAGTATTAAACAGAGTCCTTTATTCCTATAGTGCATTTGATGCCGTGTTACAATTACAATAATCCTCATGAAGTAAACCTAAACAATCTGATTACTTCCTGAAATGGTCAAGTCTAACTTTTTAAGTGTTAGGCAAAAATGTCTAAACTGTTATTGTTTTTTTTTTAAGGCCCTGCTTGAAAATTAATTACTCAGAATTATGAATTTGGACCTTTGTAGTGCAGAATAAATATTGATTCATGAACTCTCTCCATTTTGTTTTTGTAAACAATGTGCGTTTATGTTAATTTTGCTTTTTTTAAAAAAAAGATGGATTTAAGAATGTACTCTGCAGAATTATCTCCTGGTGAAAGATTTTGCAGGTTAATACTTGAGCAGTTACCAATGGGAAGGATTATTGATAAGGGACTATTTTGTGCAAGATGCCAACAGAACCAATTAATCTTCTTATTGGATTGCTCAATTTCACGCATTTATCTTGTAATTCTTAATTCACATTAATTTCTGTTGCACATCCCAACAGATATGCGGGTTTTATTCTGATAGCCCCTTTCACAGAAATAAACAAAACTATTCCCTATTCTCAATGAAACAGTTTTGAGATTACTTGACAGTTGCCAAGAAAAACTACACGCATGAGCTTTCTGCTTCTCAAACTGGCATTTGTGTGTGCATGTGTGTGTATGTTTGGGTGTGTGTACTGCTATCTTCAAGTGTACAATTCACATGCACCCTTATGCTATGAGTGCCAGCAATGATGCTGATTCATCAGGTTTGCATTTTCTCAGTGGCAACACATTAGGGCTGCATGTCAATCATGAATGGGAAGGAGTCGGGCAGGGTGACTCTGGAAAACGTTAACACCCATCCACGGTGTGCTCTATTTAATAAATACATATTTATTAGTACAATTAAAACAGAGATAGATCAAAGCCTTTCAAAATTCCGCTATGTTACCTACTGTAATAAATGCATGTTCAAACTTGTGTGTTCAAACAGTAGAGTCACTTAGCTTGGATTCCTATCAGAATGTTGAAGAGCAGATCAAAGGCAAATAACACAGTGCTTCAATGGTACATCGTATTTTCCATACGTCAGCAGCATGCAAAGTGCTACAGCATGCTACTTATCTCCATACTTTCTAGGCTTCTTCAGAGGTTTTGCTAAAATAAAGAAGATCATCACCGCTTATTCTAATATTGAAACTTAGATACATTTCAGTGTCAAATCAAAAAAAAATCCCCTGCTGAAAACCTCTGGCACTTACCTCAGTTATGAGGTAGTCAAAAAGTATGTGAGTGTCCAGTTTTTCCCTATGTAATCATCACTCCAATAGTCTACTCTGGTGATTTCTCAACCTTAGCAGCTTTAAGATATCTGGAATTGAACTCCCAGAATTAAATATGAGCCAACTGTGTGCAGCTGCAGCCAAAAAAGCCAATGCAATCCTAAATTGCATTAGCATTAATACAATCAAGATTAAGTAAGGTGCTAATACTACTCTATAAAGCCTTAGTAAGACCACACCTAGAGTACTGCATCCAGTTTTGGTCACCACATTATAAAAAAGATGTTGAGATTCTAGAAAGAGTGCAGAGAAGGACAACCAAGATGATTAGGGGACTGGAGCTAAAACATACGATGAATGGTTGCAGGAACTGGGCATGTCTAGTCTAGTGAAGAGAAGGACCAGGTGAGACTTGATAGCAGTGTTCCAATACTTGAGGGGCTGCCACAGAGAGGAGGTGGTCAAGCTATTTTCCAAAGCACCTGAAGGCCAGACAAGGAATAATGGATGGAAACTGACCAAGGAGAGATTCAACCTGGAAATAAGGAGAAATTTTCTGTCAGTGAGAACAATCAACCAATGGAACAGCTTGCCTTCAAAAGTTGTAGGAGCTTCATCACTGGAGGTTTCAGGAAGAAACTGGACTGCCATCTGTCAAAAATGATGTAGGGTCAGCTTAGGTAGGGGTTTGGACTACCAGTAGATGACCTACAAGGTCCCTTCCCACTCTGTTAATCTGTATCTGTTATTTCCCAATGCACATACAGTATCTGGCATGTCTTCTTAGAATAGAGAGCTACAAAAAGTATATGCTCCTGAAGCACAGCTCAATGGGAAATTCTGGGATTTGAAGTCCAAAAATCTTAAATTTGCTAACACTATTCTATCACCTGCATGGCTTCTCTTTTCTAAGTGAGAAATTTGCTCTCAGAGAAAATGCCATGGCATGAGATTATTCTTCCAATGAGATTCTTAGATCAAGGAATATTGGCATTTAGGGAATATATAGAATGGGATATTTTTTTGGAAAACAGCACTCCTTGCAAAAATAAATAAGCTCAAACATATCACCACAAAAGCAATGTTATTGAAATTGCCATGCAAATTAAGGTGGAAGTGAAAAAAAAAGAGAACTGTTCAAAAGCTTTTAGTAAAAAAATATTGCAGCATAACCTGTATCCAAGCTCAGATGGAACTTTTCTTAATGAGGGGGGGGGGGTATTATTTTTGTTTGATCAGTTGAAATTGGCATCATGAGGAAAACCCCTAGGGTAATGCAGAGTTTGTCAATAGCGTCAAACATATCAATTTCATTACTTAAACTAATGGTTATTACAGAGCTTTAATATAAAATATACGGTTCAGAAAGCGTCGTGTGGTGAGCTTATCAAGCCAAATCAATTATCAGTGTAATGCAAAGAGTGATAACCCCAAGGATCTTCTTTGTGATGAGGTCATAAAATGTGACAAAAAGGCATTGCCGTTTTTACTGCTCCCATTGATTTTACCTTTCTACTTTTCCATCCAAAGATGACTATAGGGTTTGATGTTGCTGCAGCTGCTAACTGAAAAATGGAGGAAAAAAGCTGGCTGCAGCTTGGCAGCTCATCCATCTTGTCCTTAGCTCTCTAGGTTATTCAGGAGAATCTGAATTCATCTGGGTGAATTCTGAAGGTACAGATTACATTAGCTGCAATAGTTCACTGAGTTCCCAGTCTGCAGCTTAAAACAAAGGGACAAAAGAAAGAAAGAGAGAGAGAAAGAAAGAAGAGAGAGAGAGAGAGAGAGAGAGAGAGAGAGAGAGAGAGAGAGAGAGAGAGGAAGAAGAAGAAGAAGAGGAGGAGGAGGAGAAGGAGGATGAGGAGGAGGGGAGGGGGAAGGGGAGGGGGAGGTAAAGGAAGGAAGGAAGGAAGAAGGAAATAGTGGAAAATAAATGAAGAAGGAAGGGGAGAGGGAGAGAGGGAAGGAAGAAAAGAATGAATGAAGAAAGAAAGAAAGAAAATAGTAGAAAATGGAAGGAAAAAGGAAAGAAAAAGGAAGGAGAAGGAAGGGTGTGTCTATATTATTCGTTTATTACTATTCTTTATTAAGTTTATTATAGTTACTCATTCCAGAAGTCTGTGTATGATTTACAATATCCTAGAATTAAAAATACTTAAACATGAAAGTAGGCATGGCAGCCTAGATCAAAACCAGACATAAATAAATGAAACAATGAAAACAATAAAAACAGAACCGGGATTTCCATGGGTACAGTATTCCTAGGCCTGGACACAGAGCCACTTTTCATTCAGCAGCTTTCTTTCCAGCCCTTCCTGTTCCCATTTCCCCCCACAACAACCACACCACAGTTGGCAAAGTTGCCCAGTGAACTTCCACAGCTCATGGCAAAAGGAAGCTTAGGTAATATGTCCATTGCTATACAACATGGGCTCCTCATGATCTGCATTCATTCTGTGCTGCTCGATGGAAGGAAACAGAAGTCCTGAAGCAGTGAAAGTGCTGTGAAGGTACCTTGGGAAGGATGGACCAAGGTAACCCAAGATCTAAATCCATTTTCTCATCTTCCTGTTTATATTGGGCCGGCTTAGGCCAAGACAATCATACCTGGGGTGGGCTTCAAGAATTTCAGCAATGGGTTCTCTGCCCGGTTGCTGGGTGGGCGTGGCCATGGTGGGCATAGCCTAGTTGGTCTCCTGCACCATGGTAGGATGGGATGTTTTTGCCTTCCCCAGGATCTGGAAGCTTTCCTTGAGCTTCTGGGAGGGCAAAAACTGCCTCCCCTGGGCTCCGGAGCTTCCAGAACTTCCAGGAGGCCTGTTTTTCCCCCTTCCTGAGCCTCCATAAGGACCTTAACTTACCTCATATCCAAAACGGGCTGCATAGAAACTCCTAGGAGGGGCTGGGTGGGGTGGGGTGGGTGGGGTGGGGTGGGCAGGGCCAGCCAAGAATGGGATTTGGAGGTTCTCCAAACCAGCCATAATGTTAGCTATGGGTCCTCCTGAACCTGAGCGAACCCCTAGCAGTCCAGCTCTAAATCATATCTAGGTGTCAACCCTGAAGCTGGTTGGGCGGTGGCCATTTTCCTGTTCTACTGGGGATTTTCTTTTCTCCAAAGCTTCAATTCTGTCACATACTGGAGTTGAGGGATAGGGAGGGAGGTGTAGAGATAGCTGCGGCACTATAACCAAAACAACATTCTTTCCCCTGGGAACCAAGGTCATATGTGCAGGTGATTGGGGGGGGGGGCAGGGCGTAGATGGAGATGGAGACCATCCCACATTTGGATTGCATGCTGATTGGACCATGTGATTGACATTCTGGGGAACTGACAAAGTTTTTAATTGGGGGGAAAACCGATGGGAACTTAGATCCGGTTTTCACCAGCATTGTGCTAACAGGACATGCCCTAATAAAATGTTCTTTGAGGAGACCTTGTGTGCCTCGGAGTTCTTTGGTTTGAGGTTGTGTTAGTTGAAACCTTGACACTAGGAAGTCCTTGACTTACATCTACAACTGAGCCCAAAATTTCCATTGCTAAGCAAGACTGTTCTGAAGTGAGTTTTGTTCCATTTTACGACCTTCCTTGCCACAGTTGTTAAGTGAATCACTGCAGTTGTTTAGTGACAGGGCTGTTAAGTGATTCTGGCTTCCCCATTGACTTTGCTTGTCAGAAGTTTGCAAAAAGTGATCACGTGACCCCGGGGACGCAGCAACTGTGATAAATACAAGTTGTTTGCCAAGCGCCCAAATTTTGAGCATGTGATCACAGGGATGCTGCAACAGTTGTAAGTGTGAAAAATGGTGAAAAGTCACTTTTTTCAGTGCAGTTGTAACTTCAAATGGTCACTAAGCAAATGGGTGTAAATCAAGGACTACTTTTAACAGTTCCAGACAATTTTTTTAAAAAATAGAAATCTTGGAATTTTCTGATTAAATCCATTTGTTGCTATCAAAACGACTAGTTTCTAAATATGTAAAATGTCTTTAACTTTATTTTTATTCTACTGTGCTTTTATCCCACACTTCTCTTTTCCTTTCTTTCCCTTTCCCTGCTATCCTTATTTCCATTTATATGTTATATTATAATCTAATTTTTATTTTTTTTAAAAATAGCAGATCAGATACTACCCAGCAGCCAGAGGTCCCTCATCCGTTAATAACTTTTTCAAAGCACTTATTATATTTTAGATGATATAAAAGTAATTATGCATACAACTGTATTAATATTGACAGTATGTTTTTTAGGTTCTGTTTTATAGTCTTATCATTAGTGAGTTATAATAATATAATAATTATAATATTAGCCTTATATTAGTTCTGTTTTATAGTCTTATGCTTTAGAAAGCTCTTGTTGATGGTGGTGATTTGCCTTTTTTGAAGTTCCTGGTGGGTGTTTTAATCACAAATGCACAACTTGACACTCCGGGGGTATATGCATCTCCCTCTGAAGATCTTATAAAGGTGATACCAGAGTGTTTTATTTAGTGGGACAGAACAAGGGAAATCTTAAATTCATGATTAGCAATCAGGAGTATGCAGAGGTTCGGATTTTACAAGGCCAGGAATGCAAACATAACACCGACCCTAAAGTGGTTGTATCATTTTCCTGGATCAAGTGAACCCAGGAAAAGGTGCGGTTGTCACTGGGTGCTAAAGACCAACTTAAATGATATTTAAGGTGTTGTCAATGGGGTGCTATGTTCTGCATATCCCAAGGGATCTTTTAGAGATTGAATCCCCATGGTCATGTGATCAAAATTCAGATGCTTGACAACTGACTCATATTTATGACTATTGGGTAGATAGCTTCAGTAGGCAAGAGCAGACCAGCATAGATGCAACAGCATTTATTGACTCAAAACTAGAACTGTGAAACAACAGGCAAATCCCTGTAATTTATACTCTGGGCGCACAGGGCCGTAACCAATCACAATACTTGAAAAAGCCCACCCAAATATGAATATTCTCAGTTTCCCTCCAAAACAGTTGTGGATATCTAGTTAGGGACATTTGTTTGTTTGTTTGTTTTGTTTTGTTTTATTGGATTTATATGCTGCCCTTCTCCCAAAGGACTCAGGGCGGCTTACAGCATTAAAAAAAAACACATATTACAAAAGTTAAAAGGAAATTAGAAACAGTCCAAAAAACAAATTAATATAGCACTAACATTTAAAAAATTAGATAAAATTAACAGGCCAGGCCAGCTTGCTGGAAAAGCCAACTTTTTACATTAAAGGTTAGTTTCACTTTAGCAGGGCTTAACACATAACTGTTAAGTTATTTTGTTATGTTATTTTAAATTATTGTGTTAAGTTATTATGTTAATAACTGTTAAGTTATTAAGTTAAATAACATAACTGAATTGTTATTCAATACATTACAATACATAACAATGACGTTGTAGTATCTCGGGGGTCATGTGATCAACTTTTGGGACCTTTGACAAGCGAAGTCAATGGGGCTGCATTGTTCTATTAGACAGCAATGATATTAATTATATTTTATAAGGCTAAAGGTCAATTGAATAGAGTGAAATTGTGTTTTTGTTTTGAGTTTGCCCACGATTTTTTTTTGCAGTTCATCCTCAAGCCTGCTGACTGGAGGATAAGGTGCAGCCATCAGTCTGGAAAAAGAAAGTTGTGCACTTTTGTTTTACATCGATAACAAAAAATATATTGTGAAGGGAGAAAGGAAGGGGTAGCACAAGGACAGAACGAATAGACCCCAAATTCAGGACAATCTCAAACTGTTCGGAAGGGGGAAGAGAAATGTCTGAACTGGGTCACACCACCACCAGTATTTTTTTTTTTACATTTTTCCCCCCATTGAAATATCTAGAGGAAGAAAAAGGAGAAGATAATGGGGGTATTTTGACTTGAACAATTCAACTCAGTTTAATTGGATCTAACCTCTGTTTCCTAGGAAGATTACTCACCTGGTAAATTAAATTCAACCAGTCCAACGCCTTTCAACACCATTGAGAGGATCATCAAAGCTCTTTTACCATGAAAGGACTGAGCCTCCTAATGAAAGGAACTAGGCACTTTTTTTAAAAAAACGGAGCGAATGGCTCTTTAGCAGCAACCTGCGTTATGGAAATGGCTCTAATGTGCAGGGAGCTGAAATCTCATTTTGCATTAGAGAACTGGGTTTTTGACCCACTCTGTGGAACAGTAGTTCCTGTAAATTAGGACTTATAACTTATGCAGAAAAAATGAAAAGAGTGATAATTACAGGCTTTTATCATAAAAAAAAAGTTTTATTAAAATTATTAAAGGTTCCCTAGGGTAACTTTGATTTTTAATTTGATCTCTTTCACCTTCACTCTTTCCATCCCAGATGAACACCAAAGGAGGAATGTTGACCCTGTAAAACCGATTCCTTCAAATCAAGAGTAAAATGCAAATGGAAGGATGGACATAAAATGAGGCACAGAACATAGAATAATAGAGGTGGAAGGGAATCTTGGAGGTCTTCTAGTCCAACCCCCATGCTCGAGCAGCAGACCCTATCTATATCATTTCAAACAAATGATTGTCCAGTCTCTTTATGAAAAACTTCAGTGATGGAGCAGCTGCAACTTCTGAAAGCAAGTTCCATTGGATAATTGCTCTCAACATTAGGAAATTTCTCCTTGATGCCAGGTTGCTTCTGTCCTTGGTTAGTTACCAGCTATTGTTTCTTGTCCTGCCCTCTGGTGCTTTGGAAAATAGTTTGACACACTCTTCTTTGTAGGAGCCCCTCAAGTATTGGAACAGTGCTATCATGTCACCCTACTGCTTGTTTTCATTAGACATTCCCAATTCCTGTAACTGTTCTTCTTACATTTTAGCTTCCAACCCCCTAATCATTTTTGTTGCTTTTCTCTGACAGACTTTAAGTACTACATGTATCTAAGTATATGTATTTAGTGGATGGCCCTGGACTTTCTGACCCCAATTAGACATCTTTAAAATATGTATATAAATATGGACAATGACCTACAGAATGGCTCTGATATGAAGTCATTCAAAATTCAAGAAAAGTTTAGAAATCAAAAGCAGCTTTCCATTGTGATCAATAATAACAAAGTTCACTTCTTATTATTCCTGTGTGACAGGAACTACATTTCAATCCACGGCAGCACTTGTGGTTTTTGACAGAGATGCAATCCTTGACTTATGAGATGCGATCCTTGACTTATGACCTCTACTGGGACCTGAATTTGTGTTGCTAAGCAAGACGGCTGTTAAACGAGTGACATCCAATTTTATATCCTTTTTTTGCCATGGTGATCAAGTGAATCAGTTACGGGAATCATGTGGTTCTTAAATGAATCTGGCTTCCCTTGTTGAATTTGCTTGACTGTCTCATAGACAGCTGGGAAGATCACAAATGGTGGTCACAAAATCCTGGGATGCCGCAACCATGGTAAATATATCCTGTTTGCCAAGTGCCCAAATTTTGGTCACGTCACCATGGGGTTGCTGTAATGACCATAAGTGTGATGAGCAGTCATCAGTCACTTTTTTCAATGTTTAAGTAACTTTGAACCATTGTTAAACGAATATTGACTACTGGTAGTTTTGGTCAACTATCTTAGCTCTATATTTGTAAAGAACAGTTGTGTTTGCTCCTGTGTGTTTTCACCGATTTACTCCATCACAACACAACTTCATTAAGTAACAGGGCATGGTTTGCTGACAACTGAAGATCAACAAGAAAGTCTCTATTAGTCAAGTGCTCTGATTCTTCTTCTTGTGCCATATCCGTCATCAGACGTTGGCAATCATGTTGGCAATCCTATTTTTGTCAACAGCCACAAGAAATAGTGCTGTTGAGTTTTGTCCAAACCAGTCCCTTAGGTTTTGAAGCCATGATGTCCTTCTTCTGCCTGGACATCATTTGCCTTCAATATTTCCCTGGAGGATTAAGTGAAGTATGCCATATTTTTCTGGATGTCCAAAATATTCTAATTTTTACTTTTTAATGGGTTTGATAATTTCCCTTGGCTTTCCCAGATGGCTTCTCACCTCCTGATTCCTGATTTTGTCAACCCGTCTTATAAGCAACAGCCACCTGTAAATCCGCATTTCAATTGCTTCTAGTTTCTTCAAGTGGTTTTCTGTCAGAGACCAACTCTACTCCGTAGAGCAGGATATAAAAGATGTAACATCTGACAAGCCTGATTTTCAATCTTAGTCTTAGTTTTAGTGTTCTGATAAGTATTGTGTTTCCCCAAAAATAAGACAGGGTCTTATTTTCTTTTGACTCCCAAAATAAGCACTTAGCCTCACTTTCAGGGAGGTCTTATTATTTTTGAGGTGCAGGAAGCGGCAAGCATGGTCACCTCATGGCTGCTGCTGTGTTGCAACATTTTCAGGAAGGGCTTGTTTTTTGGAGGGGGCTTATTTTAGCGCATGCGCTCAAAAGCCTGATTGGGCTTATTATCCGGGGAGGTCTTATTTTCAGGGAAAATGGGTAGTTGGAAATAATCTCAACTTGGAAACTTGAACACTAAGTCTGGACAGACTGGAGAGTTTAATATTGTGAAGTCAGCACAGTCAGAAGTCCGGGAACTCAAAGGCAGAGAGGTTTTCCTTTTATCTTCAAGCAATCAAAATAGCTCTGAAGAAAATTGAGCTTTCCTATTGACTGCCGGTGGGGCCCAGGTATTGTTATAATGAGAGCACTCGCTGCTCTTTTTCATCAAAGCTGACACCGTTTTTTGATCAACTTATGAAATTATTGCAGGATCATTTCATCCCGGTGCCATCAGTCATCGTACAGAGATTTAAATTTCACAGATGAGTTCAACAACTTGGAGTAGGCTTTACTGCTTATGGCAGGGGTGTCCAAACTTGGGAACTTTAAGGCTTGTGGACTTCAACTCCCAGAATTCCCCAGCCAGCATAGCTGGCTGGGGAATTCTGGGAGTTGAAGTCCACAAGCCTTAAAGTTCCCAAGTTTGGACACCCCTGGCTTATGGCATCTAATTTTTCAGAGTGTTAAAATTTGGGGGGACTTTTGAAAAGACTTGCTAAGAGATTGCCTTGTAGATGGGTTTGATGAAGCTGAAATTCATTTCAGTTTATAGAAATTGAACACATAAATAAATACAATGATGAAGAATCCCAACTGATGTTTGCAGTGGGTCAAGAAAGGGCATTAGACCTTTCACATCACACCAATATGTCCAGAGCATTGAACATAGAATATTACCATTGAAAAGGACTTTGAAGGCCATCTAGTCCAACCCTCTGTTCAAGAAGGAGACCCTATATCATTCCAGACAAATGATTGTTCAATCTTATTTTGAAAACCGCTAGTGATGGACCACTCACAAAAGAGTCAAGCTGTTTTATTGTCACAAAGGTGCTTTTTTCAAAAGGCAACTGGACTTTGTTTTGCCTTGAAGACATTTCACTTCTCTTTTTAAGAAGCCTCTACAGTTCTGACTGAATGGTGGAGAATGGAAGGATTGAAGTCATCTTGTCATTAGCACTCTCTCTCTGAGAGTTCTTGAGACCTTTTGGAGGCTTATCTGTGCCCTCAGGGTCACCTGAGTAGTGCAAATGGATGTGGGATCTTTTTGGAACTACTGAAAGAATTGTGCTTGCAACACAGGAAAAGCAAAGGAAAACAAAAGAAAAACAAAATCCAGTTGCCTTTTGAAAAAAACACTTTTGAGACAACCATGTCCTGGATGACTGAGAATCTTCATAGGCCTTTAGCTGCTTCATTGGTTAACCATTCTCACTGACAGGAAATTTCTCCTTAGTTCTAAGTTGATGCTCTCTTCATTGATCTTACAACCATTAAATTTGTTCTGCCTTGTCTTGTAGTTTCCAAGTTATTCATCCAAAGTTTCATTTTCAAAACATTCTGGATCTGAAAGCCTACCACACAGCTGAAGCATCAGCAGAGTCAATTCAGGATGACACTGCTCACTGCCTTCCACAACTACCAGTCAAGGCCAGAAACCATTTTGTGAAAACATTCTTCTTCCTCATTGGACGAATGACTGTGTTAATGAAATGGGGAAAGATGTTGTATCGCACCGTAGGTGCGCAATCATACCTTTTTGGTCAACTGCAGCTTCTGTAGACGTGAAAGACTTGCAGCTCTTGTGAATAATTTTTGTCAGCAATCTTTAACAGCCCCATCAGCCTTATCTGGCTCCGTGAGCATCGCTTCACTTCTTTCCACTATGGCACAGCAATCACCTGTTTGGAAGGACTGTGTGAAATCCTCCGGATTCTCCCGTCATCCTCAATAAAACATAACTTGTAGGAGTGTAAATAAATCTACATTCATTGCCTTAAAGAAATATACAGCCAAACAAAAAGGTAAAAAAAAAAAGGAATCCAACAAAAACTCAAGCTGACACTAAAGACAGCTGCCCAGCACGGAGGTCATCATCTAATTAGTTTTGCTACATTGCCACAATAATTTTGCCTGACAGGACACTGAATTGAGGCTCAGAAAGCAATCAGCAACTAACAAGCATGATGGGCATTAGTTACAGCTAGTGACAGAGTAATTAGCAACTGACTGCGCCACTTTACATGAAAGGCCCACAGTTTCCTATAGCTGAAAAACCACTGATTAGAATGCTCGTGCTTACAATAACATAAGAATCTTTAGTTCTCTCCACTCCAGATGAGGAAATTTCAAATTCCACTCTTTCCATGTCACCCCAGGTCTTTTGAAAGCCTTACACAAACTCACTAATCAGAATACAAGGGAGATGGGAGATGGCACAGTCAAGAGACTCCACTAGCTTTATTTATACACAGGCTAAAAACGGATAGAGTTCACTTCCTGGCACAAATGGCCTCAGGGCAGCTTATAGCATTGAAACAATTTAAAATACACACGCACGCACCACCCAAAAAGTAATCTGGAATGTAATAGAACTACGGTTTGTAGAATGAAAAGAAAAGCAGGGAGCACAAAAACAGTCCTAAACTTTCCAGATATCACCAAAGCCAGACCAGTATAAACATCAGCCAATAACACTGAATAGCTCCTGGAATTCCAGCTTGAGAGAAACTACTCAGATACTCAATGTCTAAACAACATTTGGGTATTCATCATCCACAAAGAATCTTCAGGTGGGTTTCCAAGTGGGCCAAGGAGGAGGAACAGTTGGAGAATATACCGAATGGAACATACTTCAACTTATACCAATATCACATAGTTTGGTTGATAGCATCATTGAATGAGTTTGCTGCATAGATAGTGGTTTATAGAATCAGCATATTTTCCCCCAATAATCTCAGTCCTCATTTTACCTACCTTGGAAGGATGGAAGGCTGTGTCAAGTTTGAGCCGATGAGATTTGAACTGCCAAACTTCTGGCAGCTGGCAGTCAACAGAGTACTGTAGTACTGTATTCTAACCACCGCACCACCATGGCTCTTAATGTTGTATGATGCCCTTTGAAGACATTTTATGAATGTTTACAAGAAAACCACCAAGCTCATAGAGCACCAAGGATCTCACAGTTCAATCCTGAGCTACAAATATTCCCTTCTGTTGAAATGCTGGTGTAATGATCAGTGTTGAATTAGGATTGTGGGGAACCTGGTTCAGATCCCCTCTCAGCTATGAAAATTGACTCGGTGACTTTGACTTAGCTGCGGTCACACCATCTCCCAGATTTCTTGCAATGGGAAAAATTGGAGGAATTCCTGAAAGACAGACAACATTTATAAACATAAGCCACATACTATCTGATAAATATTTTGAAATGGGGTCTCGATAATGGGAGTTGCATGAAAAATACACATTTATTTTTGAACAAGACCATAGAGATGTCTTCCAATTTTATACTTTAACATTCTTCTTTGCTGCTAAGAAGTAACCTTATTTTGATTCACTCACCTGGGACTACATAATTGCCTGACTTTATAGCACATTGCTATTATGGGACACTACCTTTACCCTGGCAGAGTTTGCACATTGATTCCTCTGTGTCCATCTCTTTCTCTCAGGAGAAGGGAAAAAATTGCAACACTACAGCACAGCCTGCAGTCATACATTTTGTTTGGTATTTTTGCAATGGTAAATACTTTGTATTGCATTACACTTAACAGCTGTTCTATCATTGATTAAAATTAGGGCAAATAAATTACAGTGTGTTACATTTCAAAAATCCTGAATGCTATAATGGGATTAATTTGTTTCATACATTCAGCCTTAATTGGGTGTTTGAAGGTATAATTTCACTTTATATTTTGCATTTCCTGCTGATACTAATTTTCTGTTTGAATTGCAGTGCAACCAAGTTTCTCAAGTACTAATAGTATTGAACTAAGAGCTCTGATACTATCATTTACATACATATGACCCTTATGGCAGGTGTCCTGTAGTGATTGTATTAGTTACTGGTTCCAGTTGTTAACTTTATTGTGCAGAAAAGTCCCATCTACAACTTACTGGAGGTTTATGCTGCTATTTCTGAAACATGTCAAAATATCTGCAATTATGTTCAAGAAGTCTAGCAAATATCGAGTATTATAGCTTTTTAGAAAAGTCAGCATGTTACCCATGGCAAATAGTCCAATAAAAATATTTTGGGCCTGACAACATGAAAATGCCATACTCTTTAAAATTCATTCATTCATTCATTCATTCATTATATATATATTTATTTATTTATTTATTTATTTATTTATTTATTTATTTATTTATTTATTTATTTATTTATTTATTTATTTATTTATTTCCTTTCTTCCCTCCTTCCTTCCCTCCCTCCCCCCATCCCTTCAGATTAATTTAGGGAAGGAGTCATTTTATTTTTTTGAAGGAATTACTCTATTTTTTAAAAGCAAGTTTATTATACACAACTCATTCCCTTTATATTTGAGCTTCAGTGACCTCTTGATATTCTTTCTAATAATCAGGGAAAAAAATTACTGATTTTTTTTCAGTAGAAATTCCAGTATAGTTTTTCAAGGCTGAGGCTCCCTATTAGCAACTGAAATAATTGATTGAAATAATTGAAATAACATCTGCTATTTTATTTATTTTTTCACACCAAAGTTTACTTTCCTTGTTTCATGCTTCTTGCAAAGTCATCTGTGGGATGTATCATTAGTGAACCCTCTCCAAAGGTTGCAGGAACTGGGTATGTCTAGTTTAATGAAAAGAAGGACTAGGGGAAACATGATAGGAGTGTTCCAATATCTCAGGGGTTGCCACAAAGAAGAGGGAATCAAACTATTCTCCAAAGCACCTGAGGGTAGGACAAGAAGCAATGGGTGGGAACTAATCAAGGAGAGAAGCAACTTAGAACTGAGGAGAAATTTCCTGACAGTTAGAACAATTAATCAGTGGAACAGCTTGCCTCCAGAAGTTGTGAATGCCCAACACTGGAAGTCTTTAAGAAGATGTTGGATAACCATTTGTCTGAAATGGTATAGAGTTTTCTGCCTAGGCAGGGGGTTGGATTAGAAGATCTCCAAGGTCCCTTCCAACTTTGTTATTCTACTGCATTCCTTGACTGGGCTGTACAAAGGGCTAATTTTAGTAACTACATAAAAACATACAAAAATGCATCCATATATAAACATCATTGAGAACCACAATTTTAATTGTGGGAGGTTTTTAGCATTTTATATTTCTTGTTTTAAAGATGAGTTTGTTATTCTTATTGTATCAATAAGTCACCCAGAGCTGTTAAATGATTAGCTTTTAGCTTATTTATGTATACTTAATATACTTAATAGCAACCTCCATACGATATTTATTTTTATGGAAAAAGATGCATAAGCCAGTTTTCCAGGTAAAAAGTAAATTATTGACTGGACTTGAAGCTCCGAAAGTAAACTATTGATTGTACTTGCAGCTCTAGACTCCATAGCCCACAAAGAGGGCTTAGATATAGCTGTGCAGCAACCTTTAGGAATTTTGTCTGTGATTTAAGATGAGCCATGCATAAAGTTGGCTCCGTGATGGCGGTTTTATGTCAAAGTATGTTTGCTCTGAGAGACCAATTTTTGAACCAAGGGGTAAAATAATTGGCTATGTGAAAACTCTTATTTTTCAGATGACATTGAGCAGCAGCAGAATTTCCTTGAATTTGATTCCAACCAGGAATTATTTCAGAACTTTCAATGTCTGAGCGGCTTTGGTGATGATTCGTATTGTTTGTTATTCTTATGAATCATACAGTGGCTCAGACATTAGTGATGGGACTATGCATATTGGAATTCACGAAGGTTAAATTAAATAAAAACTCTTCTTTGATTCTTCCAATGTGGATAAAGTCAAGCCAGACAATGACTATGGAATTTTTAAGATGCTTATTAAACACTTGCATGTGCCTGGACTATTGTCCAAATAATAGACTCCTTTAATACTTTATTAATTGGTTGGTTGTGTGCCATAAATACTCTTAGCAACTAGATCGATAGATTTTCTCCATGACTATTTGCCCCTAAGCTGGTCTTTTCCAAAGGTAGACTCATCATCACTGGCTCTCTCCACCTTACTGTTGGTCTTTCTCTTCCCCTCTTTCATTAGGCCCATCTCTAGGGAACTAGGCCTTCAAATAATATGTCAAAAGCTTATCAAAGAAAGTACAAGTTATGTCTCTGTATGCTATGAGACTGTGTTATGTTACACTGCTTTATTCACTAACACTCACTAAAATGGCATGCAAAATCCAGTCAAGAATGGATCAGACGTTTTATAGTTTGCAAATTGTGCACATTTGCACAATTTATCTGATTTTGCATAATTTGTGTTTGTGTTTGTGTATTGTGTGTGTGTTTGTCCTAAATGATTACATTTCCAACATTCCCTGCCATTTGCATCATCATGTCTTTTGGTTTCTTTCCCAATAAAAAGACAAAAATGTATCAACAAAATGTTCAGGACTGTTAAAATGGGGAAACGTTCAACTATCATCTTTTTTTTCTCTCAATTTAAATATGGCAAAAAAGTATTTGTGCCTTTCATACATGCAAATAAAAAGCCAAAGGTTTTATACAGAGTAATCTAAACTGAAATAAAACAAAATAGATTGTATATTCCTTGTCTTAAAATATATTACAAAGCTAAAAATATTTTTTCAGATCTTTAAGAAGAATTAAAAGTTTATGCTCAGTGCTGATAATATTAAACATTTATTAATTCCACCTCTAACCCTTTATGAAATCAATTACAGTATATATTAGCAGTAAAACATCCCTCTTGTAAGGAGATAACTGTAGACAATGAAGGACAAAAGAGAACTGTATTGAAATGAGAGAGAATTTTTTGTCTGGTCCATTCTTCCAAGCTGAGTTGTTTATTGTTTCACACCTACAGACAGAATCTTGCCAGACTGAACATTCTACTTTCTACATCCAGGTTATACATTATGAACTATTAGAGAGGGGTTGTCTTCTCTCTCTTTCTCTTATAAGTAATATCTCAGCTCAGTTACCTCTTATTCCTCTGGAAAGCATGCCCTTCCTTCTGGGAACTCACCTCCTCACTAAATTACATCACATTTCGGCAAGAATTTTTTCTTCCCTTGGAATAAAGACAGCAAAACTTTTCAGATAACTATCCCATCTGATTTAATTCACTATAAATATATTTCTTTTTGTCTTCTCAGTACAATGTTGAAGCTATTAAAAGGCAGTTTACTAAATGTGAATAATTAATTCAAAATATAATTAAGTCAGCCGAAGCAAAATTTAGACTACTTTGTGAATTAAAATCAGTTTGGAGAAATGATCTACGAGCCGTGACTGAAAATAGAATAATATTTGAGTCTGCAGCCCATATTCTCATCCTCAGTTATAATTAGAGCAAGTTGTTTCAAAACAATTTAGAATTGGTATATGACTTTGTGGAAACTGGGATCTATAACTAAAAATAAAGCTGTGCTTTGGGATAATTTCAATGAGAAAGAGAAATATGCTTATCTGAATATGCCCAAATCATCACTCACAAATTTAGAATAAATCCACAGTCAACTTTGGTGGGATTATGCATTGAATGTCAACTTCGAAACAACTTCGATTTAAGCCATATTTACTTTCACTTTGTTTCTTAGTTGCCACTCTTTGGGGGGGGGCAGGGAGTTGGGAAGAACTGGAATACGGTGGCTGACTCCACTAGACAAAACATCCACCAGATGCAGCGTGTGAACCAGAGATGGTATTCAACTGGTTCTCTCCGGTTCGGGCAAACTGGTAGGGGCAGCTGCAGTAGGCTCCGCCCACCCACCCTGACATAATGTGCTAGAACTGCACATGCGCAGAAGGTGGTGCGCATGCGCAGATGTGGCACATGCACTCACATTTGCGAACCAGTAGGGAACCAAGGTCATGGCCACGAACATCTGCTGAGACCGAGCTGGAAGCTATTGCTGGACTGATTGGTTAAGATGACTTGGGACACCTGAGGGGGTGGGTGGGAAGTTTCTATTCTTTTTATTACTCTGAAGCGTGGGAATTTCCCAGAGCTGCCTTCAACTTTCTGAGTTGCTTATACAATGTCCTTAATAAAAGGTCTTTTAAGCCTGAATGGAATTTCTGATTCCTGATTCAACTGGATTCATTGCTCAGAACTATGACATTGAAGACAATAAGAAAATGAAATATAAAGACTATATACATACATACAAATGTGTGTGCTAGAACTGCACACAACTTGGTACACAGATGACTTACTTGACCAAACTTGGTACACAGATGACTTACTCTCTGGAAATGAATACTGTGAGGGTAAGACACCCCTAACACCCCTTCAGGGTGTGTGTTCTGTTAAGATACAGCCTGTTGTCCCTTAAAATGGCTTCTACCATATTGTCGTAAAATAGCTTCTACTGTACAACACAGTGGAGTTGCCATGGTAACAGCTTCACAGTACTCCCCAAGGGGACTCCCTCTGGTAAGGGAAAAAATCCAACATTTTGGTCTGGACATTTTCAACAAGACTTTGAGTATTTTTGAGGACAAATGTATGGCTTCTGGGGGCACAAAGAAAACATTTGTAACTAATTTAATTGTTGCCAAAATCAGGGCTTTTTCTGTCTAATACAGGATTAGGATAAATAAATATCCGTGCAACGCCAGGTTATCAGCTAATTTGTATTAAGAAATGGAAGTATTTTTTATTTTAAATTTCTAACAAAAATATATATTGCATAAGTACTGCATTGCAGCAGATGCAGAAAATTAACCCATTTCTAACATCTTCCAAGAGGACAACCCAAACCATATTCTTTTCTTGAGAGATGGCAAGGTTTGATATTTTTCATCAACCAAAACAAAATTGTGGGAAAGAACTGCCAGGTTATTTACATTCAGACATGGAAAGGCATTAAAATTCTAAAAATGGGACATAACAGTTAGAGGTATTCATAATTCTAAGTAAGAGTTTGATATTAATGACATTCATAATGTATTAATGTTATGTCTCAGTATGCTATGAGACTGTTTTATGTTATACTGTTTTATTAACTAAGAATCATTGAAATGGCATGCAAAATCCAAAGTCAAGAGTGGATCTGACCTTTTTATATTTTGCAAATTGTGCACATTTGCACAATTTATCCGATTTTGCATAATTTATGATATCATTGGATTTTGCTTCCTTTTAGTTATTGGAAGAAGGGAAGTATAAACAGAGAGGTGCCTTCTGGCTTTAGTAAATCTTATTCATTAATTCATCAAACTTTGGGGATTTCAACATACTTTCCTCAAATACTTCTAGTCACTTCACGTTCATAATGGTTAACTATGGTTGATTTTCTTTTTTTTTAAAAAGTGTGACTTTTTTTAAAGTGGGACTTTAGCTGCTGTTTAAATCTTCTTCATTTTTGAGGTACTTTCACAGATTTGTGCCATGTATCCAGCATAGTCAAAGGGGTCACTTGTAGCTTTATTTCAGCAACAAGATGACCTTGTATTTTAGAGGCAGGATTAATGGGAGAACATTACCTGGGCACATAACCCTTCCAAATTAGTGTGACCAAAGTGAAAAGAAAGAACCTCCCCCTTTTTTTCCTATACACTGATTGATTAACGTTCAATTGGTATTTCAAGATGATGTTGCATGCAAAGTAGTTCCATCTATTCTGGAAAACCTTGGAGCTATTCTTTCTAATAATTTTGAATTAGGATTAGACTACAATTTAGGATTAAATTAGGCTGCAATTTAGGACTAGGATTAGACTTCAATCCATTCCTGCTTCAGGCATTATAGTATTCTGACTATATTCTTTTTTTATATAAAGTTTTTTTATTTTTTCATTTTTATAACATATAACCACATGTATACTATTACATAGTCAACATCGTATCGTATTATTAAATGTTTACGTAAATTTGTCTTACCATCAACACCCAAAAACAATTATTGGCTCTTCTGCTCTCCATACACCATATTGTACCTTATCCATCACTTTCTTCTCCCTCTCTCCTCCCCCTCCCTACCTCCTTTCTTCCCTCTGTCGTCCTTCTCTTCTCTACTTCACCTTCCTCTCTCCTTCTCCTCTCTCCCCTTTCCACTCCTTCTTCCTCTCCTCCTCTTCACCCCATGCCCTCTCTCTTATCCCTCTCTTCTTCTCTTACCTCTCTCCTCTACTTCACACTCTTCATCTCATTTATTTGGTGTATTTCAGCTTCTGAGTGACCTCCATTTTATGTTGATGGTATTTATAATTCCTTTTCAATATACATATTTAATTTTAACATTATCTTCTTCCTTTTTTAAAAAAAGAGAAAAAATGTATACATATATAGTCATTGTGCTTTTAAACCCCCCCCCCCCCTGCCAAGTTTGGTGAGATGTAGACCTGGTTACAATTCCCAGCTATTATCATCATTATATTTATATATTTATGTATCCTTACATGCCCACACTTTGTGATTCTGTCTTAAAATCTCAATAGTTTCCCATTATAAGTATATTTCATGTTCCCTCTCCATTTTTCGATATCTTGCTTTAGGTTACCTTTAATTGTCTATAAATAGCAATCCTTACTGTTCAATGTTCATTACAATTCCCTTAATGTACTTTATAGAATAACGAGCGGTACACATCTCACTTTGTTCATCATTTTAGAAGTTCTATATATGTCCATATTTCATTATATTTTAACCCATGCTTAATTGTCCTTCTATTGTCCTAATCAATTAGCAACTCAGTTTAATTATCATGTATAAAAGTGAATCACAAATCTCTGCTTTACAATCTCCCCATATCAGTTTCATATTTGTTCATATTCCATATATTTTAACCTTTATTTAATTAGCTTTCCATTATCATATTCAAACAGTTAGCAACTCGATTTTATTGTCATATTTAGGAGTAAACCCCTTATCTCAGCTTTATCTTTTCCTATATAACAATTTCT
The DNA here is from genome assembly GCF_964273705.1 of Natrix helvetica. Classification (NCBI taxonomy): domain Eukaryota; kingdom Metazoa; phylum Chordata; class Lepidosauria; order Squamata; family Natricidae; genus Natrix; species Natrix helvetica. The sequence goes on from NC_138552.1 coordinate 86,669,308, forward strand.
ACTTGTCTGATTTTTTTCCTAGTAAGTCTTTTGTCCCAATTCTCTATTCCTGTCCTCTCCCTTTTCTTTGTTTTGACAGAATTCTGACTATATTATTGAAGTTCATAAATAAAGAACTTTATGTGTAGGACATCTAAATCATCATCAGATTGATTTATATATAAACTTACGATCAACTTTTGTATGGAGCAAATGGCTGTAAGACTATGGGACTGATGTAGAGAACTGCTTTGGAAATAATAATATATACCCCAATATTAAAAGTAAATGGTAAGGTAGATAAGTACCAAAATCCTGACTTAATTTCAAGATAGTTGCAATATCCCTCCCCCCCAAACAAGATCCATCTGAGCAAGAATTTGGGTATTAGGTCCAAAAGCCCATCTACCTTTCAACACAGGGCAAGGGTATTTTTTCCAGCTGCGGTGGACAGTAAGGTGCATTGACAGAAAGCAGTTATGAAGCTCTGTGCAATCTGTAATTCATCGTTTTCGCCCTTCTGTCCTTTGCAGTTCATGGGGGCGAGGACCTTTTAGTCTGAATATGAGTGTCATCTAAAGAACGGAATGTTCCAAGAGTCTTTTTAAAAAATATGCATTTTCATGATGAATATCCATCTCTAGTTGTGGAGATCCAGTTCATCTGGGCAATGAAAAAAGAAGCAAGGCATAATTAAATGTCATTTCCAATTCTGAGAACATGCCAAGTTCTTCCAGGTCAACCTGAATAAAATAGCACTCATAGGCAATCACTTATGGAGAAATTCATTGTCTTTTTAAATGTGGATCACACTTAAATTCATGTGACCATTAACAATATTTCTTAGGCATTCTTGGAGGCTATAATGATAACTCACATTTTTCTTAGTGGCGATACAGATACCAAAGAACTTACTGCTGCTATTTAAAAGAGAACAATGCAGTTCTCGCTCTTTCCTGGTCTATGTTACCTAGTTACTTGAGGGATCGCATCCTCCCACATACATCCCTGCGGCCAATTCGCTCACACAGGGAGGGACTTCTCCTGGTGCCGTCCACTAGGCAATGCCAACGGTCGACACCAAGGAGTAGGGCCTTCTCTGTGATGGGCCCAACCCTCTGGAATGACCTCCCCCCCGACATTAGAACCACTTCTGACCTCCGCTCCTTCCGGCAAAAATTGAAGACTCACCTGTTCCGATTAGCAGGCCTGGCATAATTACAACTGTCCCTCCTGGCAAATGTATTATTATCTGGTTGTTTTAGGGTTTTTAATCTGTTGTGTCTGTTTTAGGGATTTAAAAAAATTATATTTATTCAGCTTTGTACAGTTCTTTTAATTGCATTTTAACCTCCTCCAAACTGTACATATTTAATATTTAATTTTTTATTGTATTTTTGTGATATTCTCTATGGACTGTACACCGCCCCGAGTCCCTTCTGGGAGAGGGGGCAGTCTAGAAGCACAAATAAATTGAAATTGAAATTGAAAATTATGAATTCCTTCAAAATAGATATTTCTGTTCAAAGTATTATCCATTTAACAAACATCTTCAATAATCAAAGAATTTCCCATATCTTTTCTTTAGGTTATTGTGTTCTCTTTATTGCAACATTTTATATTTTGAGTCTCTCTTCCCTCCTAATTTTTCCTTTTAAGAGAAAAAAGGAGGAACAAAATAGCTGAAATCAATTACATCCAGATTTTGCAGGTTAAAAATAGAATAGAACAGAACAGAACAGAATATAATTCTTTATTTATCTATTTATTACGTTTGATTGAACACACAAGGAATTTGTCTCCGATGAATAAGTGTACATGCAAGTGATAATCATGATCATAATCATAAAATACAATCATCATAAATCATGATACAACATTCAGTGGTATCTTAGTATCTTAGTCATAGGATACTAAATAAAAGCAATCAACGTTATCTTAATAGGATACTAATAAAAGCAATAAATATGAGTCATAAGATACAAACAACAAAGTTATAGTCATGATGACGAATTGAATGAATATGAATCAATTCATACATACGTAGATGGATTGATGGTGGACATTACAGTTCTGACTGTAGAAAAGAAAAGCTTTGCGGGAAGGCCTATGAAAATTCTCCTCAAACTTCTCCCTGGATGCTAGCATTCTGAATTATTGGGAAAGGTTTGGTAAAGCAGAATTGTAATTATCCATGACTCTTTTTTTTTTATTTCAGTACTTTGTACACAGCATGGCATGCATCCAGTTCACTGTACAGATCACTTTCTTTCATTCCATCATGTCTTTTCCCTTTGCCATGTTGCCAGACTTGCTTTTAGAAATTCTGGAGGTTGGCAATTTTTCTAGGAAGATATACATCTGGAATTTTGAGAGCATGCAATGGCTTCACTCACAAATGGCTGCCATGCAAGATTTGTTACTTTGCAAATGGTTCCAATAATGGTGCTGGCTGGCACTAAATACTGATTGAATAGAAAGTGGTCTAGCTACCAGGAAGTTTTATGTTATTTTGGTAGAGCAGTTATGGGGCGCAAAGACAGACATAAGACAGATATACACAAACATCTGCAATAGTGAATGGAGAGAGGGAGGCAGAGAGACAAAACTGATACTGGAACTGAAAGTGGAACTGGAACTGGAACTAGAACTGAGACCGGAATCAGGATTGGAATCGAAACCAGAACCAGAAGTAGAACCAGAATCAGATCCAGAACTAGGATTGGAACTGGAACCAGGACCAGAACAGGAACCAGAATTGGAACTAGAAATAGAACCAGATCCAGAACCAGGATTGGAACAGGACCCAGAACCAAAACTGGAACCAGAATCAGATCCAGAACCAGGATTGGAACTGGAACCAGAATTGGAACCGGAACTGGAACCAAGCCCAGAACAGAAACTGGAACCAGAGCTAGAAACAGAATCAGAATCAGATCCAGATCCAGGATTGGAATCAGAACCAGAACTGGAACAGGAACAGAAACCGGAACTGGAACTGGAACCAGAATCAGATGCAGAACCAGGATTGGAATTGGAGTCGGAACCAGAACCAGAACCAGGACCAGGATCAGGACCAGAACAGAAACCAGAACTGGAACCAGATCCAGAACCAGGACTGGAATCGGAACTGGAACCAGGACCAGCAGTGAACAGGAACTGGAACCAGAACCAGTACAGGAACCTGGACTGGAACAGGAAGTAGAACTGGAACCAGGACCAGACCGGAACCGGAACCGCAACTGAAACCAAAAAGAGAACTGGAACTGGAACCAGAACCAGAATCAGGATTAAGTGCAATGCAAGAAAGATTGATACAAATAATAAAGCACAGATTCAGAAAAAAACTTATTTTGTGGGATGGGCCAATAATAAAAATGTAGCATGACATCATTTCACCAAAGCCGTGATTTCCTTACTTACACAAAGACACAAGTATGAAAGTGAGGGATTTGCATTATAAGGTCATTGTGTATCTGTTGTCATTCTGATGTAATTTTAATTTGCCATAGTTGATTTCTGTCAACAGCTTTCCCATATTTGTGAGGAAGGAAATTTAGCCAAGATACTGTGTTGTTAATCAATACAGAAATATTGAATGAGATATATCAATAATATCAATTATTTATATATGTCTTGTATATCTTGTGTGTGTGAGGCCAGTTCAAGGCATCAGACATACCTAAACTTCCTCCCTTCCTATTTTTCCCACTAGAAAAAGATTGTGAGATGCATTGGACTGCAGATATTTTTTTCTTCTTCTCTTGTCTACTGCCCTCCTTTGTCCTACCTATACAATCTAGTCTTTTCTAACTTTCTCGTTATTAGAGCTGTGGATATATATGGGAACCCAATTCAAATCACTGCTTTGATTCAGGAGATCAATCCCATTGGATTACCCAAATCAGTTTAGAAAATTAATTCAGTTTGGATATTGGAATCATGGAGTGGGTTTATTTGGAACAATTCCTTGGAGGTCTTAAAGTTGATTCAGAGGCTTTAGCCCAGGAATGGGCAATTAATTTTTCAAGAGGCCGGTGGTGGGATACAAATTGTTTCACTACTGGCTGGGTGGGCATGGCATGGGTATGGCAGGAGAAGAATACTGTAAAATCTCCCTTCCCTCCCCACTCCAAGGGAAGGATACTGTAAAATCTCCATTCCCTCCCCACTCCAAGGGAAGGATACTGTAAAATCTCCATTCCCTCCCGACTCCAAGGGAAGGATACTGTAAAATCTCCATTCCCTCCCGACTCCAAGGGAAGGATACTGTAAAATCTCCATTCCCTCCCCACTCCAAGGGAAGGATACTGTAAAATCTCCATTCCCTCCCCACTCCAGGGGAAGGATACTGCAAAATCTCCCTTCCATCCCAATCAGCTGGACTCAGGAGGCAGAAAATAGATGCCCCGGCATAAGTCAGAGGTGGCATTTACCAGTTTTCTGAACTACTCACAATTTCCGCTATTAGTTCTGGTGAGAACTGGTCAGAACCTGCTGAATACCACCTCTGCAAGAGGTCACATGAAAAACTGGAATTATTGTGAAGGGCCAAATCAACAGGGCCTTATAAGGGCCATAGGCATGCACGCACACAAAAGTAAATTGGAAAAAAAATAACAATCAATTATTTTTATCTTTAAAATAAAAGCAAGCCACATAGGGACAGCCAAAGGGCTGGATGTGGCCTGGGGACCATAAAATGCCCAGGATTGCTTTAGCCCATTCTTTGGTTATCGTGGCATATTGGAGTGTGGTCCATAGAAAAACTGATTGCATGAACCAAATATTCCTCAAGTGGTGTGGAAATTAAGCTAGTTGTTTATTGAATTGCCAAGATTGTGCAAGTATTGAAATGCTAGTAAATTCATGTACCCTGTAAAAAAGAAAAGAAAAGAAAAAGAAACATCAAATATGTGAAATTGATCATAATTTTCTCTCCTGGTGGAAAATTTAAATTGCTTCACTTAATTATGTAAAAGCTTAGCCCCTGAATGATCATGCTATAAAATTTTAAGAGGCAAATTAGCTACTTGTTCATTCAGGTTTTCAATATTTACCTAATGCATTTGGTGCAGCCTTTCTTTTTACAATATAATCATTTTTTTCATTCTTCCTTTTCTTATTTTCTTCCCACTCATTCAACACTAAGGGAACCACACTGAGGAAAAGAACACAATGAGCCCTCAAATAATTTAACATAATCCAATTTAATTTAATAGATTTGTTATGGATGCCCACTTCAGAAGACTATGGGCAGCTTGTAAAATCTCACCCAAAAACCTAGTAAAAACAATTAAAATGTTAGACCCATGTAAACAGGTGGCTTGGATTAAAACAGGTAGAATAATAAACAATACAAAACACATAATAAGGGCACTATTGACACATAACAATCACAATTAACCCCAATGTTGTGAAAGAGGCAAATCTTATGGGATTTTTGGAACCTCGGGATGCTGTTCCAGAGCATTGGGACCATGACAGAGAAGGCACACTTCCTTTGTCCACAAACGAGCACTCAGCAGTGTATAATTAAAGGGACTTTGAGCACACCCACTCTACCTGAACAAATTCAGGTGGGCATGCCTCACTGAATAATAATAACCATGACTGTAAAACAAACCATAACTGGAGCACTACTTGAACATCATTGGAACGGACAAAATCACCATCGGTCAATTGCAAAAGGCTGCTTCCCTTGGAACAATTTACATCCTGCGGCAATACATATAACACCATCAAACAACATTTGTCTATCCCAGATCCCTGGGAAGGACTTGACAGTTTGATAGGTAGATAAAAATGCCAGCATCTGGATGACTAAACATCTGGATGACACACACACACACAGACACACACACACACTGTCCTCCTCCTCCTTCTTCTTCTTCTTCTTCTTCTTCTTCTTCTTCTTCTTCTTCTTCTTCTTCTTCTTCTTCTTCTTCTTCTTCTTCTTCTTCTTCTTCTTCTTCTTCTTCTTCTTGTCATCATCATCACCACCACCATCATCTGCTTCATATATTTGTAATACCAGGAAATATTTCATGGGATTACAATGAAAAAGACAGTTTCAATAGGAAATTCGGAATTATGCAAATATGGCAAACTTTCCTTCAGCTTAATTTTGCTACAAGTTTAAAACAAAACTATTTATCTGGAGTAATTGCCATAAGCAATCAATCAAAACTGCAATTGGATATCATTGTCTTGTCCTGATCTTCAATCTGCTCCTGAATGCAATAAACAGAAATAGCAGTACACCACATTTTCCAAGTCATTCAGAAGAAACTGTTTTATTACCTAGGCTAAGGTCCATTTCACAAAGAAATAGCTATATATATAAAATAATGGTTGTAACAGAAAGTTAGATGCCAGCCTGTTTGTACTTTCTTCTATAAACTTTTCTCTGTCTCACTCTCCTTTGGCTCCTTTAATGAACTTCACCACATTTTCAGCAAAATGTATTCTTTTTTTATTATTTAAGCTAAAAGAAAGCATTTTTTTAGCTTACCAGCCTGGCCTCTGTTTGGGGAGAATGAGTTTTAACTTCTGATTCTTGATATGCTATCTGCTGTCTCTCTTAAAAGAGGACATATAAAGAAACAAGGAAATGGACAATTGATGCAAATTGAGATTTTAATTTGGGATGGAAGCCTTCACAGGAAATGCATCCGCTTCTGATAACAAAATATTTGGATGACTTGGAATCTCCCAAAGCTTGGAAAGCTGAACAATATGAAACAATAGAGGTATAACAATGAAAGAAAACCTTTAATCTGCTCAGATCTATATTTTCTCCCTCCCTTTTAAGGAAACATCCCTGATGATACCTCACAGGAGAGTTGCTTATTTAAAAAAGCATACAATCCTGTTGGAAGAGCTGTTTAGAATACAAATAATAGAAAAATGTGGACAATACTGTAACCATAGAGTAAGAGGTTAACTTATATTTATACTTATAATTACTGTAAAGGAAAATCAGAAACTATTTCTGTATAATCTTTTTTCTTTTCTTTGATTTCTGCATTTTTGCTTTTGCTCTTCTTTTCTTTCATCCTTTTCTCTCTTTCTCCTAAATACTAGTTTTGTGTAATTTTTATTCTGCATCCTTTATTCTAATAACATTTCTTTAAAAACACACAGACACACAATGTTTAACAGTGGCAATCTTACTGTAGCAGCTCAACAGCCAAGTATGAACACACACACACACACACACACACGACAAAAATACAACAGTCACCTTAATAATTAGGACCAGTGACAACAGCAACAACAATCAATAGACAACCCAAATAGACATTTGGAAGCACTTTTTTTTAATGGGTGGATTAAACTTGGTAAGCAAAAAGTGGTTTGCTAGATTTGCCAGATCCTGTGGCTATTGCTTCCTTTAAAAATGTATGAATTTGGTTTTGAGTATAGTGGAGCATTAAGCTTACTGAGCATATTCGCCTGGTTGTTGTTGTTGTTTTTTCAGTGTAGTTTCAAACCACCACACTTGAAAATAAAGATCTCCATATTTGCTACCTGCTTGTGAAAAAAAAATGCAACAGTTGATAGAGAAAAGGGCAGGTTTTATAGTATGTTTCTAGCTAACGAGGCAAGCGAACCATGGGAGAAGGGGAATTATTTCCTATCTACATTCGGAATGAAAACAGAATGTAATAACTGGAAGAATTTTCCTTACAGTTTCCTTCAAAAACAGGCATGAGATATAATTTCCCCAAACACACACTATCAGTCTGATGCAACAATGGTACAGAATAGAAATAACGCTATGGCGAAAACAAATATTACAATCCTTAATGCAAAATAAGAAATCCATGATTAAATTCCTGATATCTGTTTACTCATTTACTCAGAATCCTAGAAGGGGCTTATCAAGCAGTTTGCAAGGAGAGCTTCTGTTTAAGGATTCAAACTTTGTAAGCCATAGCCTCGTTCTCTATTTTACATTGCCTAATTATGGTGAAGGGCACCACATCATACCCTACTGTGTCACTCAGTTCTAGCTTGGGCTGAAGAAACTGCCTGTTGGTATGAAGGATGAAGGCTTTTCCCCTTTTTATCTGGAATTGTATGAATGTTGCTGAAATGTTCACTTTGCAACTCCTTCATTTTAAAATTTACCAGGACAAATGTTAATGTGGAATGTTCTCTGAATATTTTGAATATTGGATTCAGTCGTTCTCTGGAAACAAGGTGGTTAAATTTGGCACTCAACCATTGACTGAAGTATATGATACTTTTTACTGAACTGTTGGGTAACATATGAAGAATAATGCCTTTGCCTCTTTGATCCTCCAATTGAATAATTGCAGATACCCCCAGGTACACTAATTTTAATCCATTTCCCTTGATGGTTTTCTTTTTAATGGATTTCATGCAATTTAATTTATCCTCTTTTAAAAAAAAAATCTAGTCACATTTATTTGTATTTATTTTGTGCTTATTACAGTGCCTTGGGCGACAGGATTGTGTGGCTGGAATAGAGAATTTTTTTTAAAAAAGGAGAAACGTAAACAAATGACAGTCTTGTTGAATGGCATGGGCCTTTTACGGTAATATCATCGTCTTTTGCATTAAGAGCTGAGCAACCATGGAAACTGACACAGTTGCTCATTTCAAACAGATTGTCCAACGTCTGCTCTTCTATCACAGCAAGAGGAGAGGATCAGACATATTCATTTCACATGGGAAGTGCACTTGTGTCCTCCTTCTGTTCATATAATGGGATGGCTAAGAGAAGAAGAGAAGAGCAATCTGTAAGCGGTGACGTTCGCAGTTAAAAGTCTTCCTGCCAACATGAACGTCCTGGTTGAATATAAGCAAAACTTTTATTTTCTCTCTCTTTAATTAGAGAATGTTTATCACTCTTCAGTCCTGGCCCCAAATACCACAAAAGAAATAATGACATCAGGTTCTGACAAAGTATTTTCCTCAGAATTTGTTCATTATTGGTTTCTGACTCAACTGATTGTGATTATTTTGAAGAAATTTTTAATGAAATGATATTAAATTGGTGTTGGCTTATTGCAAATCAAGGTGCTGCCCTCGAATATCATCCTTATTTATAACTATAGATCCCACTTTAATCATTCTTCAGTATAAAAATACTGACCATATACTATCCAGAAGGTGATTTTCCAAAAGTCAATTGGACCTTCTTGGGTTTTTTTCCTTGAAAATGTTTTGCTTCTCATCTGTGAATCTTCTTCAGTTTTTCACTAAAGAAAAGGACCTTTGGGAAAACCATGACCTCGATGATTGGGAATCCCCATAGATATACTATCCAAAATTTATTAAAGAAGTGCCTATCTGCTCAGAAAAAAAGAGAACATTGATAAAATATAGCTAGACAAGGTCAGTGATAGGGAATAATCAAAATAGTCAAATGGGTTGGATTTTTTTTATCACATCCCCTATGGAAAACATCATGTGACTTAGGAAATCTTTTCTTAGCAACTTTTGAACATACTCTCAGAATTCCAAAAGGATTTTAGGCCTAGTCTTGAAAGATACTTCTACTGAATTTAAGGAATCATTAAAACTACAAGACATCCATGTCTTATGTGAATCTATCTTGTAAATTAACAATGAGATGATGGTACCTAACAAAATAGAAATAAATATTTATTCAAATACATGTAAGAGAAACTGCTGAGGTTGCTAGTTTTTACATGAAAACTAAGAGGGGATTACAGTCTACCTAAAAAAGTCTACAGGAAGCTATTTCTTAAAGCTCAAATTAACAGATAAAAATTAAAATGCAAGATCATTATAATGATTAGTAATTATATTATAGCATGAATCCAGAAGTAATTCATTCTGACACTGCGAGATCAACCATGATTATAGAAAATTTCACTTTCTGTAAAACCTTGAGAACAAATTCAATAATTTATTTATTAAACAATTTTGGGCATATACATTATCTATCCACTCAGAATCAGCCTACTTTTCATGCAACCTTATCCTTATCAGAAGTCATTTTACACAAACAGAGCTTCAGACCTTTCATTCCGTTGACACAGAGATGATAGGAAAAAAATTGTGATTGTTGTTGTAATTACTCCTTTGTAACCATTTTCATCACAGGGAAAAGAATGATCAGACTCCATGGAATCTGATCAGGAACACTTTAAGAATGTAAAAAGAATCAAGCCACAATAGTGTTACAGCAGTTACATTGCATATCCATCAGTGGTGGGATACAAAAAAAAATATTACTGGTTCTATGGACATGGCTTAGTGGTCATGATAGGGGAAGGATACTGCAAAATCCCCATTTCCCAGCTGGGACTCGGGAGGCGGAGAATAGAAGGGGGCAGAGCCAGTCAGAGGAGGTATTCACTGGTTCTCCGAACTACTCAAAATTTCCGCTACCAGTTCTCCAGAACTGGTCAGAACCTTCTGAATACCACCTCTGACGTCCATTATCCAGTAAGTAAATATTCAGTTTTAATTTTCAGCTGTGGTCCACTTAGCAGAAGACATGTGAACCTATGACACATTTTCATTTCCAGGTCTGCTTGGGAATTCTCTGAATATTGTTCTATATCACCACTTTTGACTATTCCTCTTGGCACTGGCTACATTTAGTATTAGAACCACTGAAGCATTGCTTTTCAATAAGCAGCTAGTGGTGAAATTAAAGTAAGAGTTCCACGAAGCCCTTTATATAATATCATATTAACTGTGAACCTCTTTCCTAAGGCCAGATACCTTATTATCTCTCTGAGACATAGCCAGGAGTTCTCTGTTCCCATGTGTTTAGGTACTCATAGGTACAATGAAATATTTTCACAAAAGTCTGACACACAAACAGCAAGTTTATGTTTTGGTGAACCCCTAAGTGGAAACCCCTATTTCTGACGCACAAATAGCCATTAATTCAAATCCAGAATTTCAACTTACCAACTGGGGAGGATTTTTGTCAAACAAGCATTTCCATCTACATATCCAGTACACCAGAGGTGGTATTCAAAAAGGTTCTGACCAGTTCTGGAGAACCGGTAGCGAACATTTTGAGTAGTTCAGAGAACCGGTAAATGCCACCTCTGACTGGTCCTACCCCCATCTATTCTCTACTTCCTGAGTCCCAGTTGATTGGGAGGGAATGGGGATTTTGCAGTAACCTTCCCCTGGAGTGGGATGGGAATGGAGATTTTACAATATCTTTCCCCTGCCACACCCACCAAGCCATGCTACGTCCACTAAGCCACACCCACAGAACTGGTAGTAAAAAAATTTGAATCCCACCACTGCAGTGCACATAATCTGAAAGTCTACCTAAATTTAAAAGCTGTATTAATTTATTTATACAGAGTTTCACATAATTATGCATACTTCTAGGAGCAGGAAGTAACATTCACATATGTCTATGGAGATTCTCAGACATCCAGGTCATGGTTGCCCTAAGGGTGCTTTTTAAAAAAAAAGTCAACTGGACTTTATTTTTCCTTGAAGATGTTTCGCTTCTTATCCAAGAAACCTCTTTAGTTCTGGACAAACTGGAAAAACAAAGTCCAATTACCTTTTTTTAAAAAGAAAAAACACTTTGGGATAACGTTCTCATACATGTCCATTCCTAAAAGAACCAGCTACATGCTATTTTTCACTGAGCTTGGAATTTGGGGGAAAAAATGTTCATCAGATACGAAGTAGATTAATTTATTAGGAAACCATCAAATTGGGAGGCTAACAGGGTTAGGAGAAATGTAGATGCTTGCCGGAGTAGGAATAAAATTGGAAGAAGTAAAGAAGAAATGTAGAAGGGAAAAATAAGTATGATTTAAAATGGGTTGTACTTCTGCTCTTGAGTTGATTATCAGGGAATTGATGATTTTATTTTATTTTCTTTTATTATTGTTGAAAGCATCTGACCCATGTTAATACTCTTTTCGTTATTTAATTTTTCAATGTGATATAGATATAGATTTGTAGTCTGGAAAAAAAATTAGCAATTGTAAGAATAGAGCTGCTAGACCAGACTTATAAATGTTTGTATCTATGAAAATCAGAAATATAAGTAAATCCAGATATGTTACTGCTTCAAAATAATGACTTTAAGTTCTTAAACTTGTTTTAAAAAGTGATCACAGAGCTGGAAATTTCAACTATGCTGAACATCCAATAGATGAGTATTTATAAAATGAACAATACAATAAAAACTGAATCTGATTCAAAAAATATATAAAATGTATTACAAGAATAATTCACAAACTTGTGGGTATAGGTGATTGAGCCATCAGCATAATGTATGGTGTTCTCCTTTCAAGTTGCTACCTTAGTAATATGAAATGCAAATATTACATTTTGTGTAAGCCTGCAGAGAGTTAGTCAAGTGGTCAGGTTTGACAATTAATCATTACCAAGAATGGACAGTCTGCTAGATAAACTAGATTGAACCATGATATTTATCCATGTTTACCAATCCTAGATTTGATGCAAAGATATTTGCAAATTCCTCTCTAAGGAAGGAAGAGTTCAAAGGCTCCTTCAGTTTACCAAATACTTTCCACTTTAAATTTAGCCCTGAAAATTTTTCAGAGGATACAAATGGTTGTAGAGGGCAGTGTAGTGGCCTAGTGGTGAAGATGCCCGCTTCTCACTCAGAAGGTTGAGAGTTCAATCCTAGACAATGGCAGATGTTTCTCTATCAGAGCGCAAAGAAATTACTTTTTGCTGCAAACTTCTTGTAGACATCAGGAAGGGCATCCAGCTAGTAAACTCTGAGCAACCATGTAGTTGCCTTGACTTTATGCTAAATTGAGACATTATGGACTCATAAAAAGGAAGCTTTTTAAGTGGTTATAGAAGGCAGTATGAAGTGCTATAATAGTCTCTTGTGCTATTCGAGAGAAACACTTAAAGCATCTATACAAAGTAGTAGTTACTTGAAGGACATAGTCTGCGTATAAATCCGGTGAAATGCCACTCAGCATTTCAAGAATTCAAGTCTTTGAAACAGGCAGCAGAAGTTGAAAAGGATAAAGTGGAAGTGATTCAAGGTTTAGCTCTCCAAGTACAAAGAAAGAAGTGATATAATTCTTAGGGTTTGTAGAATTGTAGCATGGTAATTTTGTTTATAACAGTTTTTCAATCTGAGTGCAACTTCTTAGATGCAGTGAAAAAGTCTGAGCCAAATAGGATAAGATAAACAAAGCAGTCTCCGGAGGCATTTGAGAAATAAAAGAAATGGGCAGAAAAGCTATTTGCAACAGCCAATCCTGAGAATACCTGATTTTAGTCAACCCGTTATCTTCCCAGATGGATGCCTCTGATGTAAGTCTAGGGGCAATGTTCCTACAGGAGTCTAGTGATAGAAACTATCCAAAAAGTTTTATACCGTTGGGAAGAAGGCCTATTCTCTAAAATGAGCAGTAGAATGTATTTATTGGGAAGAAAATGTACAGTAATTTTCTGTCAACCACATGAACCACAACTGTTAATGTGATTAGAAAGAATGAAACATACCAACTGCCATCTCTTCCAATTGGATCATTCACTGCAAATTACATAAGGTTGCAATTGTACACAAGCTAGTATAGCAACACATTTAAAAAAAAAATCAAGTCCTGGTAAAGATTCTGCAATAATCACCACAGATGGGTAGACAGATGAGATAAAGAAGCAGGATCTTTTAAAGAAGAAGGAAATATTTTGCTTTGTTTTGTTTTTAAGGGAAAGGTATAGGGGAGAAAGCTCTACATATGCATAGAGAGAAGCATGGGTATAGTTCAGGGGGCTCCAACCTTTGCAACTTTAAGACTTGCGGATTTCAGCTCCCAGAATTCCCCAGCTAGCATAGCTGACTGGGGAATTCTGGGAGTTGATGTCCATAAGTCTTAAAGTTGATAAGGTTGGAGACCTCTGGTATAGCATACTGATGCCTTCTACCACCTGGAGTTGTAGACTCATAAAGTCATAGGGTTGGAAGGGAACTTGGAATTCTTCTAATCCAACTCTCTGCCCAAGGAGTAAAGGAAGCTTTTGGAAAGATACACATTTTTCTCTATGACAGTGATTTAGAACTGCTCTAGAATAACTACTCTACCTTCTCTGTCTACTTAAATATGAGCCAGCAGTGTGCAGCAGCTGCCAAAAGAGCCAATACAGTTCAGGGTTACATAAACAGAGGGATAGAATCAAGATCACGTGAAGTGTTAATACCACTTTATAATGCCTTGGTAAGGCCACACTTGGAATACTGCATTCAGTTTTGGTCGCCGCGATGTAGAAAAGATGTGGAGACTCTAGAAAGAGTGCAGAGAAGAGCAACAAAGATGATTAGGGGACTGGAGGCTAAAACATATGAAGAACGGTTGCAGGAACTGGGTATGTCTAGCTTAAGAGAAAGAAGGACTAGGAGAGACATGATAGCATTGTTCCAATATCTCAGGGGTTGCCACAAAGAAGAGGGAGTCAAACTATTCTCCAAGGCACCTGAGGATAGAACAAGAAGCAATGGGTGGAAACTAATCAAGGAGAGAAGCAACTTAGAACTGAGGAGAAATTTCCTGACAGTTAGAACAATTAATCAGTGGAACAGCTTGCCTCCAGAAGTTGTGAATGCCCCAACACTGGAGGTTTTTAAGAAGATGTTGAATAGCCATTTCTCTGGAATGGTATAGGGTTTCCTGCCTAGGTAGGGGGTTGGACTAAAAGACCTCCAAGATCCCTTCCAACTCTGCTATTGTATTGTATTGTACTTGTCAGCTGCTAATTCAGATAAAAGAAAGGGTGGGCTGAATTCCTAGTTACTGGGAGGCTGGTAGCACCAGAGGTTAGAATGTGTTGGAGAAAGGGACAGTGTATTTGAGCCTAAAAGATGAAACAGGTTATCTAAAGAAAATCTAAAGAAATTTCAGAAGAGAACAATATTGGACAGCCAGTAAAAAAAAAACTGAATTCTTGTTGAGCTTAACAACAACAACCAGAGAAGTAGAATCAGCTGAGAGTTGAAAGTTACCTGCAAGCAGTAATAGTCAACAATCTGAGATAAAAGATGAAATTTATTTCAAAGTGACTCACCATTTTGAATCTCCAAGAGAGGGAAAAAACAGAACTCCTACAGTGTGAGTGACGGCTAACAAAACACTGTGAAAATGGAAGAGTGTTAGAAAGGAAGAGGGAGAAATACTTTTATGACACTTAAAGGAGAGGCAGAAATAAAAAAAAAACCAAATATTGTATGTTACTTGAACTCAGTGCATAAAGCTACTTCTCTAAGAACTTAGAAAACCCTGTAAATAAGTTAATAAGCTTAGAGGAAGCTATCCAGGGTTTATGTGGATAGAGAAAGAATAGGATTAAGACATTGCATTCATAAAACTTCAGCATTACCCATGAACCAATAATAGAATCTATACCTCTTTGTCTACTATGCCTGGGAACCATCCTAAATGAACCAGCCACAGAGCTGAAGTTTAAAGCATTGCATTTGAAACAATCAAACTCTTATGCCTGATCCTAAATATATTCCTACATTTTTCATTTTCAAAAAGACTAGCTTTACTTTTTCATATTGAAAATATTACTTGCCATAGAATGATACATGCTTTACCAGAAAGATAGAAAGACCTGCACACGGATTAGAGAACAAACAAAAGTATAGAATATCATCAAGAGAGTAAAAGAATTGAAATGGAAATGGGCTGGTCACATAGCAAGAAGAACTGATGGCAGTTGGACCAAGGCAGTCATAGAATGGATTCCACTTGATAAAAAAACATCCCCGTAAAAAACCTAAAACAAGACGGACCCACGACATCAGCAAATATTGTGGCCCCAATTGGCAAAATAAAACTCAAGACCATATAGTTTGGAAACAGGTGGAAGAGGCCTTCATCCTGCAGTGGATAGAAAATGACTAAAAGTATGATATTCAGAACCATCAAGACAAAGTTTCTTTTGGGATAATCTTATTTCAAACAAAAAACAAAGAATGCCAGGCAATATAATCTGTGAATATAACCATTTAGCTGAATGAAAAAGCCGAAGTGAAGTTTTATATCGTCAGTGTATCAAGATTGTTTTATAGATTGATATGTGGTATATTGAAGGAAGGTTGCAATTTAATAATGAATAAAAATGATGTTAGAAGTAAGGACTGTATTTTACTATTTCACTTGGCACTCCCTGAAATAATTACAATATAAGAAATATAATAGCCACCTAAGTAAACCTGCTCCTGATTTAGACTTTCACTGATAAAACTACAAATGTTGGTTTACATAAGTCAATCAACCAATTTTACTCTGTTAAACTACTGATTGAACTGAAAGAAGTTAGCTGTACTACAAACTCACCTAAAATGAAATGCATGGTGATCCCGGCTAATATTTGATGCATTGCATGAGAATTTTAAAAAAAAAATGTTTGTTCAAAATTGGTTATACTGGGTTGAAGCTCACTTTGAGTTCGCTCACCATGTTTCAGATGAAATGGATCCCATTTACCTCATGATTTACCACATGATGTTTCTGTGTATCTGACTCTTTTGTCTGTTGCAAATTTAAATGTTAACTATATTTATTTATATAAAACTGCAATTTTGTGTCAGTGCCTCTCACTTTGATGCGGAATTCCCTGACAGTAAGAGAGAGATTTATCTTGTATCACTCCCAAACTATGAAATAAATGTCCTTAAAGTAGCTTTAATCTGCCAGCTTTTCTAATTCTCGAAAGAAGTTAAGATTTTCCTTTTTAGTTAGATTTTTATCTGCTGGATTTTAAAGATTATATTATTTATTTAAGACAGATGCCTTCAGGGTAGAAGTATCTGGATAAATTAAAATAAAAACAATGAATAGCCTTATGATATGCTTTAGAGAACCCTGTCATGTTTACCCTTTTACCCTGAAACTTTCTGTATCAGTAATGTTTTATATTCTTAGATCGTTATAACACAGCTTTTAGTGCAAATATACACTTTTTAAAAAAGTTAATCTTCCTAGCCAGGAGCAATAAACATGGCAGGCTCCATTCACTATATTTGTTTATAATGTCCTGGAATCGTTTTTTTTTTTTTTTTAAAAAAAAAAAGGAGCGTGCCATTTTGAGGGCAAATATATTCCAGACAGATTTTTTAAAAAAGATTCATAATGACAAACACAGACAAAAAGAAAAAAGAAAAGAAAGAAAACCCTCTTAAGCGCATGGGTTAAAACTACTGATAGAAGCTCAACACTTCGTTTATTTAAGCAAACTTGGGGACTTAGGAAGTGTATAATGTCAGATGGTGAGCTTTACCCTTTTGGGGGAGCTGCCTTTGAAATGCCATCTGTTTGGCTCACAAGATTTTCGAAGGCACAAAGTCATCAAGGTCAAACATGGGCATTTCTACTCAGATCACAAGTGGGATTGATAAAAAAAATGATATTAAAAGTTGTATTTCTTTCAAAAATGGTTCTTAAAACTTCACCCTATGCCCTATGAGGCTCATTTGATTTTAGTGGCTAGGGGAATTACCTGTGGATAGTTCTTGCAGTCAGGAACTTGATTAAAATCTTTGATGCATGCGGAGTTAAAAACATATCTGAGAAACGTTATAACGATGTCCTTGACAATTATGTTTCCTTTTTTATTTATACAGATGTGAACCATTTTGCACAAGGTAGCATACTAAGAAATGAAACAGGTTTGGATTAGAATGTCATATGCATTTCATGTAGGGTTGAAGGTAATGGTAATTCCCCCATCCAGTCATATTGACTCTAGAAAGTGGCCAGCATGATTATATGCCGAGGAGATGGAATGCTGTTACCTTCCCACCAAAGTGGTACCTATTTATTTACTTACATTTGCATGCTTTTTTTGGAATTTTTTATTTTTAAACAAACAAACATAAACAAACATAAAACATAAAAACCATCCTCCAGTTACATATAGTGTGTCAATTGGTTACAAAACTTCTATGCCTCCTCACCACGGCCCTCACTTACAATTTATATAAAATCTCATATTATCAATCCAATATATATGCATACAATTATTATCATTATTAAACATTTATTTGACTACAACCATTATTACTTCCTTTTATGTGAAATATTCTAAGTTTAGAATAAATTTACATTATGTCATTTCATCACATCATCCCAAAACCATCCAGTAATATTACATCTTTAAATTGTATTCTGTATAAAATTGTTTATCTTTGATTACAAAACTTTTGTGCATCCTCTCCATAGTCCTCACTTACAATTTATATAAAATTTCATATTGTCAATCTAGTGTGTGTGTATACACACACACACACACACACACATTATCCTTGTTAATCATTTATTTGACTATAACTATTATTACTTCATTTTATGCGTAATATTCTAAGTTTAACAAAATTTAAATTAATTTTTTTATAACATTTCATTACATCATCCTGTATCCATCTCACAGTAGTGCAGCGGTTCTCAAATAGTGGGGCGCGCCCCCCTGGGGGGGTGCGAGGCTCCATAAAGGGGGGCGCGAAGGCTCCCTTTCCATCTGGGTGCAACGGCGGCCAAGGCGTGGGCGAGGCATAATATATCCCGCCTGGAAGTGGCAGCACTTCGGACTGTGGATTTTCATTGGAGCCGCGGGCTGGAGCTGTACAAGAAGCCTGCTCGGGCGGGGGTGGGAGGGAGGGAAGCATGGGACCGCCCGTCTTTGCCACCGCATAGCTCGCCTCCCCGCCAGCAGCTCCACCGCCAGCATTCCGTCTGGAAGCGGAAGCACAACAGCCGCTGTTGGGGAAGGGACAAAGGGGCGGCGGTCGCCCGATCTTGCCACCGCCACCCCTTTGCCCCTGGTAACGGCAACTGTTGTGCTGCTGCTTCCAGCTGGGATGCTGGAGGAGCTGCTGGCAGGGAGGGAGGGGAGGAGGGGAGGAGGGAGTAAGGATAGACAAGCAAGAGGGAAAGAAAGCAGGAGGGCAGAAGGGAGGTGGAAGGAAGGAAAGAAAAGCAGACACGCCGGAGGGAAAGAGGAAAGAAGGCAAGCAGGCAGGAAGGAGGCAGAAGGAAGGAGGGAAGAATGGAACTGGAAGGGAGGCAGGGAAGGAGGGAGGGAGAAAGGAAGGATAGGAGGATAGGGAAAGAGGAAAGAAGGCAGGCAGGCAGAAGGGAGGGAGGTGCAAGGAAGGAAGGAAGCATAGATAAGCAGGAGGGAAAGAAGGCAGGCAGGCAGGAGGAAAGAGGAAGGAGGGAACTGGAAGGGAGGCAGGAAGGAAGGGAGGGAGAAAGGAAGGATAGGAGGATAGGGAAAGAGGAAAGAAGGCAGGCAGGCAGAAGGGAGGGAGGTGCAAGGAAGGAAGGAAGCATAGATAAGCAGGAGGGAAAGAAGGCAGGCAGGCAGGAGGAAAGAGGAAGGAGGGAACTGGAAGGGAGGCAGGGAAGGAGGGAAGGAGAAAGGAAGGATAGGAGGATAGGGAAAGAGGAAAGAAGGCAGGCAGGCAGAAGGGAGGGAGGTGCAAGGAAGGAAGGAAGCATAGATAAGCAGGAGGGAAAGAAGGCAGGCAGGCAGGGGGAAAGAGGAAGGAGGGAACTGGAAGGGAGGCAGGAAGGAAGGGAAGGAGGAAGGGAGGGTGGAAGGAAGGATAGACAAATAAGAGGGAAAGAGGAAAGAAAGCATGTGACTACGGTGGGAGACGAGGAAAGACCGGTGTGCTATGATACTAGACAAATGATACTATTTACAGTCGCGCGGGGGGGGGGGGCGCGAAATGTTTTCTTCTTCCTAGGGGGGGCATGACAGAAAATAATTGAGAAGCACTGCAGTAGTGCAATCTTATATCTCTTGCCATTTGTAGTATTTGTGTTCTAATTGCTTTCTTGGTAGATCTTATATGGACTTCTCTTGGTAACTTGTTTTTCACTGCGTATCTTGTAAAGACTCGAAACCCCTCATCTGTTCCTTCCATCAACTTCCCTCTGGTTATCACCGATGCTTCTGTCAGAATGTCTATCATTACTTCTGCCAAATTTTCTCCCTTTTCTTCTTCTATATTCTGGAATCTGAGGTAAAATTCTGATCTGTCACTCTTCCATTCCAATATTCCACTCTTGTCTTTTTCAACCACGCTCAATCTGCTGTCAATATCTCAAATTTTCTTATCTCTTTGTTCATCTTTTTCTTCAATTTTTTGAAATCTGTCCTCGTATTTCATCATCGTTTGGTGAATATTCTCAATTTTTCATCTATTTTTCCTGTTCTTTCCGTATAAAGCTCAAGACCCACCTATTCCAAATAGCTGGCCTGGCTCAACCATAACTTCATAATGCTCCTGACGGGTTTTTTAATTGGTAATTTTATTTAATGGGATTTTAAATTGTGTTTTTTAATTGTCTTCACTTATTAGTCTACCTCCTCCATGCACATGTATATGTCTTTGTTTCTTATGTATGTATGTTGTCTTTATCTGTATTTATTTGCTTTGATTGTACGCCGCCCCGAGTCCTTCGGGAGAGGGTTGCAGCTAATCAAATAAAAAAATTATTATTATTATTATTATTATTATTATTATTATTATTATTATTATTATTATTATTATTATTATTATTTGTTCAATACTCTCCAATCTCTTTTCAATGATCTCTGTTCTTGTATTTTTTGAATTTCTTGCATAATCATCTGCAATATCACTTCCTTTTCTTTTTCATGCTGCGACATCATCCCTATTGATCTTTTCCTCCAGAGAGTAAACACTGCCACTATATAGAATCCAAGGCTTTTTTTATTAAGTTCCAAACAAGTTCACTGCAATCTTCTCTCTTTCAAGTCAAACTTTCTTTTCACTCCAGTCCAGCTACTGATAGTACCCCGGAGGAGCACCTGTATAAACAATCTGTATTCATTCCACTATCATTTTCAATAAACAAGCTCAGAGACCTTGCAATGTAGATCAAATGCTCAAAGGAAGAAAAGAAAAACAATGTTTCCAAGCCTCCAAGCCTCTAAGTGGCAGTGTTACGTCTTTTCCTCTACTTCTACTTCTTTCTTTATATTCCAAACTTAGGGAAAAAGAGAAAAATTCTTAAAAAGAAAATGCAATATAGCATTGAACAAAGAAAAAGAAAAAAAAGTCTTAATCATTAAGTATTATTTAAAAAAGGAGAAATAGAAGAAGAAGAAAAACCAGTCCAGTTTAAAAAATAAGAAACGTTTGTAAAAATTCAATCAATAAAAAGATTAAAGAAAAGTAACACACTAAGTTTGTCTCAGGCTTAACCCCACCACTTAACCTCTTCTGTCCTCAATTTTACTTTTGATCTTTTTGGGTGTTCTCTTTTCTAATAATAAAATTTATCTCACCAATTTGACACACTTTCTCTCCCACTTTTCTTCCATTCTGGAGCTGTCCCAACTTTCAGCAGCTTTAATGGCTGTTTCTCTGTTACTGGAAAAAAGAGCTTCTCCTGGATCTACCAAGGACTTTGCGAAGGGCAGGATGTGCCCTTCTCTATTACCGTCCCTACGGGACGGTTTAGGTCCAAAAGGACCATCCAGTGGCAGAGGTATTGGCAGCGATCTTGGAGCTTCGAGATCGCACATCGTATCATTGCGATGTTATCCCCACCTTCCCCCATGCTTTTGAACTGGCAGGAGCTGGAGCAAGCAATGGGGAGCTCAACCCATCATGCAGCACTTGAGTCTTGAACATGGGCTGTCAGGGTTATGGAGTGCAGTGACGTGTGGTGAGGTATATGGCTGGTGAGGCACTGACACAGTGGTGGGTTTCAAATATTTTTAGACTTGTGGACTTCAACTCCCAGAATTCCACAGCCAGGCATGCTCAGATCTGATTTAAAATGACAGCATTTGTTTCTCTCTCCCTTCCTCCCCCTCTCTCAAACACACACACACACACACACACACACACACAAAAGTTGGATTGGACTATCTCTCCTACCCCCTTCCCTCTTTCACTCACTCACTCTCAAACAAACAAACAAACACACACAAAAGTTGGATTGGATATCTTTTCCAATGGCTTGAAAGCAGCTCCTCTGCCATCCCCCCCATTCCCCTGCTGCCTTCCCCAAACACCTCCACCATTGCAAATGCAGCCTGCTGTCTGGGTGGGAAATGCCTGGAACGCAATAAAGCCCACACACTCACCTCCTGCTGGCAGGCTGGGGTGAGAGGAGAGGCAGAGAAGCCTGGGGGGAGCCGATCCGAGCCTTCCAAAAGAAAAAGGCTGGGGGAAAGTGTGTGTGCTACAGCATGGCTCTTTGCCTGGCTTCCGTGGATGACTCTGCTTAACTGTTAAAAAAAAAGCCTCTAAAAAGTGCCCTCTACTATGAGGCAGGAGAACTATGTGCCTCAACTACATCAGGAATTTGTAGGCTTTTAACCCTTGCTTAACTCTGCTCGAGTGATCATAAAACGCCTAAAGTCAGACTAGAGGAGGCATGCAGTTCTCCTGCCTCATAGTAGAGGGCACTTTTTTAGAGGATTTTTTTAACAGTTAAGCAGAGTCATCCACGGTGAGGCAGCAACTAGCTCAGCTTTTTCCTTTTACATTTTTTTTCTTTTCATGATGAGAGAGGTGAGGCTGTGCCTCACTTGCCTCATCTGACTATATGTCACTGATGGAGTGGTATTTTGTTACAATCAAGAAGTTCCACTTCTACAGATCTGAGTAGAAAAAGGCATTTCCCTTCCATTTGAAGCGTCAGAGTAATTTAATGTTGCGAAGGAAGAAACAATGTTGAGGCAGATCTCAGCTGATCCTTGCAACCTGAAGTTCATATATACCGACTCACTGACCAGAGTCACACATATTATTTTGTGTGCTGTAATTTGAGTGCTGGTTTTGGTTTAAATTCAGAGGAATATACCAAACTGCAACATGAATTTAAATAATTCCTAGTTCCAAACCTATTTTTTGAACATATTTGATTTAATTCTTTCTTAATGGCTTTTGATTAAATTATTTTTTCTCCCTCATTTTTAAATGGAATTATATTCCCCTTTGGAATTGTTTTTAAACATGGAAATTTGGGATATAAAATTGGTGAATAAATAGTTAAAAGGATGTAGTTGGAGGCTTACAGGATTGTGTAAACTGGTCAGATGGACTTGTTTTATAACCCATGATAAAACAATTATGCTTAAATGTAAATCTTAAGCCTAGCCATTAGTTGCATTCAGATCCTTGATGGGTAAATTGAAACCATTTCCAACCATGTGATCTGCTTTTAGATACATATTTTTAACTTCTTCTATACAGTCTTCCTTCCCCAGCCAGTCAGATGGACTTCTTCTATACAGTCTTCCTTCCCCAGCCAGTCAGATGGACTTGTTTTATAACCCATGATAAAACAATTATGCTTAAATGTAAATCTTAAGCCTAGCCATTAGTTGCATTCAGATCCTTGATGGGTAAATTGAAACCATTTCCAACCATGTGATCTGCTTTTAGATACATATTTTTAACTTCTTCTATACAGTCTTCCTTCCCCAGCCCTTATCTAGCCCAGTTTCATTTAAGTTTTTGATTACTAGCTATATGGATAACTTGCAAAACCCAATTCAAATTATTGATTCAGTTCAGGAAATTGATCCCATCCAATAATTGAAATCAGTTGAGAAAATTGACTCAAATTATATCTTTGAATGATCAATTTGGATTGGATCAATTTTGATTTCCAAAGTGACTTGGAAGAAACTGTGTATGTGCAGAATCATCCAACATGTCCAATTTGATGATCTGAATCCATTTTTCAATTCAATTAAGAAAGCTGATTTAATTTGGAGACTGAATGAAATTGTCTCTGAATCAAATCTCCAACCTGTGAATTTACAAATTATCGCAGGCAATAGTGTTCCCTATTACACCCCATGGCTGTGAAAGTTGGACTTTCAAGAAGCAGGGCAGAAAAAAACATCGCAAGTTTTGAACTTGGTGTTGGAAAAGACTTCTGATAATTCCAAGGATAGCTAAGAAAACAAGCAAATGGTTCATAGAACAAATTGATCCAGAATTCTCACTTGAGACCCAAATGCCCAGGCTCAAACTCTGTTATTTTGGATAGATTCACATTCACATTGAAAAAACATACATAGTTCTCATGAAAAATCAATAATGCTGGGAAAGCTAAAAGGAAAAAGAAGATAGGGATGACCAGCAGTAAAGTGGATGGATTTGACTGTAGTTGTAATGGGTATGCCATTAAACTGAAGGCGAAGGTTAGGGATAGATAATTGACACCGACTTGAGATCACATTGTCAATCAATTGGATAAGAACTGAGGGAAAACTAAAAATCTTGGTTTTTTTAGTCTTGCAATATCATTTCAGTGGTAAAATAAAAGTTATAAAAGAACTTCATGGCATAATTTATTGTGGTGAGAACTAGGTCTTACATGTTTTCTCCCCTCCTTCCTCTCTGGTGAGGTTGAAATGATGAAATTCAGTTTATGATTAACCACAGTTTATTCTCTAATCTGTGACACATTTAATTGTGGCCTTTGAAACAAGGCTTCTTTTTAAACCAAGCTCTGTGGTTGGCTTATTTTAGTAATCCAGGTTCAATGACATTTTTCCTGAATTTGGGTGTAATATAACTCTGAAATACAGACTTTCACTTTCCCTCTTTCCCTCCCTCCTTCTCCTTCCTTCCTTCCTTCCTTCCTTCCTTCCTTCCTTCCTTCCTTCCTTCCTTCCTTCCTTCCTTCCTGAGTTGTATGAAGACCTTCCAATCTCTCATTATAATTCTACAAAATTTATCTCCATTTATTTTTATAATGGATTTCTTATATATTTTATTGGAATTGCAGGGTTATGAGAAAATGTAACACAACAATAATAAAAATCAAGGCATGTATGATCATTTTATTTCCTGCCTACCTGGAAATATAGCAGTATACATAGAATTCTCAGAAACTCCTGGTAACTCATTCATGATGCTACTTTCTAGGTGTTCTTCCAATCTATTTATGTCTTCAATTTGCAAGAGCTTTCAGTACAAGTAAAGTGAAAAGTCATTTTGGGCAATCTGGATTTTGAAAATAATTATCTTTTAGGGGTTCCTCTCCCCATGAAAACAGAAACGGACTGTCCCAAAGTTAGCTCTTCATCTGCTGATAAGATTAACGTACTGATTAACACCTTTTTCAAGTTGGACTGGAGGTGAAAGCAATCTCATTTGGCAAAACCTCATCCCATTTGCCGACATCTTCATTAACCTCACTGATAAGGAAACCATTTCACAATTTTTTTTGTTCAGGTCTGGAGATGGTATCTTCATACTTTCACCTAACAATGCTAATTCTCTGCGTGAAACATGCAGGTTGAATTGCCTTGATAATTTCATAGAGCTCTATACTTTTTGTGTTTCTCCCTTTAGTTTAAAAGGTTGACACAGAAAGAAACCAATTATTTCAAGCTCACTGTAGAAGGCTGGTTATTGGAGGGACATTTCATTTTTTTTCCCCCAGCAAAACAAAATGCACAAGGATAAAGATCCAGAAATGTAGCTGAAAGTGGTCATCAGATCATATTGGTTAGACTCATATATCACACAAACCTATGGTTTGTTTTAACCATGAATAAGGCACAATGCCTTGCTTTGCAAAATATATAAAGCTGTAAACCATGCATTACAATCTACAATGACTATTCTTCTTAATATTACTCTGGGAAGCCTAACAAAGAGGCTTTATTTTTGATAAGGAAGCAGCTAAGAAATGAGATGATTAAGAAGCACACATAGCACATTTTTATCTTTGGTTTCTCCTAAAAAGGATCATATAGATTGGTTTTAAAAACCTAAGGTGCCACTGTCATCCTATGGAAAACCTGGGTAAATATATGCTTCAACACCACACCCTAATGTTCATAATGGCATGGCTACTTTGAAACATTCAATCTACAGTTTGAATCTTACTTTGTTGTTGTTAGTTGCAAAGTCATATCCGACCCATCACAGCCCCATGGATAATATTCCTCCAGGCCTATCATCCTATGGAGTCCATTTAAGCTCACACCTATTGTTTCAGTGACTTCATCCAGCCACCTCATTCTCTGTCATCCCCTTCTTCTTTTGCCCTCAATCTTTCCCAGCATCTAGGCTCTTCTCCAGTGAGTCCTTCCTTCTCATTAGGTGGCCACAGTATTTGAGTTTCATCTTTAGGATTTGGCCTTCTAAAAAGCAGTCAGGTTTGATCTCCTCTAGGTGACCGGTTTGATCGCCTTTCAGTGCAAGGGACTCGCAGGAGTCTTCTCCAGCACCATAGTTCAAAGGCCTCAATTCTTTGGCATGCAGCCTTTCTTTATGGTCCAACTTTCACAGCCATGCATTGCTATGGGAAAACCATAGCCTTGACTATACGCACTTTTGTTGGCAGGGTGATGCCTCTGCAATCTTACTTAGTATCATCTTAATCAGGTTGATCTTGGTGATTGAGGTAAAGTAATCTTACCGGCTTGGTCAAAATGCACAGAATGCTCACATCACCAATATTCAGTATGTTTGTGAGATGCACCGAAAAGAAGTTGGTTAAATGGAATACATAGTTTAATATATAATCAACAGAACACTAAGGCAAGGAATGTCCTTATCTGATGAAAATCTATTTTAACTCCCAGGAAGAGTAATTTATACATTGCAAACATGAGAATATAGCAATTTCCATTTTTCTTCACTATATAGTGGATGTCCGGTTATTGTAAACATGAAATATTGGGTACACTAAGTAGAGTTGCTTATAGTTTCAGAAAATATCTTGGCATGAAATGAGAGAGCTGGTTTGGTCTAGTGGTTAAGGCACCAGACTAGAAACTAGGAAACAGTGAGTTATAGTCCCACCTCAGACATGAAAGCTGGATGGGTAATCGGGCCGTCACAATTAATCGATCAACACTTGGTTGATCCAAAAATAAATAAACCAAAAAAGCACAACCTGAATTTGTGGGAAATATGCTAAGAAGGAAAAAACATTTTGTTGTTAAATGAAATTATTTTAGTCTATGAGGAAAAATGTATAATAAAATGAGGTGAAATAAAGAAAAGTTTCTATATGTCGGGTTTTATTTTTTGGGGGGGGGGGGAAAGGATATCTCCCAGAGTTATTCTCAAGGTATGATTTAATTTTTTTTAGGAAAAGTCAACATGACAGCTACAACATTGCAATCAAAGTTCTGCCTGTTGCCTTTTATCAATCACATCCTTGTGGCCTACATCTTGACTTTTTTGACCATAGCCTGAGGATATCCTTGTTGAACCAAATAACAGTTCATGGGTGCAATGATGCAGAAAAAGAATTACTTCTGAAAATGGTATCAAGATGAAAGAGGAAATAATAGAACAGAGTCTGGAGGCCTACAAATATGAGAAAATAAAACTTCTTTGATGGCACATCCTAAATTCATTAATCATGAATATTTTTTTATAAAAATGTGGGGGTCAAGCTGCCATAAAAATCAGTGAAAGTATTGACAGCCTTGTTGTCTCCACTCTGATCTTCTGTCTTTCTCTGTTGAACTTCCTTTCAGGCATATCTGGGCCTAACTTTGTTTTTCTCTAGCCTTCAAATTTTGCAAGGCAATTCTCCAACCTCAAAGAAACAGACAAACAAAATATAAAGAATGCACATGACAGTACACATCAATGGGAGGGAGGAATTCATTAAAACAATATATCCCAATGTTTATGTTAGAGAAATCTAAAAATAAAACGAATATATTTGTTAAACCTGAATTCTCATACAGAAGTGGAAAGATGGTGAAGCAATCTCAAATTTAGAAAAAGGATGAAGGAAAAGAAAAAAAAGCTTAAGATGATTTCAGATCAGTCCGGTGGTGGGTTCCTACCAGTTCAGACCAGTTCGGCCGAACCGGTAGAGGTTTGGCGTCCTGGGTCACTGGAACCGGCGAAGACCCAGGCCTGAACCGGTTCTCTGGGCGGTGCCATGGGCGCCACCATCTTGTTTTTTGGTTCTGGGCATGCGCAGAGCAATTGTAATTGTACTGCGCATGTGTGCACAGCCAGTATCAAGGGCACACACACACATGCGTGGCATGCACACGAGCAAACTGGCAGTAGTGCTTGCTGGAACCCACCCCTGGATCAGTCCCAGTTCAAAACCTGAGCAATGGGGTGAGCTCCTGGTTCTTGCTCAGCTACTGCCAACCTAGCAGTTTGAAAGCACGCAAATGGGAGTAGATAAATAGGTAACCTTTTTGGTGAGAAGGTAATAGCATTTCCATGTGCCTCGGCATACAGTCATGCCAGTTACATGGCCACGGAAGCGTCTTGAGACAATCTGGCTCCCTGTTTTTGCTAGATTTAGTTTAGGATTGGATCAGACTGCCACAATTGCCATTTTGACTTTTTTGAACCCCGTCGCCCCCTGCATCTCCAAGATTGCTGCTAACCTGGCTCACGAAGCAGATCAAGTGATCTGTATAACACTCAGAAATATTAACATTATGTTGTATGCTTTGATCCAAATTACTGTATTGTGAACTGGGGAAGGAAGCATAACTCTTTAACTCACGCCTCAAAAGAATTTAATTCAGCAATTCCAATGTGACAAATGTTTAACATATCATTTCCCCTTCTTTTTGGGGTATGTGTGTGTGGAGTACAGCCTCAGTAAATCTTAATAAATGAATCTCAGCTAAGCACATAAAAGGGCTTGATGACCTAAAACACTCACAAGTTAATTCTCTCTTCCTCTCTGTATGCAGAGCTAATTTTCCTGAAATACAATTTGCCAACTTTGAAACGTGCAACTCGGAGGAACACATAAAATGTTCGCAGCCAAGAACGGCATGCAGAGGATTCAGAGTGATTGGTGTCAGTTATTTCTCTAAGCCTTTGAGTGATTTAATTTGTGGAAGTAATTCCAAGAGTAATATCCCATTTGAAGTTAATGGTAGCTGTGCACTTAAGCACATTGACTGATAGCTACTTTACAGTTTGAGCTTGTTAGCAGATCAGGAAATCACTGTAGCTCATAAAGTGAGGAATCACCTAAAACGAACAGTTCATTCTTAGAGCAAATTATAAAGGACTTTCAATAAAGTTACAGGCTTTGGCTACAGCTTTATATTATTGCCAATATTATTACTGGTAATCTACAATTACTTTAGAATAGAAAATGGAATGGAATGGAATAACAGAGTAGAAGGGACCTTGGAGGTCTTCTAGTCTGACCCCCCTCTCAGGCAGGAAACCCTATACCATTTCAGACAAATGATTGTCCACTCTCTTCTTAAAAACGTCCAGTGTTGGGATCATTTGCAACTTCTAGAGGCAAGTAATTCCACTGATTAATTGTTCTCACTGTCAGCAAATTTCTTCTAGGTTCCTTCTCCCCTTGATTAGTTTCCATCCATTGCTTCTTCCGAGACTGGCAGGAGCCTAAACATTTGATTCCTAATCAAGAATTATTAAGGTAACGACTGAGAACATAGGCAATTCCTAGCAGGATGGTTTTTTTTAAAATTAGCCTGTTCAGCTCTGATAAATTTAAAAATGTTCCCAAGTATTGAAGAAGTCCCTAAGGTATTTCTCCAAGGGCTACAATCATGGTTGGCATTGCATCAAACTCATGTCAGAAGCACTGAGATGCTTCCGGGCTGAAAGGATTAGCCAGTGACATCACTATTGCCTGGGGGACACCCAGTTGGGGGCTTTTTTCATGTCCCTGGCAGGACAGGTGCTCATCCTGTCCCACAGTAGCACTCGAGTCTTGAAAGCAGGCTTGCTAACCTCCAACCCAGTGGCGCAATTCAACCAGTTCTATCTAGTTCAGGTGAACCGGTAGCGGTAGTGGCGGGAGGCTCTGCCCACATGCCTGAACATCATGACGTCCCATTTTTGACGCTCTGAGCATCCGCGCGCTCACATTTGCGAACCGGTAGCAAAGGTAAGCAGATTTCACCCCTGCTCCAACCCAGCATCCTAACACATGAACCAGGAGTGAAATTCAGCAGGTTCTGGGGAACGAATAGCAGAAATTTTTGAGTAGTTCGGAGAAGCGGCAAATACCACCTCTGGCTGGGCCCAGAGTGGGGTGGGAATGGAGATTTTGCAATTTCCTTCCCCCAGGAATCGGGAGGAAATGGGGATTTTTCAGTATCCTTCCCCTGGAGTGTGGGGGGGGAATAGAGTTTTTGCAATATCCTTTTCCCAGGAGTGGGGTGGGAATGGAGATTGTGCAGTATCCTTCTCCTGCCATGCCCACCAAACCATGCCCGCAGAACTGGTAGTAAAAAAAAATTGAATTCCACCACTGATATGAACCATAAGCAGCAATACTAATAATACTAATACTAATACTAATACTAATACTAATACTAATACTAATACTAATACTAATACTAATACTAATACGAATAATACGAATAATACGAAGAAGAAGAAGAAGAAGAAGAAGAAGAAGAAGAAGAAGAAGAAGAAGAAGAAGAAGAAGAAGAAGAAGAAAAAACTATTGTCAGGGGAGAGTACACCAACAGAGTTAGGAAAATTTTGAAATCTAAATTGAATGGTGGAAATACAATGAAGGCCATAAACACCTGGGCAATACCAGTTATAAGATACACAGCTGGTATAGTTAACTGGACACAAGCTGATTTGGACATTTTGGACCGAAAAACCAGGAAACTAATGACAATGCACTACAGTTTACATCCACGTGGTAATATTGATAGACTATACCTACCCCGAAAATCAGGTGGCAGAGGATTATTACAAGTGAAGCAAATAGTTGAAGAAGAAAAACATGCACTGGCTGATTATTTAAAAGAAAGTCAAGAACATCTATTAATCGAAGTAAAGAACAAAAATCTATTGAAGGCCCAATAGACGAAACAAGAATACAGAAAAAAATGTGATAAAATTAAGAATGGAGAGTTGGCAGAACAAAGCATTGCATGGCCAATTTCTGGAAAAAATAAAAGATAAAGTGGACAGTGAAAAAACTTGGTTATGGTTAACAGCAGGTCCATTAAAGAAAGAAACAGAGTCACTAATCATGGCTGCGCAAGAACAAGCTATCCGCACAAATGCCATTAAGGCCAAAATCGAAAAATCCTCTGATGATGCCAAATGTAGACTTTGCAAAGAGGCTGATGAAACTGTTGACCACATACTCAGCTGCTGTAAAAAAATCGCACAGACTGACTATAAAATGCGGCACAATTCAGTGGCACAAATGATCCACTGGAATTTGTGCAAAAATTATAATATTAAAACAGCAACAAACTGGTGGGAAGATAAGCCTGAAAAAGTCATCGAGGGTCAGATGGTCTTGTGGGATTTTCGCATACAAACGGATAAAATACTGGCGCATAATACACCAGACATCACACTGGTTGAGAAAAATAAGGTTACAATCATAGACATCGCAATACCAGGTGATAGCAGGGTCGCCGAGAAGGAATATGAAAAAATCGCGAAATACCAGGACTTAAAAATCGAAATCCAACGATTATGGCACAAACCAGCAGTGGTAATTCCAGTGGTAATCAGCACACTGGGTGCTATTCCAAAAGCACTGGAATTACATTTAAAACAGTTAAAAATTGACAAAATCACCATCAGTCAAATGCAAAAGGCCGCACTGCTTGGATCCACACACATATTGCGAAAATACGTTACGATGTCCTAGGCCCCTGGGTGGGGCCTGACTAGTAATTAATGCCAAATCCGGCGAAACAACTGGCCGCTGTGATACAATTCTGATGATGATGATAATAATAATAATAATAATAATAATAATAATAATAATAATAATAATAATAATAATAATAATAATTGTCCTGAGTCAACAACCACTCCTTCAGTACTATGGAAGCAAAATCTGATTAGGCTAAAAAAAAAAAAGATGCTTTTAACATGGGCCCTTAAATTCCTCCAAATGAAGAAAAAAAGGTTTGGGATAGGGGTGGGTTTTTTTGGGGGGGGGGCTTTACACCCACCCGAGCCAGTCTATTGAAGGAACATTGGCAGGCAACAAATGGCTTTTTGCTCTTTTTTAGTTTGTACAGGCAGCACAATAGACTGGTTGCCACACAGGCTGCTCCCTTCTTTCTCCCATTTGATTAAAAAACAAGAAAGCAAGCACACACTACCCCAAAAGTGTCATCCGTTCATGTATAACCACCTTATTAATCTCTTAATGTTGTCTGATGAGTCATGAGCTCTATTCTCTTCCCTTTATCTAAGGAAGCCTGGAGCACTATCTCTGCCAGAAACTTCAGCTGTAATCTATACACCCTATGATACACACTATATTACAGTGTAAAATTACATCTTCTTCTTGGAGGGAAAGGGAGCAGCCGGCACAGTCCTGTGTTTGCTGTCTCTCTTCATCAACAAAAGCTCTTTACTAATCTGAAGCAATATTGCTACCTTGAAATTGAACCTTCAGAATGCTTCCTATTAGCAAACAGCATGTAACATCACTTTTACAAGCTACCCTACGGTATTATAAGGCCATGATCTGCTCAGCAGTGACTTCATCTTAGCGCCTACTCACCCAATGCCAATAAGGAATGACTAAGCCAGCTATCAATAGAAAAGAGGAACCACTGCAGCAGCCTTCAGACCAGCTAGTCAGTGGGGGAGATCTTGCAATGGTGCTGTTCCAAAAATGATCTAAGCTATGCATGACTTAGAAAGGCTCAATGCAATGGGCATGAATGAGAAGACTACATCTGTGCAAGGAATTGGACAGGCATGGACAGGATTATGGGGAGACTCAGTGCTGCCACTTGTGTGCTGGACCCTTGTCCCTCTTGGTTAGTTTCGGCTTCCCGGGAGGTGACACGAGGCTGGCTCCAGGTGATTATCAATGCTTCTTTGAGAGAGGGGTTCCTTCCCACCGCCTTGAAGGAGGCAGTGGTGAGGCCTCTCCTTAAGAAGCCGTCCCTGGACCCAGCTTCTTTAGCCAACTATTGTCCGGTCTCCAACCTTCACTTTGTAGCAAAGGTTGTCAAGAGTGTGGTAGCACGTCAGCTTCCCCAGTACCTGGATGAAGCTGTCTACCTGGATCTGTTTCAGTCGGGTTTCGGGCCCGGGTACAGCACGGAGACGGCATTGGTCGCGTTGGTCGATGATCTCTGGCGGGCCCAGAACAGAGGCTGCTCCTCTGTCCTGGTCCTATTAGACCTCTCGGCAGCTTTCGATACCATCGACCATGGTATCCTACTTTTTTGGCTGTGCCACATGGCATTGTTGCTGGTGTTGGTGGTGGTGGGGAGGGGATGGTTTTGCATGTACAACCTTTTCCCACACATGCGCAAATAAAGCTTCACATGCTTGCCCACTGCTTACGCTGCTCAATCCCAAACAGGCCATGGGCCAGTATCGGTTGTAGCCCCCGGGTTGGGGACCCCTGCTCTATATCAAAGTAGCCTTCTCACCCTTATTGATATCTTTATAGCCCCAAGTTAAGTAATTTTTCCTTTTCCGGGCATGTATAATATTTTTCATGGACCTATATTATACTAAAATAACAGTTCTTCTACCGACAATAGATTGTAATAGATTTTGCTATTGTATATTGACTTCACTGCTTTAATATTCTAAATAATAATCTGTCCAGAAAATTTTTAAATATTGGATGGAATGATGATGAGGATGAGGATGATCACTTTTATTCATTAAACATGAAACTTAGTCGACTGAACATTTAAAATGTATCATATTGACTGGCACTGATGGTTGATACTGGTTGTTGCCGCCACCTTAGGTGATGATGACGATGATTTCATATTCAGAGGAGATCTTCTAGGTTTGGCCAATATTGATGCTGCTACATCCATGTTTGACCACTTCCTCATTCAAGGATACTATGCAATTTGAGAGTTTTTATGGATTCACAGCTCTTGCTCCATGAGCAGGGGGCAGCTTTCGCCAGGAGGGCTTTTCTCCAGCTTCATCTGGTGTTCCAATTACACTCTCTCCTAGATCAGGGGCGCCTTCAGACCAGTCACTCATGCTCTGGACACCTCATGGCTTGATTACTGCAATATGTTACCTGGAGCTGCTCCTGAAGAACACCTAAAAAATGAGCTCTCCAATGGAGCAGCAATGACGTGGATACTTGGTTTCACTACTTGCCAGATTCCTTCTAGTTTCAATTCAAGGAGTTGGTTGCTATCTAAAAAGTCCTCTATGACATGACGTCTGATTATTTGAGTGACCGTCTTTCTCCCATAGTATCTGCTCAGGTGGTTTAATCAGCTGGTTTAATCTGGTAGCAGTGGTGCACTCCAGGTTCGATCAATTAGGCAATGCCATCTGTCTGCACCCCGGAAGCATGCTTTTTTGGATACAGTCCATCTCACTTTCCAAACATTTAATTGCATTTTTTTTCTGTAGGGGAAGTTTAAGAGGTTAGGACTTAAGGGGGAGGAGACAATGAAGAAAGAAGAAGAAATAAAAACTACATAAAATTGTAATTAACAGACTAGATCTACTTTGATGTGTTCTATGCAGGAGTGCTTGGGAAAAAATTCAAAGTTAAAATATAATAACTATTAAGCCCAGGGAATATCAGACTAATGGTTTACATGTAGTTATTTTGCAATTTCTATGAAAACAGATGCACCCATAATTTGTTGCTCTTCCTAAAATATATATCTTGCTATTGAGGATCAGCAAGATACGATAGCATCAGCTCAAACTCATAATAATGGTCCCTTTTGTGGCATAAATTTAGTCTACTCTTAGGAGGAAGACTCATGTCCATTGTAGGGAGCCACTTACCATGTCTGTCTGTCTGTCATCTGATTTTTAAACATATGTATTTATATTATTGTAAGAGTGGGTGGCTCAATGGCTAAGACTCTGAGCTTGTAGATCAGAAGTTTGGCAGTTCAGCGCTTTTAATCCCTAGCGCCACGTAACGGAGTGAGCTCCCATTACTTATCCCAGCTTCTGCCAACCTAGCAGTTCGAAAGCATGTAAAAATGCAAGTAGAAAAATAGGAACCACCTTTGGTGGGAAGGTAATGGTGCTCTGTGCACCTTCGGCGTTTAGTCATGCCAGCCTCATTACCATGAAGACGTGTTCAGGCAGTGCTGGCTCTTCGGCTTTGAAACAGAGATGAGCACCGCCCCCTAGAGCCTGAAACGACTAGCACATATGTGTGCGGGAACCTTTACCTTTACTTATTTATATTGTATCCCTCCAAAAAAATCAGTATTTACATAAAAATTGGGAGGGGTGGGTTGAAGGCTTCAAATAAAGCATTTCTTTTTTAAAAAAAAACCCACTGTTAAGTAAACAAACTTTTGCTCATGCAGTGGGACTTCACATCCTTTTCTCTCTGTCTGTACTCTGTTTGGTTCTAGCCATGGACAGTAAGTCTGTTCTTAACCCGCTTAAGAGTTAAAAATGATACAATCTGGGGATAAGGCAGCCTTTGACTTAACATCACTTCCATCTTGTTAAATATTTAAGAGATATTTTTATTGTTTCATTTTCATACACCCCTCTGTTCTCCTTGGGGGGAGGGTGTGAGTAGAAGAGGAATAATTAGCCCACAAGCCCCCAAAATGACCTAAGTATGCTAATTCCTGAAACCAGACCAAGTTTGATTAGGCAGTTAGATATTTGCTTCTAAATTAGTATATATTGACAATGTTGGGACAACCCCCCCCCCCCCAAGAATCAAATGTAAAAACAAAAATTGGCAAAACCAAAACACTATTTAGACATAAAATATCCACCATATAGTTTCCCACAAACTTGACTTGACTGAGAGGTAGCAGTGAAAGGTGGATGCAGAAAAAGGGATGGAATTATTTTCACAATTGACCCAGGGAGCTAAATTTCCTTGATCTTTAGCGTCCTGGGAGAAGGCCAGGAAGTAGTTAAAGTTACAAGGGAAAAAAAGTTCAGGTTAGATGTCAGGTGGAACCTCCTGGCTTATGAGCTTACCGCAAGGCTATCGGGTGAAGTGATCCTCAAACAGAGGCGGTCATCTGTCAGAGATACTACCCCGAGCAAAGTGTTGGGCTAGATCGGTGTTTTTCAATATTGGCAACTCCGAGACAGCTGCATTCTCAGAATTCCCTACCCAGCATGCTTGAAAAACCGGGTTCCAGATCAGGAAACTCCAAGCTTGGCAAGACTTGTGGACTTCAACTTCCCATGCTGGCTGGGGAATTCTGGGAGTTGAAGTCTACTAGTCTTAAATTTGCCAAATTTGGAGACCCCTGTTCTAGATGACCTTAAAGAGCCCTTCCAATCCTATAAGCCAGTGATGGCTAACCTTTTCATTGCCGTGTGCCGAAAACATGTGTACACCCACACTGTGAGTGCGATCCCTCCCATGCCCCATGCCCCTGCGCATGCACATGCGCGCATGACCTCCTGCATTCCCCCATTCCCGTGCATGTGCATGCAGCCCTGTGCATGTACCCTTCCCCAGTACATGCGTGTGTGACCTTAGCACTTGCGCCTCCCCCCCTCCATGCATGCATGACAGAGACCTGAAAAACAGCTGGTCAGCGGGAGGCGCACGCACATGCTTGGTGGAGCTGAGCTGGGGCGATGGCTTGAATGCCTGCACAAGCCATAGGTTCACCATCACAGCTATAAGCCATTTCAGTTCCATGGAAGAGGAAGCAAGGCTTGTCAAGCTTTCTGAACAGCACAGCTAAACTCTGATTTATTTTAAAAAGCCCTCATTCTGCCCTGCAAGTAAATATGACATATTCTATCTAAAGGTTTCTCTTTTTCTTTTGAAAAAAAGAAGACCTAATTCATTAATGCAATGAAGACAACATAGAACATTATTAGCATGGTCAAAATGTATCTCTTTCTCTGTACCTAATTTTTTTTTAAAAAGGAAGCTGTGATGGCGATGCTTTATTATTTGTATGAATTCTGATGGGGCAGCCTAAATTCAGCGGGATTAGATTCTTCTCGTTTTCTATCCCTCCCCCCCATCTAGGCTTTGTACCTGCCAACTTCATAAACAGACATTATAATCTTGTCACTCACCCAGATATGCAGTCTGGAGCTGTCATATCCCCTCAAACACATCACCCTCCCCTCTAATGTCATCATAATGAAAAGTAAAGAAAATCTAAGCAGGCAGCAATATTACTTCTCTCCTTTTAGAATCAATGTAATTTGGGTGGTGGTATTATGTATAATAATAAAAAAGAGAGAAATACTGTTTTCGCCCCTGTTGAAGATGTGTATACAATTGGTTTTAAAACAAGAAAGAATGTAAGTGTATTGAGATCTGTCAGGACAATGCAAATCATTTCTCTAGGGCAGGGGTGTCCAAACTTGGGAACTTTAAGACTTGTGGACTTCAACTCCCAGAATTCCCCAGCCAGCCATGCTGGCTGGGGAATTCTGAGAGTTGAAGTCCACAAGTCTTAAAGTTCCCAAGTTTGGACACCCCTGCTCTAGGGGGAGGGAATAATTTTTCTGGGCAGGCACACGGGCATTTCCAATCCCTCCTATTTTACTATTGATTACTATTACAATTACAACTACAATAATTCCTCTCATTGTGTACTATGCAAGAAATACATTTAAACCAGCTTTTTTAGTGGTCTAAATTTCCTTGACCTTTAAATGCCTGGGAGAAGGCCAAGAAGAAATTATTAGGATTCAGCTGAAATTCCTGATGGGAAAGTAAAAATTAGACGTATCTTCTTTTGCTGTCAGACCTTAAAGAGCCTTCTCTGGTCCAATCCCATATTTCCATTGGCTCTGAACTGCTGGCTCAATCAAACTTTAAGGTGGAGTTCATGTATGCGTGTGTGTGTGTGTGTGTGTGTGTGTGTGTGTGTGTGTGTGTCCAGCATAACTCTGGAGCCCTTGAGGAATTTAAACCAAACTTGGTACACAGATGATTTACTCTCTGGAAACAAATACTGTGGGGGGAAGACACCCTTAACACCTCTCGGGGTGTGTGTGTTCTGTACGATACAGCCTGTTGTGCCTTCAAATGGCTTCTACTGTACTGCCGTAAAATGGCTTCTACTGTACCGCGCAGTGGAATAACGGCTTCACAGTACTCCACAAGGGGGCTCCCTCTGGTAACATTAGAAATTACGTTTGGTCTGGACATTTCCCCCTATAAATAAATACTCAGACAATGCCGGGTTATCAGCTAGTTACTTCTAAAAGTTTGTAGGTGGGGCAACTCTCATAGTTCTTCCTAAAAATGCCAACTAATTATAGTTTTTAATCTGATCAAATAAGGAAATGAAGTTTTGGAGAATCCAAAAAAGTAAATATAAATATAATAAATCACTTAGGTTTTTAATCCTGGTATCATCCATTTCTCTGAGTTTAGTCTCTGGAAGGTTCTCACAGAACAAAGACAGCCCTTAAGCCTCCAAAAGTAGTCAACATGTTCCCTAAAGTCTTAATTTACTATTTCCTGAGTATCAAATATTATTATTTGGTCATTGGTTTCATTTGTGTTTAGTATGAGATTTACATCCTATCTTTCTATTGCATAATCACTGAAGGCAGCTTACAGCAATATTTCTAAAAGTGCAAATAGATGGCAGGAGTAAACTTTAACTGTCATTAAAATCAGAATTGAAGCTTAGCAATTGTTTATTTGAAAACTCACTCCTTTTTTAAAATATTTTTTTGAATAAACACAAACAAACACCTTAAAATCATCTTCCATTACAAATTGTAGGAAGTGTGTCAATTGGTTACAAAGAACTTTCGTGCATCCCTTCCACAGTCATCACCTATGATTCATATCAAGTTATATATTATACATCACATATATTTATATATATTGCTATCATCATACCTCATCCTTCATATGACTATAGTTGTTTTAACGTCCCTTTATAACAAACATTCCAAAATTTAAAACAAAACCACATAGTGGCATTTCCTTATCTATTTTCAATATCATCCAGCCACATTATACCTTTATAACACATTCAAAATAAAAATTAATTATGTTTAATAACAAAACTTTTAGACCTCTTTTCTTAATCATTGTTTACAATTTATATCCAATTTCCCTTTTATCATGTCAATACAAATTATTACATTATTATCATTATCAGTCATTTATTTAACAATAGTTTGACCAAGTTTAACTTACTTTTCCCCCTATTTTTCCACCATTTAAATTTTTTTACCAGATTTCCTCTTATCAAACCAATACATACATACATACATACATACATACATACATACATACATACATACATACATACATACATACATATATATATATATATATATATATATATATATATATATATATATACATTATTATCATTATCAATTATTTACCATACTTTATCCATTATCACTACATTTTTAACATAATGCTCTAATTTTAACTAATTTTAACTATTGTTTTATTATTGATTTTCATATCTCAATCTGTGTCTTTCCAGTAATAGTGTAGTCCTATTTCTTTTGCCATTTGTGGAATTAGTCTTCTGGTTATTTCCTTAATCAAATCTGTTTGGATTTCTCTTTGCAACTTGTTGCTTGTTACATATCTTGTAAAATCTCAAAACCCTTCATCAGCTTCTTTGATCAGCTTATCTTTGGTTATCAATAGTGTTTTTGTCAAAGTTTCTCTCCTTAAGTCCATCAATTCTTCTCTTTTTTCTTCTTCTATACCTTGAAATCGGAAGTAAAACACCTTTCCATCTATCTTCCCTTTCCTTGTTCCACTCTTTCCATCTCCAACCACATTCAGTTCACTGTCAATATCCCCAGTTATCTTCCCACTTTGTTCATTTTTCCCTTGGATTTTTAGGACTCTAGCCTCCTCCTTTTCCATTTGGATATCTTCCATTTTTCCATCAGGTTTTACCACATTAAAATTTATATTTTCAATACTTTCCCATCTCTTCTCAATTCTCTCTGTTGTTTCTAATAATTTTTGAATTCCAAACATAATCTGTTGTAATGTTATGGTTTCTTTTTGATGTAATGCCATCCTTCCAATTAGTAAACACTGCCACTCTAGTTTAAAAACAAATCTTTGTTTTCACTTCTTTCCAGCTACCAACAAGCATCCAGAGAGCACCTGCATAAACAACCCATGCTCTTCTCTATAAACAATCTGAAGCCTTTGAAATGCAAGGTCAAAATGATCAAAGGGAAAAAAAGAAAAAGCAATGTTTCCAGATCTCAACCTCCAACCTCCAAGTGGCAGGGTAACTTCTTTTCTGTCTAAGATTACTACCCTCTTTATATTCCTTTTATATCTTCTTTATGTTTCAGGCTTAGAAGAAACAAAATTCTTAAATGAAACAAAATAAAAAGAAATAATCCATCCCAATCAGTATTGTAGAAATAAAGGAAAAGATTTAATCCATAGGTAAAAAAAGAAATAGAAGAAGAAAATCCAATACTTTCACTTTAAAAAGTAAAAAATGTTCACAAAACTTCCATCGATAGAAAAAAATAAAATAAAAAAAAGATAAAACACTGTCCAAAATGCTTAGTTTCTCTGCTTATTTCCTTTTCTTTACCAATTTAATTTAACTTGAATCTTTTTTGGGCAGTCTTTTATAAAAATAAGATTTCCTCAGCAGATGGACACACTTTCTCTTTCCGCTTTCCTCCTGTTGTGGAGCTGTCCTGATTCCAGCAGCTTGAGGTTGTGCTTTTTGTCGCTGCCTAGAAGTGATTCTCTTGGATCAATCAGGGACTTTGCGTTGTCCCTGAGATCAGCAAGACGTACTCTTCCCTGTCGGACGGTTTAGGTCCAGATGGATCATTCAGAGGCAAAAGTGTTGACTGTGATCTCGGAGCTCCAAGGTCACATGTGGTACCGTTGTGACGTCAGTTCCTTCTCCTAAAACTCACTCCTTTTTTGAAAGAAAAAGGAAGGAAGAAAGGAAGGAAGGAAGGGGAAAGAAATAAAGAAATTAAGGAAGGAAGGGAGAGGAGAGGAGTGGAGAAGGGAGGGGAGGAGAGGAACAAAACGAAATGGAAAGGAAAAGGAGGCATAATTTCCATCACATGGTTGCAGCCAGCATCGTAACTTTTCTTAAGTATGGAAAGAGTGGGAGCAGAGCACATCTTGGGAAATACATGTTGTTGCCTGGGAACTTTACAGAAGACTCTTTTGTATAGCTATGCTTTCAACATGGATAGATGGGTGAGTAATGGTCCTAAAAAAGCTTCTTCAGATGATCAAAGTTACTAGGAAGTTCATAGCAGCAGAGGTGCTTCTTCAGATAATCAGGCCGTAAGCTATTTGGAACTTTAACTGTCAACATTAGTAGCGTAAATTGTGCCTGGCAGGCAACTAGCAACTAATAACACTTTTCAGTACAGGCAGCACATGATTAATGTCTCTTCTAGCAGTTAACGCCCTGTTAAGTGACAATGAATGTTATTGCTTTTTTACAAGCTTCAAAAAAGATATTTGTATAATGCAGAATCTATACTTAGGATTCAAATGTGAATCATATGTGAAGATAGTGATTGACTATGTACCTTTCAGTTAGTGCTGAGTCTTAGCAACCAGATGGATAGATGTTCTCCTGGATGATGTATCTCCAACCTGGCTCTCTGGGTCTCTCAGTGGTATACCCATTGCTGCTGTAACTAGGTCCATCCACCTTGCTGTTGTTTCCTTTTCTTCTCTTTCCTTCCATTTTTCCTGGCATTAGAACCTCTTCCAGAGAGCTGTCTTTGCATAATGTGTACCAAAAAAAAAAAAATTGAACCTGATCATTTGTGCCTCATGAAAATTGTGGACTGGTTTGCTCTATGATCCATTGTTTTCTTTATTGACCATGGTATTCTACTCTTTAAGTTAAAGGTAAAAGTTCCCCCTCACAGGCGTACTAGTCATTTCCATCTCTAGCGGGTGGTGCTCATCTCCGTTTCTAAGCAGAGGAGCCAGCGCTGTCTGAAGACGTCTCCATGGTCATGTGGCTGGCATGACTAAATGCCGAAAGGTACACGGAACACCAGCCAATAGATTTAACAGCATAGTTTTTGACTTCTGGTTACTTTACTGTTGATAGTTGATCTTAAAAGGAAGCAGCCCTCCACCAAATCTTCATTCTCAATTGGTGGACCTGTTATCATTATGCCTTGTCTTTTCATCTCATTTTTCTTCCACTGTACTTTCGTTGGTAGAGCTTTCAAATAATTTGCAATTGTAGCTACAGCATTAGAGTAGTGTCAGCATAATACATTATTCCCTGTACGTTATTTAAGTTTTGCCCTCCAGTTTTAAAACCATGCTCATCTTCTCCCTCAATACATATTCAACATAGTGGAATAAATTAATAACTCTAATATGTCTCTATCTCTGTATCAATCTTGATCTTCATCTCTATCTCCTTGACTCTATAGTCAAATCTCAGTCTCTCCCCCTCTCTCTTTCTCTTTCTCTCTCTCTCTCTCTCTCACGCACACACACAAATTGTACAGATAGTCCTCACTTAACAATGATAACTGGAAATGACAGCTCCATTGCTAATTAATAAGGTTGTAAAGTGTGACATCATGTGACTAGCTCACTTAAGAGGGAAGTTGTGGCAGTCTTAGCTATTGTTGTTAGGCAAATCACACAGAGTTATAGCAAACAAGTAGTCACCATTTGTAATCTCCCTCTGTCTTCGCTGTTGACTTTGCTTGTTGGAAGCCAGAAGCTTACAAATGACAACCTTGTGGCTACAGGATGTTGTGACATCACAATTGTGATCCAATTGCCAAGCATCAGAATTGCAATCACTTAACAGCAGGGATGCTGCAAAGTCTCCCTCATTGTAATTTTGAATAGTCACTGAATGAGTGGACATTAAACAAGGATTACCTGTTTATTTAAACGTATCATATTTAACCCCCAATTTTTTCTCTAATTTATCATTTTCAAATGATACATTCTAGATTTCAATTAAAGTGCTCTCCATTCTTTTCCCAAACATGTTTGGAAGTTTTACAAATAAAAGTGAATGTACATGTCCCAAGGATAATGTTGCAGAATCCAATCTTGGTTGGTCACTGGGATCCAGTGGTTTTCTCTTCCAAGCTTTCAGACTTGTACTGGAGCCCAACTTCATGGAACTTCTCTCTAGCTTTCTCTCTCTGTTTGAAAATTTTCAATATGTTGGCACTCTGAAAAAAAATGCTTCCAGAATTGTTTACCATCGCTCTGAATTCCCTTCATTAACTACATCAAGCAGCCCTTCTGATTGGCTGTAGCACCACATGTTTCACCCATAATCCCTAATTGGATAAAATGACCAATACAATTAATCCAGGAAGAAAAACAAGTTAGGTAAAATATCTCTGAAGCTGTTGTGGATCTTGGTGCCTAAGCTGTTGCCTGGAATTTTAAAGTTGTCACGTTGCATGCTGCTTTCCATCTTGCGTCTTTTGCAGCAAGGAAATAGACAGGAAATAGTGCAGAGGACATACTGTGGTAACATAGCAACAGCCCCAATAACTCTTCACCCACATTCTACTGCCCCCATCTCCAAAAGAATAGGATGTAGTAGCTAAGAATTCATAATGGAGTATTCAAAAGGAAAGGTATTTTTAAATGACTAACCGGAAGATAACTATTTACATGATATAAACACCATGAAAACAAAAACAGAGGAATAGTTAACAGAGTTCTACTTAATCTAAAAATTAAAAACATGTATTAATAATAAACTTTTTTATTTTCGGCTGTATATATTTAGGATATTTCTCTTTCTAAAAAATCTAAATTTTAGCATGCTAAAATTCAAACAAAACCAACTGGAAAAATTAAGTGAATTTATTATAGAGAAAAAAAGTGCCTATGTTTCAAGGAAATAAGTATCTATAAGATAAATATTGTCATTAGTGTAAACCTTGTTAGTGATTTCCAGCATCCAAATAATGGACTTTCTCATGCAGTTTGAGGCATTTCTTCTCTAAAATAAGTTTCACTGGGATCATTTAGTTTTTCCTTCTAGGAAAGAGCAGCCTTATAATGCCTTTCAAGGACATTATTTGTATGGTGGTAAGGAATTACTTGAAGGGTTGTCTTTTCAAAAACGAATGAAAGAAGACAAATTTTGGAAGGTAAACACTTGATCTCAGTAATAAGTGTTTAGCACATCCTTAACTGCAGATGTTGCCTACAAAAGCACACCGCGGTAGGGGAAGATTTGAAATGGCACAGCACAAATTATGATGTTTTATGTGCGAAGATGAGAG
Source organism: Natrix helvetica (assembly GCF_964273705.1). Taxonomy (NCBI): domain Eukaryota; kingdom Metazoa; phylum Chordata; class Lepidosauria; order Squamata; family Natricidae; genus Natrix; species Natrix helvetica. The sequence continues at coordinate 86,713,418 of NC_138552.1, forward strand.
GACAAAATTAGAATGCACAAGGTTGCTTTGGGGGAAAAAAATAAGAGAGGGATGATTTTTTTTTTTAATCAGAAAAAAGTGCTATCTTCATAGGATGCTAAAATAGGTTTGCTTTAATGCCATTGTGGAATTACAATATCTGCAAATCTCCCAGTTAAGAGCTCTCATTGAAAATAATGGTCCTTCTTCAGAGGTTGCTATTTAAAATAGTTAAGTGGGTTGGTGGAAGGCTATAAAAATAGGCCCATTTTTCATTGCCACCTTGACATGATATAATTTGAGGAGGGGGCTGATTCAGGGGGAATGCTGCTTAGTGCTGATGCAACATTAATTTGGCACTAATATAAAATAATGCTGCCTCCATTTCCTTTCTCATGAAATCCTGATTCTCACAGAAAAATAGAGCCATTCCTGTTTATGAGCGGTGGGAAGGTGCTGGGCCTTACGAGCTCAGTGATTCTACCAGTAGAACTATTTTGTCAGCAAGCTCCCTGAGATGACAGCAATTTCTTTTTAATAAGAGAGAAATAGGCCCTATAGTCCATTGTGATTTATACATTATTACACAGTCATACGCAGGCTTAAATGCATCACCGTGGTGCTGAATGAAATGAGTGGAATTATAAAAAGAACATTCTTACACTGTCAGGAAAACAGAAGCAAAATGCCCTTTGTGAAATACAACCCAAAAAGGACTTTTCATACAACTTCACTCAGAGGTTGCTACTGACATTGATCGGGAGAGGGTGGAAGTTTACATATATATATATATATATATATATATATATATATATATATATATATATGTATATGTATATGTATATGTATATGTATATGTATATGTATATGTATATGTATATGTATATGTATATGTATATGTATATGTATATGTATATGTATATGTATATGTATATGTATATGTATATGTATATGTATATGTATATGTATATGTATATGTATATGTATATGCATATGCATATGCATATGCATATGCATATGCATATACATACATACATACATACATACATACATACATACATACATATACATATATATGTTGTATTTGTACTGATAAATAAATAAAGGGAGACTAGTATAGATCTATTTCGAGCTAATTAGCTCTCATCAGCTAGCCATACCCTTACTGGGATTTGAACCTATTATATCTTAGGCAGGAGTCTTAGCCACTAAGCCACAGGCTCGTCTCCTTATCAGTTGAGCCAGGGAAATAGGTATGTATTTGTGTTACAACTCCTGGTATGCCTAAATATGGGAGGAAGGTCACTACTCCCTCTTTCTGTCCTTCGGCTCATCACAGAAGACCATGCAGGCAGAAAACCATATTTTTATTTTTAATGTTGCCTTTTTATATTTGTGTTGTATTTGTACTGATAAATAAAAATTTATCAGTACAAATACAACACAAATATAAAAAGGCAACATTAAAAATAGGCATACCAGGGGTTGTAACAATATATAGTCACGTAATTAAAAATAAATAAATAAAACAAAACACCACTAAGTTTTTTTCCCCTAAAGAAAGAAACCAATCTTCTGAATTTCCTGCACTAAATAATATTAGATTAGGTAGCTTGGAAAGGCCATGCCAGTTCTTAATTCTAAGACATTAATTATTTTTAGCAAGGCTTTAAAGAATTATTTTAAGCCTCCGTAGCATTCAGAAAGATCTCTTAAGCTGAACCTTACAGAATCACTGAAAACTTAAGATCCCCATATTAGCCCTCAGCTTTAACAATAACCCATTTCTTTCCAGTGTGGGTGTGGACTGGAGACTGTCTTTCATTTTATTTCCTAAAAGCAATGATGGTGAACCTATTGGATTCAGTGTTCAAAAATTAGGAAAATGCCTCACTTGGCTCCACTGGTGTGTTTTCTCCCTCCCCACACAAGAGAAACATTTCTTTACATCTTCATTTATAATCAACGCACTTCTTGTTCACACTAATGCAAAAGCTGATTTCACACGATCACGTTCATTTTGGACATGGCAGTTCATGTCCAAAATATCTTCCATGCTTACACTTTGCAAACAACCATCCCATGCAACACTTCAGAGGTGGTATTCAGTAGGTTCTGACCAGTTCTGGGAGAATTAGTAGTGGAAATTTTGAGTTCGGAGAACTGGCATATACCACCTCTGACTGGCACCACCCCCATCTATTCTCTGTCTCCTGAGTCCCAGCTGATCAGGAGGAAATGGGGATTTTGCAGTATCCTTCCCCTGCCATGCCCACCAAGCCACACCATGCCCACCAAGCCAAACCCACAGAACCTGTAGTTAAAAAAATGAATCCCACCACTGCAGCAGTTGGAAGACAATGGTGCAGCTGCCATGCTCCTAATGCATTTTTCAAGTTGCTCTCTCTTTCATGTCACCATCCATCCCAATTCTGGATGTAACCAGATCACGCGCTGATATAAATAGTAAGAATCCATTTTAAGCCTCTGGTGATTCAAGGTGGTTCATACATTTCTTGTATTTGTGTCCATTCAGTTTCTTTGATGAAACAGGGAGAATAGTTGTTCGTGACTGCAGACATGTCATCCAAAACATTTTAATGTGTCAGCTTTGACATGTGTGTTATAGGTTTGTCATCACTGCATCAAAGAATGTTCAAGGAAATGACTATTAGTGGGTTTTTTTCAGCTTTTGCTATAGAAAGATCACCCACATCTGGAACCTTTTCATTAGAACGTGAGTTATGAAGTTATGGTGAGAACTTATATGTAGAAGTTTAAATAATGGAAGAGGCTGAGTCAATACATTTTATTGACAATTCATTCAGGGAATAAATAACTTTCTGACTAACCAACTTCCATTCCTTCCATCATCCTCTTTCCCATAAAAAGAGTTCTTTAGTATAGCCTTATCATAGCAAAGAACTTTTAGCCAAAGGTAAAACTGATTCATAATTAACTTTAAAAAAATTAAATAGCATAACTGGTGCTGAAGGCAAAGAAAACTTGAACCTTCACAGGACCAAATATTTAAGAAAGACATAAAATATGAATCAATAAAGTGAACCATGTTTAGCTTCTTTTAAATATATGCCATCTTTCTACTGGAAGAAAAGGACACTTCAAGCATATCTTCTCCCAAAACTTTAAAATTCTGGTTGTGATGCCAGATGTTCTTTGGAAGGCTTTATTTAGATCTTTCTGAGTCTCATTTTGAAAGTAGACACAAGTTCACTCAAAAGTTGCCCAGGAAACAGATTTTCAGATCATCACTACCAGATTTCATTTAAGTGTGTCTTTTTAGACTATAAGGGACACGATGACTCAGTGGCTAAGACGCTGAGCTGGTTGATCAGAAGGCTGGCAGTTCAGCAGTTTGAATGCCTAGTGCCACATAACGGAGTGAGCTCCCATTACTTGTCCCAGCTTCTGCCAACCTAGCAGTTCGAAAGCATGTAAAAATGCAAGTAGAAAAATAAGAACCACCTTTGGTGAATAAGTAACAGCGTTCCATGCACCTTTGGCGTTTAGTCATGCCAGCCACATGACAACAGAGACGTCTTCAGATAGCACTGGCTCTTCGGCTTTGAAACAGAGATGAGCATCTCCCACTAGAGTCGGGAACGACTAGCACATATGTGCAAGGGGAACCTTTTTCTTTTACTTAGACTATGGAAAGCTGTTTTGGTATAGTGGTTAAAGCATCAGGCTAGAAACCGGGAGACTATGAATTCTAGTCCCCCTTAGGCACAAAGCCAGTTGTGTCACCTTGGTTAGTAGTTCTTCTCAGACATAGGAAGGAGGTGAGGGCAAGAAAACTTCAGGGACTTGCCCAGGCAGTGTCCAAAAATCAGACATGATTGGGGGGGGGGGGAGGATATAATAATCTTAGAATTATTTATTTTAAAAACCTTGAGGGTCTGAGAATGTGTTTTCTTACCTGGGACTTCATATAAGAAGATAAAAGAAGAAACATGGTTGAGAATTGGTTCAAGTGCTTTCATTTCCTCTAAACCAGTTCAGAGCTTTCCTAATCTGATTTTTAGCATCTTAATCCAAATCCCAATTAAGAAATCCAGACCTTTGAATCACAAGCCATAGAGCTGGAACCAGGGGTGGGCTGCTTGGAGTTTGCACGGGTTTGGGTGATCCTCTAGTTAGGATTCTGCCTGGTTCGTCAAACCCCCAAATGCCACCAAGGCTGGCTCCACCCACCATACCCCACCTCTGCCACCACCACCCAACTCTCCCAGGAGTCTCCATGCAGCCTGTTCATCATGCCAGGTAAGTGCAGGGCCTGCATGGAAGCTCGAGGAGGAGGGAAAACTGGCCTGTTTCCAGCTTCTGGAGGGCCTCCGGAGCTTCTGGGGGCCTCTGGAGCCTGGGGGGAAGCAGATTTTTTTCCCTCCCAGAGGCTCAAGGGAAGCCTCTGGAGCCTGGGGAGGACAAAAAACACCCTCCCCACCATGGTGCAGGAGGCTGACTAGGCCACACCCACCATGGCCATGGCCATCCAGCAATGGCCTAGTTACCTGCGGGATCGCGTCCTGCCCCATACATCCCTGCGACCCGTCCGCTCACACAGAGAGGGACTACTCCGGGTGCCGTCCTCCAGAGAGTGCCAGAGGGCGGCGCCCAGGAGTAGGGCCTTCTCTGTAGTGGGCCCCACCCTTTGGAATGACCTCCCCCCAGACATCAGGACAACAACTGACCTTCGCTCCTTCCGTATGAAGCTGAAAACCTACCTGTTTCGACTAGCTGACCTGGCATAATACTACAACCTCTCCAGCCCAGGGCATTTTTAATTGGTAATTTTAGTTTTAAGGGTTAATTTCACTGGGGCTTTAACTTTCTTAGGTATTGTAACTTATTTGTTTATTTTTACCTCCTCTGTACGCTATATAATACTTCTGTACGTCACCCCGAGTCCCTGTGGGGAGAGGGGGCGACTAATAAGTTCAAGTAATAAATAAATAAATAAATAAATAAATAAATAAATAAATAAATAAATAAATAAATAAATAAATAAATAAATAAATGGGGCAGGGAACCCATTGCTGGAACTTTTGAAGCCCACCCCTGGCTGGAAGTATTTATCCAATTGAGTTCAGGATAGAAATCTAAATTAAAATACCACCCAATCAAGGTCTGTGGAGCTTCTGCTTGAAGGCAACCATCAAAGGAATGTACCTTTCTAATAGTCCCACTCTTGAACTGTTGCTATCATTAGAATCTGCTTTCTTGTACTTAAGGGTATTCTTCCACATCCTTTGCTATGAGAGGTGTGTGTGTGTGTGTGTGTGTGTGTGTGTGTGTGTGTGAAAGCCTTTCAAATCCTTCAGCAATGCAATCATGTCATCCTTGCAATAGCTCTTGTTGGAAATCAACCCATAGATGTAGCTTTTTGTATGCCATGATTTACAGATATAGGGAAGCACGAGCAAAATTCACACATTATTTTGTGAATCTTTGAAAAGGACTAACCTGTCCCTTTTACATATCGTGGCATCTGTAGCCTTTATAAGAATAGGAACAGAGGGAAAAAAATGATTGAAATATTTGATGACTTAGTGTTAAACTTAAAACTGCTAATATCTATTCAAATGTTGATGTTTGTCTATTCTTGTCTGTAAAAGTTGTGAGACTTGGGGGGACTCCTCTCCCCCGCATGATGTAGCTTGTCAAAAAATTTTATACCCCTTTTAACCCTTTTTCCCTTAAAAAAATTGTAAAAACCAATAAAACTTGTTTTTAAAAAAAGAATAGGAACAGAGGGTTTTCTGAAAAGCTGCCTTTAAAAAAAGGGCATAAACACTCAAATCAATCAAAAGATAGGAAATTTATGTCTCCCATGTCATTCTTTCCTTAAGTTCTATAGAAAGAATGGAATCTTCCTATGGATTTGTTATGAAAATAATATGTGTAGAGTGATGTCGCTAGCTTAGAAACCTACATTTCAAAGGTATTCATAAGTGCAAACTGTAATATGCACATTCATGAAAATAACATTCACAGTAGCATATTAAAGGAAATTGCTCCCCCAAAATAGGTAAATTATTCAAAATGCCTGCAAACTCATATCTATTGAATAGGTAAAATTCACATGGAAATGAATGCTTCTTTTCTGTAAACATTTTAAAAATACATGCAATCAAATTGGTGCGGAAATAGAAAAAAGAGTCTTATAACTAGAAAAAGAAAGAGCTGAGAAAAAAACTAGAATTGACTGATTCTTTCATCATTATGTCTTAACTATGCCATTCCATTGTTTTCAAACATGCATACCAACTGACTTCCGTAAGCATTATTTGAGGCTCGGTTTTAATAGGGTTAGGAAGAGAAAAGCTCTTAGAAAATTTTGGGAGATTTTCAAGAAGCTAATCAAGGACAGTCTTAATTAATACTTGAAAGAGGCCACCAGGACACAACAAAGTTGTCAAATAGCCCAGAAGACAAAAAACAAACAAACAAACAAAGCACTACAAGGAAAACTACTCAAAGGTTTCAGTGTTGACACTGACAGACAACATTAGTGTTTTAAAGTGAGATCAGAGTCCTTTTACACGTCTGTTAACGTCCATGTTTTCTTGAACTCCTTTAGAGTTTATAATCTCATTGTGCACATAATATACTTGTTGCAGAATGCCTCAAATACTTCTTCAGAAGCAAGGCAATCTTGACATTTTAAATATCAAGACATACCCTATTAAACCTTGGCCTTGGCAGGGGGAAAAAATAGAAGGCAATGTTGCAAGCATGAAAGGTACACTTGAGCCAACTAATGGCACAAATTAGATATGCTGATTAATTTATCATTGTGAGTTTCAAGCTTATTTTGTCTGGTGAGGCATCCTTTACTTCTGCAACCCAAAACAAACAAACAACCCCCCCCCCCAATAACCCAACAACAATATGTACTATAACATTTGGACTGTAGCCTAAGTTGTAACCTCAGATTATGCAGGATGCCGGTTGTTTGTTTGTTAATGTTTCAAATAACACATTTTCAAAGTCAGTGACATGAATATAAATATGAATAACACCACAAAGCACAGAAGCCTGCGAGAAACAGCAGGAAAGGCAGGGCCAATGTAGGTGTGAAAAAGTTGCTGATTTTAGAATTTTTTTATAGGATGAACAGGACTTTCCCCTGGTTTTGAGACACTAGAAATTTTCCTGGAAATGACACCCCGTAATCGAAAATGTCACCTTTAAGTTTCCCTCTTGCTTTTTCCATTCTGTCAGGGGACTCAAAGAAGAACATTCAGAGATCAACACAGTGTGTGTGAAGATTGTGCAGAGAACAAAAATGAATTATTGTGGGCCTCATAATGTCTGTTAGAACAGATGCAACAACCTGCACAATGAAGGAAGACAATATTACTGTGTTGGATAACTGATGCAGTGCATTGAAATTGGTTGCATTTAAAGAATTTGCGGGTAATTGGTCCCCCTACTTACCATGAGCCTATTCAAGGTAGGATTATATCTGGATCCAAAGCACAATTGTTATCTGTTGATAGAAAATAACCAGGAGGCTCTGGCACTTTGCATATTGAGAGATAGATGGGTATCTGCTCAGAGGAACTTGTTAAAATAGTTGCAGATTTGGTGAAGTCTGGTCTGCTGCTACTATTATCCTCTTGAGGAACTGAAAAGCCCCTGATAAGTTTCCAAGGAAACTCAACAGTCTTTGGAACATACTGTGAAAATAACAGATTTCTTGAAAAGCAGCTGGTGCATTCTCCCCTGCCTACTCACATTCGTTATTTAAGGGATGTTACACTGTTTGGCACATGTCTCTCTTGTTAAAAATATAACACGAGGATCCTGTTAGACCTGAGCAAAAGCCTAGACTAATCTAGAATCCTGTTCTCAAGTTGCCAATAAATTTATCCTGGAAAGCCCATGAAGAGAAGAAGGAGGCAGTGACGCCCTCCCACTCTAGCAATCTGGGATAAAGAAGGTAGGAGTCAGCTAAAAATGTGGAAAATGATGTGGTTCTGGTGTCTATGGAGCCTTGAATTGTGTTCCAAAAAAGATCTATTCCTGTGATGGCGAACCTATGGCACGCGTGCCACAGGTAGCATGCGGAGCCATTTGTCAGGGCATGCGCGCGCTGGCCAACTGAGTTCACCGTTTTTAAAAGCCATTTTTTTCACCCTCCCCAGGCTCCAGAGGCTTTATAGGAGCCTGGGGAGGGCAAAAAGAGCCTCCCCCCCCCCGGAGGACCTCCGGAGGCTTCAGGGATCATCCGGAGGCTTCCCTGGAGGGTCATTTTGAGTGCTCCAAAGACATCAGGGAAGCCCCCGGACGGTCCCTGAAGCCTTCGGAACGCTTAAAACGACCCTCCGAGCAAACCTGTAGTCACTTCCGGTTTGCTCGAGGGTCATTTTAAGCGTTCCGAAGGCTTCAGGAAAGCCTCCGGATGGTCCCTGAAGCCTCCGGAGGGCCTCTGGGGGGGGGCGGGGGAGGCTCTTTTTGCCCTCCCCAGACTCCTATAAAGCCTCTGGAGGCTGGGGAGGGTGAAAAAAGCATGTAAAAATGGGGGGTCGCACCTGTTGTGCGTGCATGCACACTGGGGGGGGTGTCACGCATTGCATTATGGGTGCGACATGCACGCACACGACCCTCTTGGGCTCCCCCCACTTGTGGCACGCAAGCCAAAAAATGTTCGCCATCGCTGGTCTACTCCATGGATGCACACATATTTTTAGACTCAGGTCGAAATAAGTCTTGTTGAAAGTATTGGGGACCATTCACAGATAGACAAGGAAAAGAATGGAGTGATCACAGCTGAAGTGTAGTCAAAGTAAAAATTACATATTCTTAATCCCCTTCTAATATTTGCTCCTATATTTATCCACCCCCTTTTATAATCACTAGGTATATATTTGCGTGTGTGTGTTCCCGACAGGGTTTTTACTCCCATTGACTGCCTTGACAATGACCTGCAGGTGTTTTGGCAAGCTTTTTTGGAGAGAGAGATGGAGGGACTGGCCGAAGATCACCCAGCTGGCTACATGCCCAAAGTGGGATTAGAACTATGATCTCCTGGTTTCTGGCCTGATGTTTTAACCACTAGACCAAACTGGTTCTTAAATAATCTAAAATTACCATCAGTTGGAAGCAGCACAAAAAGCCTGAGAGATAGAGAGTAGAAGTGACAACTGCAGTTTATGTTACCACCATTTGTTTAGTAGTTTAATAGCTTAGTAGGGGGTGGAACAGGATGATGAAAGTCACACCATCTCTGATACCGGAAGAAATGCCACTCTGACTCAGAGCATTAATATTTTAACCCCTAAGAAAAAGCAAGCATGAGAACAGTAGTTCTTGATAGAGGCAAACTACAGTAGATTTCAGCAAAGAGAAGGTGGCAGGAATTCTGTGCATCTCCATATATTCTGGAGAAAGAAATATATCCCCATCCCCAAGGAATGTGAGCTTTGGTTTGAACGTTGGCGTGCCACTGGCATTGATGAAGTTGCTGTCCTCTGGCACTGATTGACCCAAGCAGCCTGCATGAGCCTGAGCAATTGGCAGCTGACAGGTCCATTTATTCCAACCCTGTAAAAACTGAAGAGAAAGGATGGAGGCCAGAAGGAGTGCCATCAACAACTGATTCAAAATGCAACAGAAAGTGGAATTAAATGGGTCACTTTTTCCTAAAAGAATATAGGATTTATTGAGAACACTGTGTTTGTGTGTATGTATGCATGCATGTATGGATAGATAACAGTCATCTATTTTATACCGTATGTGAAGGTGTGGTTGTTCTGACCTAGGCATCCCTCAAAAACATGAAGCAGATTCCTGGTCCTGACAAAACCCCTTTCATTAAACAAATGTGAATTCCTCTAATTCACATTCAGCAAAGGCCTGGTAAACAGTCCTTCAAAGATGAAGGTATGACTACAGACCTTATCTAGCTTGGAAAGCTGCCATGTTAATATTTTCCAAACACAGGGCTGTGCAAGGAAAGACTTGGCACAGAGTCTCTGAGATACATGGACAGATCTTCAAACTCCTGAAATGAATGAACAAAGGAACATTTTTTTCCTGCAAAAGCCCACTCCCCTTTCGTTCCTCTTTTATTTCCTATGGGAGGGGCCATTCACCATCCACCTGTGGCCTTACTCCCAAATCGACCCTGATTTCTTAGCTGCTTTTTTCTTCTGGCAGTTCTGTGCATGCGCACACTGGGAACAGGCTCCAGCTGTTCCTCTGCCTCACTGCTGTCTGGCTCCGAAGGTAGCTGAGAACTGTCAGATGGCCTTGGCCCCACCTCTGCCTCCAAAGCAGAGCCCTCATCAAAGCCTTCCCCAGCCTCCAGGATTGGCCCATGTTCCTCCCCAACTTCCTCATTGTCCAACTCTGCTGCCAGCTCTGCTGGCTGCTGGCGGGCCACAACAGTGATTTTGGATTTCTGGGTATAGAGAGATACTATAATTCTTAATATCAAAGTATAGAGAATGACTATTGTATATAAAACTGACAGTGCCCAAAATACAGAGAAAATATTGGTTGTCATTGTTTTATTGTATTTAATGTTTCTACAATTAATAATATTTCACATTCCATTCAAAACAAAGTGCCCCATGGCATTTCCTCCATCTATCCAACCCCAACAACAACCCTGTTGTTGTTAGATGGAGAATGATGTGATAGAGGCTCAAAGTCATCCATAGCTATTTAGTGAGCATCCATTGTTAAGGGTGGCCTCTCCCTGGTGATAATCCAAAAATGCTGCATATTAGACATACTCTCATTACATCTGAAACATTATCATCTTTATTCCTCTTCTGCATGCTAGGAGTAGGGAACCCATGCTTCTCCTAGCTACAGCTCAATATCTTTAACTCACGTTGCTGGAAGGTAGGACTACTGGGTTGAAGTTAAAAACGGTTGCAGGAACTGGGTAGGACTTTTCTAGAGAAAAGAAGGACTATGGGTGACATGATAGCAGTATTCCAGTATTTGAGGGGCTGCCACAAAATAGAGGGGATCAACTTATTTTCCAAACCATCTGAAGGCAGAAGAAGAAGCAATGGATGCAAACTAATCAAGAAGAGAAATAACCTGGAATTAAGGAGAAATTTCCTAACAGTGAGAACAATCAGCCACTGGAACAGCTTGCCTTCAGAAGTTGTGGGTGCTCCATCACTGGAGGTTTTTAAGGAAAAGGGTGGACAGCCACCTGTCAGGAATGCTATAGGGTCTCCTGCTTGAGCAGGGGGTTGAACTAGAAGATCCCCAAGGTCCCTTCCAGCTCAATTTTGATTACAGTTGTATGTTAACAACGTCTTTGTTGCATGCTTTCAGAAGGCATCTATCGGGCTACTGTAGAATATAATGGATAAGAGATGGACTCCTAATTTGATGCAGCAATTTGATCCTTACTCTTCTTAAGTAATAGCAATAATAATAATAAATTGATACTGAAAAATTGAGAAGGAGCTTTGTGTAATCATTTGTTGGAGTGTATCCTCAAACATAAGTTCCAAGTATGATTTAGCCTTACTATATAACCTGTAAAGAAACACCCAACACAGAGAATTTGAGATCAAATTCTACAGGCATTCCAAATTTGACAATGTTTCTGAATTTCAGTTCAGACTTTCAGAAGTAATAATGTTATGGAGGCGTTGTACCAGGCTAACCAAAGAGATCCCCCTTTCCCTTGGAATTGCCTACATCAAGGGTGGATTCCGGCTGCTGCTGCTGCTGGTTCACTCAGGGATGCTCTTCGAGCATGCACATGCTTGATGCATGCTACATGTGCATGTGCAGTACTAAAAATGCTTCTGAATATGCCCAGAAGCAAAAAAAAAAAAAAAAAACAAGATGGTGGTGCTGTAGGAACTGAGAGAACCAGTTCGGGGGCATGGCAGGCCAAGTTACTACCTACTTGGCTGAACCAATCTGAACCAGTAGGAACCCACCTCTGGCCTACATCCCCCATCTTTCTTTTGAGGGAAAAATGTATTCAATGTCAAAGAGGGCAAGGAGAAAGCTGAATCCGAAGCCTGTCTTACAGAGTGGGCAGTAAGATGATTCACATATTCTGTCTGTGTGGGAGAGTAGAATTCTAAACCCTTTCATTCTAGTAACCCACGTTACTGTATATGGAAAATTCTGCATGGGTATGAAGTCCTCTTCTGATTTTTCTGCCAAGATGGGAGACTCAGGTACCAAAGTTCCATAATCACAAAAAGGTAAAAGATGGGACAACTGGAAAGAAGGGGGGGTGAGTCACAGAGACAAAGACACTGAGGTGGGGGCCCGCGCGCCTAACGGCGCACGAATCATATATCTATAAAACAAAATAGCAATAATACATTCTGGATTAGTGTGTTTGAGATTGTGATTTTATTTATTTCAAAATGACTGGCTTAGTTTCAAATTTGGATACTGTCCCCTTTGTAAACAAATTACGAGTCTACATAGGCAGATTACCTATCTAGAATCTGTAATCTGTGCTCTCCAAGCAGAAACTAGGTGTCTACGTCAGCCATTCCACTCTATGGTGAAGCCACACTATCAGCCCCCTCTACCACAAAGATCTTGCAGGAGAAGAGCTGTCTGGACAACTGTGGGATCTGGCAGGTTGAGAGCTGTGAACCATAAACCCAAAGCTTTTGCTGTGACCCAACAAAACAGATATAGTGCCCTTGCTGACCTTAATGGGGACACTAAAGAGATAGGTCAAGGCAGTTGTGATAATGATGACTCAAATAAGCAGGGGATCGTGGTCCAAAACGAAGAACTTTCTTCGGAAAGGCGAAAAGGGGAACCAGGTATCACACATCAGTCGCAGAAGAAGATCAAGGTATGTAAAAAGAGAAGTCACCTTCTGGTTGGTGATTCAATCGTAAGAGATGTTAATTTAGGAGAGGATACGGAGGTTTTAAAAGAGGTCAGGTGTCTGCCAGGTGCTACTGCCAGCAGAGACAAGAGGCGTATTCTTAAGATAGTCAAGAATGCAAGTAAGGACTGTGACGTTGATGCTATTATACATCTTGGCACTAATGATCTATCCCAGAAAGATGTACTTTCTGTGCAGAATGATTTCCAGAACTTCGGGTATGAACTTAATAGTATAGGTTGTAGGCTTATCTTTTCAGAGGTTTTACCTGTATATAAGGAACAAAAAGGGAAGGGCCAGCGTGTAGCAGAGTTTAATGTTTGGCTAAAGGAGTGGTGTAAAAGGGAAGGCTTTGGTTTTATTAGTCATGAAGCCTGTAGCTGGTCCAATGAAAAACTGTACAAAAGAGATGGGTTGCACCCATCCAAGAAAGGAACTGAGTTACTTGGCATTAAATTCACAGATTTTCTTGATAAACATTTAAACTGAAGAGCGGGGACAGAGAATTAATAGATAAAGAACATCTCTGTCCCCAGCAAACTAAAATTCATAGGGTTATAAATGCATGTAACATAGAGGTGTGTGTGGGTAAGATTATCACTCCTGCTGTCAAGCAAAACCAAGCATGTAATAGTGATTGTCATACCATGTGCATGAATCACACAAGTGGCAAGAAAATAGGGGCAGTCAGGCATAATACAGGTTATGTAGACAGTAAACACAAGGTCAATCAAAATGGACTCAAATGTCTATATACCAATGCACAGAGTATGAGGAATAAACAGGGAGAATTAGAAATTCAAGTAAAAGAGGGCAGATATGATATTATTGCCATTACAGAAACTTGGTGGGATGAAACTGACAAATGGAACATACAGCTAGAAGGATTTAAATTATTTAAAAGAAATAGACCAAATAAAAGAGGAGGTGGAGTTGCACTATATATAAGAAATAACTACGTCTCTACAGAAATAGAGCACAACAATAATGAGAACTATCTTGAATGCATTTGGGTCAATATTAAAGGTTGTGGGGGAAATGACATTGCCATAGGTCTATACTACAGGCCACCCAACCAAGCAGAGGAAGAAGATGAACTTTTTGCTAGTCAGCTAACTAAGGTATGTAGGAAGCACACCACAATAGTAATGGGAGATTTTAACTACCCTGACATCAACTGGGAAACAAACTCTGCACCAAGTGGAAGATCCAACAGGTTCCTAACAAACCTAGCAGACAACTTTGTTTTCCAAAAAGTAGAGAAGGAAACAAGGGGATCAGCCATACTGGACTTAATTCTCACTAACAGAGAGGAAATGATAGAAGGTGTTGAAGCCATAGGAACCCTGGGGGCAAGTGACCATGCAATATTGGAATTCAACATTATCCAAACACAAGTAGTAGAACAAAGTCAAACTAGAGTCTTGGACTTTAAGAAAGCTAATTTCAATAAACTTAGAGAGAGCTTGGGAAAAATTCCATGGATGAGAATCCTCGAGGGGAAAACAACTCAAGAAGCTTGGGAAATATTGAAAAATGAGATTAGAAAAGCCCAGTCTAACACAATACCAATGAAGAAGAAAAACAACAGCTCCCAAAAGAAACCAGCATGGCTGCATAAACAACTATCTGACAAACTGAAAGACAAAAAAAGTAAGTATAAAAAGTGGAAGGAGGGGGACATAACTAAGGCAGAATATCAGCAAATAGCCCGAGCCTGTAAAGATGAAGTGAGGAAAGCTAAGGCTCACAATGAAGAAAGGCTTGCCACAAAAGTAAAAATTAACAAAAAAAGCTTCTTCCAACATGTTAAAAACAAGAAAAAAGTTAAGGAAACAATTGGTCCATTGCTAGGAGAAAGTGGCAAGAAGGTGACAAGCAACAGGGAGAAAGCAGAACTATTTAACTCATGTTTTGCATCTGTCTTTACACAAAGGGATAAAACAGTCCAACCTATCAAAAGCAGCACCACAAAATTAGGAACACAAATTGAAATAGGGAAGAAAATGGTAAGTGAGCACCTGTCTACCCTAGACGAGTTCAAATCACCAGGACCGGATGGATTACACCCCAGAGTTCTGAAGGAACTAGCAGACGAGATCTCAGAACCACTGAATTATATCTTTCAGAGATCCTGGAACACCGGGGAACTACCAGAGGACTGGAAAAGAGCTGATGTGGTTCCCATCTTCAAAAACGGGAAAAAATTAGATCCAGGAAACTACAGACCTATCAGCCTAACCTCAATACCAGGAAAGATTCTGGAAAAAATAATCAAGCAATGAATTTGCGAACACCTAGAAGCAAACAAAGTAATAGCCAAAAGCCAACATGGATTTGTCAAAAACAGATCATGCCAGACTAATCTTATTGCATTCTTTGATAATGTGACAAAATTAGTGGACCAGAGGAATGCCGTTGATATAGTTTACTTGGACTTCAGTAAGGCTTTTGATAAGGTAGACCATAACCTACTACTAGATAAAGTAGAAGAATGTGGGTTAGACAGCATCACCACCAGATGGATTGGTAACTGGCTGACCAACCGCACTCAACGTGTAGTTCTCAATGGAACTGCATCTACATGGAGGGAAGTATGCAGTGGAGTACCCCAAGGCTCTGTTTTAGGCCCAGTACTCTTCAACATCTTCATCAATGATTTGGATGAGGGAATAAATGGGGAACTCATCAAATTTGCAGATGATACCAAGCTGGCAGGAATAGCCAATACTCCAGAAGATAGGCTTAAGATACAGAAGGATCTTGACAAACTTGAACATTGGGCACTATCTAATAAAATGAAATTCAATGGTGAAAAGAGTAAGGTTCTACATTTAGGCAACAAAAACGGAATGCACAGGTACAGTATAGGTGATACCTTACTCAGTAGTAGTAACTGTGAAAGGGATCTTGGAGTCCTAGTGGACAACCATTTAAATATGAGCCAGCAGTGTGCAGCAGCTGCCAAAAAAGCCAACACAGTTCTAGGCTGCATCAACAGAGGGATAGAATCAAGATCACGTGAAGTGTTAATACCACTTTATAATGCCTTGGTAAGGCCACACTTGGAATACTGCATTCAGTTCTGGTCGCCACGATGTAAAAAAGATGTGGAGACTCTAGAAAGAGTGCAGAGAAGAGCAACAAAGATGATTAGGGGACTGGAGACTAAAACATATGAAGAACGGTTGCAGGAACTGGGTATGTTTAGCTTAAGAGAAAGAAGGACTAGGGGAGACATGATAGCATTATTCCAATATCTCAGAGGTTGCCACAAAGAAGAGGGAGTCAAACTATTCTCCAAAGCACCTGAGGGTAGAACAAGAAGCAATGGGTGGAAACTAATCAAGGAGAGAAGCAACTTAGAACTGAGGAGAAATTTCCTGACAGTGAGAACAATTAATCAGTGGAACAGCTTGCCTCCAGAAGTTGTGAATGCCCCAACACTGGAAGTCTTTAAGAAGTTGTTGGATAGCTATTTGTCTGAAACGGTATAGGGTTTCCTGCCTAGGCAGGGGGTTGGACTAGAAGACCTCCAAGGTCCCTTCCAACTCTACTATTGTATTGTATTGTCCCAAACCCCCTTTTTTATGTGTTCCAGGAACATGGCCTTGTAAATAAATATATATGGTAGGCAACATTCAAAACATATTTATTTATTTGTCAAATGTGTACAAGATAACAAGTATAGGTATGGACATAAGCATGAACAAAGGAAGTAAATTGAGTTACATGGGGACAGTAGGACAGGGACGTTAGGCACGCTGGTGCGCTTATGCACGCCCCCTTTCAGGACTTTTTAAGAATGGGTGAGGTCCACGGTAGACAGTTTGAGATTGAAGCTGTGAGGGTTGAGGCTGTAACAAGGGAGTCGGGTAGAGCATTCCAGGCATTGACCACTCTATTGCTGAATTCATATTTTCTGCAGCCTTGAAGGGAGAGGGAGAAAATCTGCAAATAGCCTGTGGTTACGGGAGTAGAAGAACTACGTGAGTAAGAGTTTCCTAGTCAACTTATTGTCCATATGCGTTTAGTACATTCTCTGTGCTTTCATGCAAATTTCATCACCATGTTTTTCCACCCTCTAACCAATTCTCTTCCTTTTGTCAGTCCATTACAGTTATGCTTCCCTCTGGAATAGCAGCATATACCCCTTGAATGGTGGCAAACTCACAAAGCCACTCAGCATCTATACAATAAATATTCCTACCCTAATGTGAAACTACAATGGCTTGCCATTAAGTTCCCGAACCTGCTTACTTTATTGGATTATTCATACAAACCCATTATGCAGTAGCCCTCTGTGTTAGAATGATGGACCATGACAATCTAAACACAGTTTGCCAGAATGATTTAGACTATAATCCCAAGCATTGTATCCATACAGCACGGCAGTAATCTCTCCGGCTATTTTGTTTTAAAAAGCAAATATAACTCCAAGTAAGGGAAATGAAAGATGCTTTGAGAGACATACATTATTTAACATAGTTTCTTTAAAGCCAAAAACACCCTGACCTTGCTTATAGATATCTGCAGTGAAATAAAGTAAGAGAATGTTGATTTAAACTAATTTGAAATCTAACCTTGTTGAAGTGACTACTGAATGAATAATGAATAACTTGAATAAAAATGAGTAAATGGCTAGAATAAAGCTATGTATAATAGATGGCAATTATGTTATTTTTTTTAAAAAAGAGGAATAAGCTAGTTTGCCATTCTTGGCTATTCCGAAACAGATGTCTCAAGTGCTACTCAACTCCTTCTGTAACAGTTTGCAAATCAACCAACTTTTGAATAATCTGTTCTGCATAATCATTAATGCTTTGAGTTCAGTCTCCCTTTGAGTTTGGCTATACTCTGGGAATACCTGATGTCATGTATATGATACCACCAGCTATTACACAATAGCCACAACATGCTGTGAAGTACTTCCCTGCTTTCCACCTCACCTATGATAGTCCCATTTCTCTGAATCTGGTAATTTTAGGTAAGTGCTATTTATAGCATGAGAACATAAGACAGATCAAGCAGGTTACAGTGAGGCAGAGATCTTTATTTTGTGCAAACTAGCTGGGTGGTAGTCTGGTGATGGTGGTGGTGGATGAGGCAGAACAAGATCAGTTTAGCACTTGGCCTTTGCACTGATCTGATACATTCAGTCCAGGAGGATAGAAATGAAGTTGAGAAATTGCCAAGCTCTGAAGCAAGGTGAGCAAATGGAGGAAACATTTACTTCATTGAATCTCATGGAACAGAATGATTACCAGTACTCTTGAGGTATGGAGAAAAGCATTTGGAGAGATCTGAATCTTGGAAGAATCATTCAGATATGCTGTTTGATGGGAAGGAATGTTTTTTTTTTCAAGTATAAAAAAAAAATATGACAGATAAATTTGTCCATGGCTTAAGTGTGGGTTGGGATCTGAATCGGACAGATAGCATGAAAATTTGAGGTTGAGAAAGAGCTCCATTGTATGCCATGTCATAATAATTGTATGATTTGTTTTTAATGTATTTATCATGTGCCTATAACTATACACTGCAGTATTTCTCAACCTTGGCCACTTTAAGATATGCAGACTTCAACTCCCAGAATTCCCCAGCCAGCATGCTGGCTAGGGAATTCTAGGAGCTGGAGTTCCCACACCTTTAAAGCAGTGTATAGATGTGGAATTACAACTATAATGTTTTCTGTTTTCTGTTATCCTTGGGCCGCAGGTTTCCCATCAAGCATACTCATGTAGGTACGGTATTAAAAATGGAGAAATATAGTATAATCTTGTTCCTATCAGTCCTATCTTCTCCTTTTAGCATAAATACTCTGCAGAGAGTATTTTTCTGCTGGATATACTTGCTACTACCTTAACATTCACTGCAAAACTTTTACGGACAATTATAACCTTATGCGATTGCCCTTATCTTTTCCATACACCTGTACAGATTTTTGTCAGAGTATGAATATTCATGGACTGGAATAGATCAGCCAATGGGGATTGAATGGAGACATGGTAATTAGGTCAGCCAATCAATAGGCATAGCAACTGGGTAAGCCAATGAGGGCTGTTTTGGAAACAGAAACTTAAGTTTGGAGTCTGGGCAAGGCTTAGTTGAGAACTGAAACTGAAACTAGTCTGTAAGCTCTGAGTCTCCTGCTCTGAGAAGTAAACAAGCAGTCTGTCTGGGCTTGTCTGCTGAAAATGAAACTAACTGCTTGTGTTTGCCTGTAACTCTCCTGCCTTGTGTTTACTTGGAAGAACCACTTGTTGGTATTGTACATTTATTCATCTATTCTTATGCATATAAAGAACTTAATGAATCCAGCTGAATCAGTTATCAGTGTGTTTAATGGATTTGAATTTATGCAACAAACTCTGACAAATTTTATTTTTATTTGTTTATATCCCATCTTTATTATTTTTACAAATAACTCAAGGCAGTGAAGATATACAACACACCTTCTTCTTCCTATTTCCCCCACAAACACTGTGAGGTGAATTGGGCCAAGAGTGACCGACCTAAGGTCACCCAGCTGTCTTTTAAGGTCAAGGAAGGACTTGAACTCACAATCTCTTGCTTTCTAGCCCAGTGCCTTAACCACTAGACCAAACTGGCTCTCAAATACTATTGTATAGGTTGCCATTTCACCTAAAGGTGGATTCTCTTTAAAAGAAGTAGCTTTAAAAGAAATGTTGCAGTTTTATAGGGGATTTAGGAAGTGAAACCAATCTTGGATAGATGTTTCTCTATGGAAGAAGAAGAAAAAATACGTATAGTAACAATATGAGGCTGTTTTTCCAAGCTAAAGAATGTAGTGTCAGTTCCTGACTGGTATATAGTTAATATTAGAAGATCAACATAGAATATTGTGTCACTCTTCTGCTTTAAGATTTTCCCTTTCTCCTCGCTTTTAATGACTACAGCACAGATCTTATTCTTAACAAAGATCTAAGAAGGTAATAATTCTGCTCCCAGAGCAGTGTGCAATGCAAGACAGAAGTGTATTGTCCATTGAATGTAACAATGTTCTGGTTATTGGGCTGATTTATTTGATTTGGTTTTATTTCATTAGACTTTATTTTATTGCTGACTTCCAAATCTTTCAGTATTTTGCAATCCTTGCCCTAGAAGCTACCCTTTAGAAGCAGATCTGTCTCTTTAACTGCAAAGGCTCACAAAGTGATAAACACAGAATGGAATGCTTTAAAGTATACAGAATACAATTCCTTCACCTTTGAATAACCCCGGCACTCCATACATATCTGAAATAAGAGGAAAGGACTTCCTAGTCAAAGAACAATCTCTAGACTGACTGAGCTCAGACAGCCCCTCATTTTAGACTTTGATCACTGAGGTTGAGTTAACACTACTACATCTCATTTAATTTCTCCCCTTCTTTCAGCCTACTTGTGTTGACTATGATCTTTGGCTTCTGTGATAATGCCTATAATCCAGTATTGATTTTTGCCACTGGAAAAACTTGACACTGCAGCGGGTCACACAAACAAAGAATTTAAACATTTTTCTTTGGATTCAAAATCAGAAACATTTGCTGTGTAGCTCAAGAGTGACTTGACACATGTAAGTTTGGTAAATACTTTTCGGAAGTGTGAAAAGGCTTACATTACGGTCTATGTAAGAATAATCTATACTCAGTAGTGGGAGTCCATTGGAGTTGGGGTGGCAAACAAACAAATATACAAACAACCTCTTCATCCTCTTTATATTTAGGTAGGTTTATATATATTCTACAATGAGTCTATCCTCTCTTCATCAGCTATATTTTATTAACTTGGAATAGCATTTATATAGTTTCACAGTGCTTTCCAGCCGTCTCTAAGCAGTTTACAGAATCAGCATAGTGCCCCCAACAATCTGGGTCCTCATTTTACTGACCTTGGAAAGATGGAAGGCTGAGTCAACTTTGAGCCAGTCAGAATTGAACTGCTAGCCGTCGGGAGAATTAGGCTGCAATACTGCATTCTAACCACTGTGCCACTGTGTCATTCAACATGAAAATATATGTTACTTCTGAGCTGAAGAAGCTTTTGGGATGAGAAGCGAAACGTCTTCAAAGAAAAACCAGAAAATCCAGTTACCTCTTGAAAAAAAGCACCTTTGAGATAAGTTTTACCTTAGGCTGGTTGGCTCTTTCTCAGGCCTAGGAAGCAGACCGTGGCAAGTCACTTCTGAAATCTTGCCTAGGATAGGGGTGTCAAACTGGCAGCCCGCGGGCCAGATTCGTCACGTGCAGGCCACACCCAACCCAGCTCCGCGAAGGGAAAAAAACATCATGATACATCATGTGATGGCAACATGACGCAGCGAGTTTGACACCCATGGTCTAGGTAGTTGCCAGGAGTCAATACTCTCTCAAAAGCACAAAATAAGAAGGAAAAGATGGAAGCACAATGAGCAATTTGATTAAATGTTAAATCCTACAATACAGCATTTTCTAAACGTATAAATACAATATTGTAGGTATTTAAGCAACAACATATAAATAAAGAAGGAAAAGAAATAATAATAATAATAAAAAAGAAACAGATTGAAAAACTCTTGGAAATTGAATGATTTTTTTAAAGCATCCTCTTTCTTTCCACTCTAGAAAAAAACAAGTTCAAACACTGACAAAAAACACTTACCAAGAAAATAGATTTGCTTTACATAGTAAAGCAAGGCTGAATAATAATGCATGGTTTGTGATTGCCTTGTTTATATACAACCAGTTTAAATTATGCCAGGAAAACATCTTTATTCAATTGACAGATGTATATATGCCAATTTGCCAAGACCTAAAGTTTTTTTTTCAGTGAAAATGCTGAGCCTTGCAATTTTGATCCTGGTCACCTTTTCAGAGCACAACAAAGGGGTGATTTCCTTAAGTTATGCAATTTGTCTAAAATGGCAAATTAATCAGTCATTGAATCCTTAGGGTTTTTTCCTCTTTTTATTTTTTTTAAGACTCGAGCATTTTTAAAGAAGATGGAGTAATTGTTTAGTGACTTGGTGCCATTGATTTTCATTATGGATGGTTTTGGCTGGGTCTATGTCAGGTCATTGGGGAGAGATAGCCTTTGCATAGCTAAATAAAAGAAATTTGTTCCATATTCACAAAGAAAACTTCCAGCCCTTGGAAAAAAAAAGTTTAACATGACCTTCCCAGTAGATAAATTTTCCTTGCTGAATCATTGGATCAATAAATGAAATAGTGGAAGTTTTGACTAGATGTGAATCTGGAACTTTTTTTTACTACCAGAGGAAAACCCACAATGCAAGATTGTGAAAAGAAATTATGTTCAACATTCCATGGAGCCACACAGTACTTTTTTCTTCTAGCAAGTGTCAGTAAGAATGAAGCAATTAAATGAAATCAATCCCATCTGTACAAGAGAAGAAGGGGAAGGGGAGTAGTTAATAAAATTCAGGGTCCACATACAATTCTAGCTGCTGTTAAAACATTTACAATCAAATATTTCACGTCTTTATTATATGTTTCTGGTATGATTCCCAATAAAAAAATCTCTGGTCTAAAGTCTATGTGTTTTTGTATCATTTTCTCCAACCACGTGTGGATTTTAGTCCAGTATCTTTTAGCTTCTATGCAAGTCCATCACATATGATAATATGAACCCAGTGTCTGATGACATTTCCAACACTTTTCCGACTTGTTCTTGAACATTCTTGCTATTCTCGTTGAATAGGTGCCATCTGTAAAACATCTTATACAAATTTTCCTTTGTATGCTGTTGACATTGTCATTTTATAATTTTGAGACCACAATTTCTGCCATTTCTCTAGTTCAATCCCATGTCCAAAATCCCCCCCCAGCTATCATAGTTTCTTTAACTTGTTCTTCCTTTAACATTTACCTCTAGTAAATGTTCATATCATTTTTAATTACTTTTTCATCAGTACCTGTCAAAGGTTTATCTAATTCAGACTTCCGGTTCCGGCTGTGGATCACGACGGTCATGCTTTGCTCGCCCCACGCACTCTTGGTGGGCTCCCCCCTGATCGGGGGTCACAGGGTGCCTCGTAGGGGCCCCTGCCGAGGGGGCGGCTAGCGGGGGGTCCCCTGTGTCGTCGGCGGCCAGGGGGGGCTCCCTGCATTGCCCTAGGCACCAGGAGGCAAAAGGGGAGGCGCTTCTCTGCGCCTTCATGTCGAGGCAGCTGGGCGAGACTGACGATTTGAAGGCTGCAGCTGCAATGTGGTGAGGTGGAAATCTCCCCCGTTCCTTTTCTTGACTGAGAAAAAAAAAGTCTGTCAGCTTTTAAAAAAAACATTTAATCCGTTCCTGGGAAGTGTGACTGGAGGGAGGGGGACTTCCCCCCCCCCTTGGATAAGCGGCTCTAAACTGCTCTCTGCCCATGGAGGAGGAGGAGGGGGGAGAGCTCTGGAATGAAATCACACTCATAGCAAGCAGCAGATTTACCTTACTGCAATTGTGAAAATGAGATGATGATCTGACTTTTTGAAAACTTTGAAAACTTTTGGCTTGTTGCCTTCTGATCCCGGTGCTGGCAAGGCAAGATGGCACACTTCCGTTGTCTTTGTGTACTTTGAAATTTGACTCCACCCACAGAAACTGCTG
Source organism: Natrix helvetica (assembly GCF_964273705.1). Taxonomy (NCBI): domain Eukaryota; kingdom Metazoa; phylum Chordata; class Lepidosauria; order Squamata; family Natricidae; genus Natrix; species Natrix helvetica. The sequence continues at coordinate 86,736,857 of NC_138552.1, forward strand.
GCATTTTGTGTTTGTCTCCGTGACACTCAGAGAAATCTCTTGTTACATTTTACTTCGGACTTGGAACAATGGATTCTACTGCCTGCATTTGAACTTTAGAAAAGGTCTTTATTTGTCTGGACTCCCTGCCTCGTGATCTCTCTCGGCTATCCACTTTTACAATCGCCTTTTTCCTGTATTGACACAGACATCTCTGAGCTCACCTTACCACAATGGCACCAAAAAGACCACCACCTGGGAAACCAGGCTTTGCTGGTTCTGCCCCAACATCTTCAGTGTCCAGTCCCAGTGGACAACAGACACTAACATCTCTGCTCCAGCCCAAGCCCCCTGAGGAGGACTTAACCCAACAGATGTTCCAAAAGATTTTAAAGGGGCAGGAGGAACTGAAGAATCAATTAAAAGAAATGAACGAACAGCTCAGAGAAAATCAGAACCGAATGGCCCAAAATATGCAAAGATTGGAACTTTTGGAGGAGGAGATGGCTGAGATGAGGAGGGAGGTGGGGGGGGGGTGTCCAGAAAGGAAACCAAGAACTTGAGAACCATCAGATAAAAATGGAGTTTGAAAGGATGTCTTTTTTCCTTAGATTTCAAAATGTAATTGAGGCTGATGATGAAGACCTGAGGGACATTATGACAAAATTATTGGCTGAATATATCAAGAAAGACAGACAACAGTTGGGATGGGATATCGACCTGGTTTATAGAGTAAACTCAGCATACGCCAGAACACATAATGTTCCAAGGGAGGTCCACATTAAATTTCTCAGAAAGACTACAAGAGATGAGATTCTGAGTGCACAAAGGGGGCAAGTTTAAAATACAAGGAAAGAGAAATAGCCATCTTGAAACAAATCCCAAAGAAAGTTAGAGATAAAAGAAAAAAAATATTCGCTCTTAGCGAAGAAATTATACCAGAAAGGGGTGTGGTTCAGATGGCTCATGCCAGAAGGTATGCTGATATTCTGGGAGGACACTAGAGTTAGAATTAACACAACTATGGAGGCTGAGGCCTTCATGGAAAGAAACAAAGTCCTCCTGGATAAACCTGATGATACCACACGGGACATACAGGACATGGGAGGTGCTGGAGCCTTGCTGGTGGGGGGAGAAGAGGCAACACCGAGAAAACTTAGATCACAAAAATGAACTAGAAAAACAATGCAATTGCTAATACAGAGAACTTTTTCTGTTTGATATAAAATGATTAAAATCATTGGAAGATAAAAGGCTAAAATATGCTGACAAAATATTACTAAGTAGTAACAACTTAATGTATTAATAAGTGAATAAGTTATGAGAATGGGGGGGAGTGCCATTTCCTGCATAATGTAGCTGTCAAAATTTGTAACCTTATCCACCATCCCTTTTCCTGAATTTTTTTTTGTAAAACCAATAAAAATTTTGTTTGAAAAAAAAGTTTCTCTAATTCAGTCATTTTATCATAGAAACCTTCCATTTTACGATCTTTATCATATCTATATTGTATTTGCACATATGAAAACCAATTCATTCCTATTCCTTCCTGTTTCAACTCTTGCATAGATTTAAGTTTACCCTCTGCATTCAATATTTTACCATATCTAACTGTTTGTTCCTTTTTGTATATTATTGGATATGAAAAAGCTTCAATAGTTGGTAGCCGGACTGGAATTTTTAAATAATATTGCCTTTTGATCTTCTCCCAATTCAGTAACAAAGCCTCCCATAAATAATGTCTTCTAAAATAACCCTGTGTTTTAGTTCCCTTATAACATAACAAAGCATGCCATCCCAACAGTAGGCAATGTCCTTCTACAGTCAATAATCTGGAATTCCTTAATGTTATCCACTTCTTAACCCACATCAGACTTGTTGCCTGGTAAAATAATTCCCAGTTAGGTAAGCCCAATCCTCTTCTTATTCTAGCATATTGTAACAATTTTAATTTTATTCTTGTTTTTCCTCCTGCCAAATAAACTTCAGCACTATTTTATTTAATTCATCAAAAAAGCCTTTCCCTAAGCTAATTGGAATTGTATGGAACAAATATAAGATTCTGGGTAGGATGTTCATTTTGATTGTAGATATTCTCCCTATCATTGATAGTTGTAGGTTTTCCCATTTCATCAACTCAAGTCGCAATCTGCTGCTTAAGTTTACAATAATTATTCTCTTTGATTGTGCTGCATCTTGCAGTTAAGTATATCCCCAAATATTTGACCTTATTTGTGACTTGAATCTCCAAAGTTTCCGACAATTCTTCCTTTTGTCTTGATGATTTATTCTTTGTCAAAATCTTCGTTTTATCTTTATTTATTTTCAAACCTGCTACTTTTCCATATTCCTCTATTCTTTCTATCAATTTGGGTGCCATTTTTAATGGGTCCTCCAAGATATAAACCAAGTCATCTGCAAATGCTTGTAGTTTATATTCTTCTTTTTTTGATTTTCACTCCTTTTATTTATTTTTCTTCTCTGATCTTTCTATTTAAAACTTCTAATGTTAAAACAAAAAGTAGAGATGATAGTGGGCAACCTTGTCTCATACCTTTCAATAGAATCTGTCAGTTCTCCATTTATCATTATCTTTACTGTTTGTTTGTAGTATATGGTTTGTATGGCTTGGGTAAATTTCTTACCAAAATTCATCTGTTCCAGCTGTAAAAATATAAATCACCAATTCACATTATCAAATGCTTTCTGTGCATCTAAAAACATCAAAGCCATTTGTTTTTCGGGGTGCACCTCATAATACTCCAAAGTGTCCAGAATTATTCTCATATTATCTTCAATTTGTCTCTTTGGCAGAAACCCATTTTGATCAGGGTGAATAAAACAATTTAAGTATTTTTGAGTCTTTCTGCTAATACTGAAGCAAATAAACTATAGTCTGAGTTTAACAAAGAGATGGGTCTATAGTTCTTAATTTGTGATAGATCAGCCTCCTCTTTTGGCAAAAGTGTAATATATGCTTCTGACCATGATTTGGGCATCCTGCTCTCTGACATCACCTCGTTCATAATTTCTAATAGTGGAAGAGACAAAGATTCCTGGAGTGTCTTATAAAATTCCGCTGGTAACCCATCCGGGCCTGGAGCCTTTCCATTGTTTTGTTTTTTAAGTGCTTAGGTTAACTCCATCATGGTTATTTTGCCTTCTAGTATTTTCTCAATTTCTTCAGGTATCTGGGGGAGATTGGCTTCTTGTAGGTATTGTTTAACTCCCCCCCTCTTCTATATTCTCTTGTTCATACAGCTTACCATAGTAGCCTTGTATAATTTTCTTCTCAGCATTTCCATAACAAATTTGTCCTTAATCATTTCTTAATTGCAATATTTTCTTTGATTTTCTCTCTCTTTTCAATTTATACGCCAACCATCTACCTGGTTTGTTTGCATTTTCAAGGTAATTCTGTTTAGTACCTCTAATTTTTCGTGCTAGTTCCTCCTTTTCCAGCAAGTCCATTTTGTGCTTATTTATGTCTATTTTTATTTTAATGTTCTTTTTTTGTGGGGATTTCTGTAACTCTTTTTCAAGAGCTTTATAATCATTCTCTAAACCTTTAAAGATTTGTTTTTTCTTTATATTCCTCTTTCTTGTGTAGCCTATTATCAAGCCTCTGGTGTAGGCTTTCATTATATCCCAGAGGTTCTGCATCGATGTGTCTTCTTTTCTGTTTTCTTTGAAAAAGACCAGTTTTTTTCCATTTTCTGTACAAAATCCTTCGCTTTTAATATAGTGTTATTTAAAGTCCATCTAGATCTTTTCCTTTCTCCTTTCCATTTAATTGTAATTGGATTGTGATCTGCCTAAGTACTTGTTTCAATCTCAATTTCTTGTACATTACAAGTCAATTCCGTTGTGGCCCATATCATGTCGATTCTGGAACATGATAAATGTCTACTGGCATAGAAGGTATATTGTTTGTTTGTGGATTTCTTTCTCTCCAGACATTTTTTAGATTTATTTCATCTATCATTTAAAAAAAAGGATTTTGGGAGTGGTTTTCTATTTAGCTTTGGGTTTTATAGTCCATATTCTGATCTACAATCCCATTAAAATATCCCATCATACAAATATCAGCATAGTCCAAATCAATTATTTTCCTGTGTAGTTTTCTATAGAATTCATCTTGTTTATCATTAGGAGCATAAATTGCAATTAAAAGTATTTTCTTAGTGTTGTCCATAATTTCCACCATCAGCATTCTTCCATTTTCATCTGTATAAATTGATTTCACTGGAATTGTATCTTTAATATAAAAAAAATCACTCCTCTTTTCTTACAGCTTGCAATGCGGTAAATCTTTTCCCAAATTTTGGCTGCACCAATAAGTATTCATATTGTTTTTGAATATGCACTTCTTGTAGACAGATTATGTCCAATTTTAATTTTTCTAATTTGTGAAATATTCTTCTTTTAATTGCTGAGTTAAGTTCATTTATATTGATTGTAATCATTTTTTTCTTCCATGTTTATGTTTTATAAGTAGGATTTATAGTTCAAGTTGATCTCGGTTCTTGTGGTTCTCTAATATCAACACCACCTACAGCACCTTCTTCTGTTTCAATCCCACCTACAGCACCTTCTACTTTCTCAGTCTCTGCTGTGGATGCCTCTTGGAGTTCTACCAATAGTTCTTCTTTTTCAGGCTTCTCAGCCTTCCCTCTCAGATGTTCTATGAAGAATGCTTCTGATTTTTTGGTTGTATCTATTCTGTATCTTTGTCCTTGCCATGCAGATATTAAACCTTCTGGTATAAGCCATCTATAATTGACACCTTTTTAAAGTAAAATCTTAGTCAGGAATTGATATTCTCTTCTCGTCTCTCTCACTCTTCTTGGAATTTGTTTCAGAACTACAATCTCCTTTCCTTTATATTCCAGTTTTCTATCTCTTGTTTTCTGTAGTATTTGTGACTTAATTATTTTCTTAGTGAATCTTACATGAACTTCCCTTGGGAGGGCATTTCTCGCTGCATATCTTGTGTAAACTAGAAACGCCTCATCTATACCATCCATCATCTTCTCTTGGGTTATCTCTAACACATCTGTCAGAATTTCTGATATTATTTGTGCCACGTTCTCTCCTTTTTCTTCTTCTATATTTTGAAATCTTAAGAAAAATTCTGACCAATCCATCTCCCATCCCAATATTCCACTGTTATCTTTTCCCACTGTACTCAATCTACTGTCAATGTCCTCAATTTTCTTCTCTCTTTGTTCATCCTTTTCTTCATTTTTTTTGTAGTCTGTCCTCATATTTCATCATCAATATTTGAATATTTTCAATTTTTTCCTCTGTTTAACTGTCTTTTGTTCTATATTTTCTGTTCATTGTTCTATCATCTCAATTCTCTTTTCCATATTCTCTGTTCTTTTTTCGATGTTTCTGTTCTCTTTTCAATGCTCTCTGTTCTTACTTGTAGTTTTTGTATTCCTTGCATAATTGCCTCTAATGTTGCTCCCTTTTCTTTTTCCTATTGAAGCATCATCTGTATTAATCTTTGTCCTCCTGCAGGTGAAGAGGAGGGGGTTGTTGTTGCGGAGCCAATGGTTGTTATTTTTTTACTCATTTAAAAAAATGTTTTAATCTGCCTAATGTGAGGTGGGATTATAATCCCAAGTGACCATGGGGAGGTCAAAAAATAGAAAATAAAACAATAAACTTGGGTTAAGGGGCAACAGAAAAAGCCAAAAAGAATGAAAAGGAAAAATATACAATAATATAAAAAACCAGAAAGGTAAAAATCTTTAATCTCTTGTATGCCCTTATCCAGTCGGTGCCAATTAGAAAAGGAAGAGAAAAGAAAAGAAAGAAAGAAAATGGGAGCAAAAAGAGAGAAAAAAAGAACAATCCCCAAATAAAAATATAGAGATATGCAAAAAATGCAAAAATTCACTTAAAATAAGCTAATAAATGACTCAAAAAAAATTCAAAAAAGAAAAAGGAGACAAAAAGGAGTTACAACTTCCGTAACAGAGTGAGATAAACACTGCCACCAAAAATTTTATAAAAAAAGAATTCAAAGCTTTTATAAGGTGAAAGCCTTTTCAAGGTCACTCTGGGCTTTCCCTTAATTTTTTTTATTTATTCTTTAAAGGTAAATTTCCAGACACTGAAAGTTTCACAAGGAACACCTGTATAAACAACCATGTTCCTCTCACTATGAAGCCTTGACTAAGTAACCTTGAAAAGAACAGCTTCTCTCCAAATATTCATGCAAAAATAAAAACATTGTTTCAAATCCACTAGGTGGCAGTGTTACTTGTTTCCCACTCTCAGTCTTTGTCTTTTATGCTCTGCCTTTTACTTTTAAAAAAATAGAAAAAAGAAAGCCAAGAAAAGGGAAATACAATAGTTCATTAAGCAAAAATAAAAAAGGAAATTCTTAGACAGTTAAAACTTAAATATATCAATGTTTCCAAAGAGTCCAATGAAGAAAGTTTTAAAAACTTTAGGCTTCCGGCAGTAAAAAAGGAAAAAAGGAAACCTTCAATTGAATATGCCTTAAGTCCGCCACTTGCTCTCTCTTCAGTCTTTAATTTAAATTAAATCTCCAGATTTAGGGTGTTCTCTCTCCAATAAAGATTTTTTTTTAAAACTCTCACCAAAATGGCATGCTTCTCTCCTGCCCTTGCGTCAGCAGTTCCAGCAGCCTAATGGCTGACTCGTAGTCACTGGCAAGAGTGGCTTTTTCCCGGATCACCAGAGACTTTGCGGGTGTCTCGGGGATCGACAGGATATACCGCTACCTGTCACCGTCACTTCGGGACAGTTTGGGTATGGATTGGACCATCCTGTGACCAGAATTCGGTGGCAATCCCGGAGCTACGGGAAAGTCTGTCGTTTCACCACGATATCAAGATTTTGTATTTGCAAAAAATTGGAAAAACGAGAAAATACCACCTCAGGAGGAAGTTATTCGAAAAATAATGGAATGTGCTGAAATGAATAAATTGACATTTGAAAGTAGAGAACAAGAAGATGAACAGTTTTATAAGGAATGGGATTTGTTCTATCAGTGGTTAGATAAAAAAATATGGAAATGAAAAATTTTGGCGAAGTCTTTCATATTGTAATAATAGAATGAGATAGCTGATACCATAAAGACGTATTATTATTAAATAGATTTAAATGATGCAATGGAATATATATCTATATCTATATCTATATCTATGTATGTCTTTGGTTGTTCGGGTTTTCTCCCGCGTAGAATTGGAAGTATCTTCACGACGTTTCGATGAAGTCTCATTCATCATCTTCAGGCTGCTGCTTCTGGCTTGGTGCTTCTGTCTTGGTGCTTCCAGGAGCTCCTGGAAGCACCAAGACAGAAGCACCAGGCCGGAAGCAGCAGCCTGAAGATGATGAATGAGACTTCATCGAAACGTCGTGAAGATACTTCCAATTCTACGCGGGAGAAAACCCGAACAACCAAAGACATACATACAAACACCCGCGAAAACCTCAGAAAACATCTATATCTATATATCTATATCTATATATCTATATCTATATATCTATATATCTATATCTATATCTATATCTATATCTATATATCTATATCTATATATCTATATATCTATATCTATATCTATATCTATATCTATATCTATATCTATATCTATATCTATATCTATATCTATATCTATATCTATCTATCATCTATCTATCTATCTATCTATCTATCTATCTATCTATCTATCTATCTATCTATCTATCTATCATCTATCTATCTATCTACATCTCCATCTCCATCTCCATCTCCATCTCTATCATCTCTATCTCTATCTCTATCTCTATCTCTATCTCTATCTCTATCATCTATATCTATATCTATATCTATATCTATCTATCTATCTATCTATATCTATATCTATATCTATATCTATATCTATATCTATATCTATCTATATCTATATCTATATCTATATCTATATCTATATCTATATCTATATCTATATCTATATCTATATCTATATTATCTATATCATCTATATCTATCTATCTATCTATCTATCTATCTATCTATCTATCTATCTATCTATCAGCTATCTATATATGTGTGTGTGTGTGTGTGTGTTTTCGTAGATTTACACGGGTGTAGGTATGCTGGTTTTGTTGTATTCGGGTCTTTTCCCGTGTAAGGTTGAGATTGTCTTTGCAACGTTTCAGCAGGATCTCACCTGCCATCTTCAAGCTGTGGGTGATGCCCACAGCTTGAAGATGGCAGGTGAGATCCTGCCGAAACGTTGCAAAGACAATCTCAACCTTACACGGGAAAAGACCCGAATACAACAAAACCAGCATATATTTATTTATTTATTTATTTATTTATTTATTTATTTATTTATTTATTATTAGCGTTTATATACCGCCCCCTCTCCCGAAAGGGACTCGGGGAGGTGTACAGTCCGTACCAAAATACAACAGATTAAAACGTAGAAATAACTATATAAATACATGTATAAGAGGAGGGTAAAATATGCCAAACTGTACAGCTAATAAATAAATCAATACAAAAGTTTAAAATATCAAGTTAAATTTAAAACAATACCCCTCTAAAAACCAGTAAGAATGTGTATGCCAGGAGGTAGACGTTAAAGTTATGCCAAACCAGCCAGTCGGAACAGGTGTGTTTTCAGTTTCTGTCGGAAGGAGCGGAGGTCAGTAGTGGTTCTAATATCGGGGGGGAGGTCATTCCAGAGGGTTGGGCCCATCACAGAGAAGGCCCTACTCCTTGGAGTCGCCCGTTGGCATTGCCTCGTGGACAGCACCAGGAGAAGGCCCTCCCTGTGAGAGCGGATTGGCCACAGGGATGTATGTGGGAGGATGCGATCCCGCAGGTAACTAGGCCCTATGCCATGGAGCGCTTTAAAGATGGTGATCAAAACCTTGAAACGCACCCGAAAGACCACAGGTAGCCAGTGCAGCTCGCATAGGAGAGGTGTTACGTGGGAGTACCTAGTACTCCCCATGACTACCCACGCGGCTGCGTTCTGGACTAGCTGCAGTCTTCGGGCGCGTCCCAAGGGAAGCCCCATGTAGAGAGCGTTACAGTAGTCCAGGCGGGACATCACCAGTGCATGAGTGACTGTGCGTAGGGCATCACGGTCCAGAAGGGGGCGCAATTGGCGCACCAGGTGAACCTGGTGGAACGCCCCCCTTGCCACGGCTGCCACATGATCATCCATTGACAGCCGGGCGTCTAGGAGGACGCCCAAATTGCGCGCCCGTTCCACAGGGGGCAATTGTTCGCCCCCTATGGCCAGTGATGGGATCAACTGGCTGAACCAAGGCGCCGGTAGCCACAGCCACTCAGTCTTGGAGGGGTTGAGTTTGAGTCTGTTGTCCCCCATCCAGACCCCGACGGCTTCCAAACACCGGGACATCACTTCGACAGCCTCGTTGGGGTGGCTTGGGTTTGAGATGTACAACTGAGTATCATCAGCGTACAGATGGTACTCAACCCCAAAACCATGGATGATCTCACCCAGCGGCTTCACGTATGCGTTGAACAGAAGGGGCGAGAGGACCGACCCCTGCGGCACCCCACAAGAGAGTGGCCTCGGGGTTGACCTCTGCCCCCCAGTCAACACATATTGCATCCGGCCGGAGAGGTAGGAGCCGAACCACCGTAAAACGGTGCCTCCAACTCCCATCCCCTCCAGCCGGCGCAGTAGGATACCATGGTCGATGGTATCAAAAGCCGCTGAGAGATCTAATAGGACCAGGATAGAGGAGCAACCTCTATCTCTGGCCCTCCAGAGATCATCCACCAACGCGACCAAGGCCATCTCCGTGCTGTGCCCGGGTCGGAAGCTGGACTGGCGTGGGTCTAGATATACGGATTCGTCGAGGTGACGTGGAAATTGCTGCGCCACCACATTCTCAACAACCTTCGCTAAAAAGGGGAGGTTGGAGACTGGACGATAATTAGCTAGCTCCGTTGGGTCAAGTGAAGGCCTCTTGAGCAGGGGCCTCACCACCGCCTCTTTCAAGGCAGTCGGTAAGGAACCCTCGCTCAATGAGGCATTCACCAGGCCCAGAAGCCAGCCTCGCGTCACCTCCCAGGATGCCAGTACCAACCAGGAGGGGCACGGGTCCATTGAACATGTGGTGGGTCGCAGCCGTCCACGCAACCCGTCTAAGTCCTCGGGGGCAACAGAGTCAAACTCCTCCCAGAGTGGGCTCACAAGACTCACTGATGTCGGCTCGTCCGGTCCACTGAGGGGGGCCCATCCGCTCCGGATCTGAGCGACTTTGTCTTGCAGATATTCCCCAAACTCCTCTGCTCTTCCCTGCAAGGGTGTCTCCCGCGTCTCCTGCGACAGGAGAGAGCGGGTCACCCTAAACAGGGCGGCAGGGCGGTTATCCGCAGACGCAATGAGAGCGGCACAATGTCTACGTTTGGCCGCTCTCAATGCCACAAGGTAGGTCCGTAAATAGGCTCTTACCTGTGTTCGGTCAGATTCGGAGCGTGAGGACCTCCACCTGCTCTCTAGACGTCTCCTATGGCGCTTCATCACCCTAAGCTCCTCAGTATACCAGGGAGCCCGGGTGGGTCGTTGCCGTAGGAGAGGTCGCAGAGGCGCAACCCGGTCCAAGGCCCCCGCCGTCGCCCTATTCCAGGCGTCGACTAGGTCCTCTGACCGAGCGCAGGTCAGGGCTACAGGTAGTGGCCCAAGTTCCGTCTGGAACCTATCCGGTTCCATCAGGTGCTTGGGGCGGTACCAGCTTGGAGAGGCTGGCTCCGCCTCCTCGCGGTGGGGGGTAGCGGAAGGGAAGTCGAGCCGGAGACATGAGTGATCTGACCATGACAGGGGAGTAATGACTAAGTCCCCTATTCCCAGATCACTCGTCCACTGTTCAGATACAAAAATAAGGTCCAGTGTGTGACCGCCTTCGTGTGTGGGGCCCTGAATTAATTGGGTCAGGCCCATGGCTGTCATGGAAGCCATGAACTCCCGAGCCACCTCAGATGCTGCTCCCGTCGACGGCAGGTTGAAGTCCCCCATGACCAAAAGCCTGGGGATCTCATTTGATTCATATATATATGAATCAAAGGAATAACAATTGTAGTTGAACATATGATGTACAATGATAACAACGTATCTATGTATATTTGATGGATAATCTGTGACTTTATATATAATTGAAAATGGTGATGCACAAATGCTTGTAACCAAATGACATGCTATATGTATATGTACTTGATGATGGTTTCATGTTTCATGTTTTGTTTGTCTTTGTTTGTCTAAAAATAAAAAATGTTTATACAAAAAAAAATCAGGGTTCACAGAAAATGGAGGTTTCAGAGAACAATTGCATTTTTTTGAATTACAGTATTTATTTATTTATTTTTTCTTATTTGTAAGATGTATATATCGCTTCTGATTAACAGCTCTGTGTATTGTACTTTGCAGCAATAGGAACAAAATTACCATGGAAAACATTTTTTAAAAAAGTAAATTAAATATATAGGATACTAGCTGGATACCTGTGCTTCACAACAAAACCATGTGATCGGGCTATGCAGGAAAAAATGGCTCAGTTTGGTCAGTGATTGAAACACATAGGGGAATGTCGCTCCTGCTGCCTTGAGTCCAGAAGCAGTTCCATAGGTGGAAGGTATAGACAGTTTGGTGAGGTACCGACGTGTAGTACTGTAAGGAGCCCCAGACCTCTCCTGAGTGAAAGAGTGAAATGTCTGTCAGTTTGAACTGAGGTAAAGGAATGTGAGGCAATTGGCAGGTGGAACAGAGTTATTTTCAGGTGGGGAGGGGGAGGGGGAGTAAAACTCCTCAACATCAGAGCGTGATAATTACTGTATAAGAAATACTAATGATCTGATGGTCATTTCAAAAAATCCTTTCTTAGCGAGCACCTAGAAGCGCCAAGGGGAGCATACATGCCAAATTTCAAGTTTGTAGGCTTTATGGTTCTGGAGATTTCGTGATGGTTAAGTGGTATTTGCCTTTTATCTATATAGATAAATGACAAGTGAATTAAAAAATACCCCACATTTAACATCAAAGCAATCAGTTGTCAAAGGTATTCAAAAACAGGCAGATCTTCAAAAAGCTTTGGAAAGTGTAAGAGGTGGGGTTGATCTGGAATTTGGGGGGGGGGGGGTTGTCAAGCTGTTATTCCACAGAGAAATACTTAACAAAGACAGAGAAGTAGCCTTCAAAATGCTTGCTTTTATTTGGAACAAAGTCCATCATCACATGGATAGTTGATACAAAATCTTTAAAAAATGTCAAATAATCTGATTGTCTGATAACGATTTTATCCATTCAGTAGCGTCCAAGCCTTTTCATTTTATGGGCCAGATCCTTCCACATCTTCCAATTTTGCACTACTTGAGTTGTTCTATGCTCTGGCTGACATCAGTTTTGATGGTGTCCAGCCCTTGTGTCCCTTTGGTGGCCCTGACGACTTAGTGTAAAATAAAATAACTGAATTTGATCAAAGCAACAGATAGTATCTTAATCAGTTGTTGTTGTTTTTCTTTGAAAATACACTTGTATGTCCAAAGGAAAAACTTTTTCCCATGGCCTAAGCTAACTCTTTTAGCTCATTTTGATTCCACCTAACCAGAAGTCAATTCAGAATTTATTTTTGTTCTCTTTTTCATACAAGGTTGCTCCAAAAGTACTGCTCCTGCCATTTTCCTTCCAAAATAGCAGAAGGAATGATAGGGGAGGGGAATGATTGGTGGAGTTTTTTTTTCCTACGAAAGGTGTCAAACAATAAACATATGTATACATAAGTGTAGGAAGTTATCACCTAGCCCTCTCCCAGAAAAATGAGATATCCTAGGAAATATTGATAAGGCAGAATATTATATTTTCCTGGATGTGAAAAAAGGGAGAAACACATTTTAAAAACTAAATAAATTCCTGCAGCTCCCTGCCATCCTCACTTTATCAATGGGCCATTAAGAAGGCCAAGTTAGTCCACTTTACATAATAAAGAGTTCTCCCCTTCAGCTCCAGGGGGATGGGTGTAGAGTTCTGGCAGTGACAATGAAGGCATGATAATATAACCCTTTACTCAACTGACCACATGGCATCTGAACTCAATCAAACCTGGATTCAAAACAGCCTAGAGGGTTGCCCCTGCATGGGCCCATGTGAGTCTGACAACCAATCAGAATACATTTCTTACACAGGAACAGGAAACAGAGAGGTGGGACTGAACAGGTTATAAAAAGCCTAGCAAGCCCCTCCATCTTCTCTTCTTCTCTTCTTCTCCACCAACATTGAAGCATGTGATCACCTTTTCTGTTCAGGACTCAAGCCATGTGGTCCTGTCCACCATTAAAACCATCTTTCCAAGCAGCCTCCATGTCTCCAGTGTCTTTTTCCCCACTTGGAGCCGAACCCAGAAGGACATTTCTTCCAACATATGAATCACATCATTCGTTTAGCTTTTTTTTTTTTTAATTAGCATGTGCCATCCCAGCCAAAATCATTTAAATGCCTTGTCAGAAATTTCATCCCATCCAGTAATTTTATCTTTCACAAAGCTTCACTGGTCAGCCTTCTTAAGGAGAGTTGCATTTTGCGAAACAGCTATAAACCAGTGTCAACCCTGAGGCTCACCTGACTGAAGTCATCTTGGAGCTTCAGTACTGCCACACAGGAGCTGAGGGATAAGGAGGGGGGAATTGAGACAGTTCGTATTTTGTAGCCAAAATAGAGTACTTTCTCTTGAGAACCAAGGACAGTCTCACACCTGGTCCCTGGAGGGAGAAGTACGTTACAGGATGGAGCCGTTATTGGACCAAGTGACTGATAGTTTTGAGAAAGTGAAAAACTGTTGCTTTTAATTAGGTTAAAAACTGCGGGAACTCTCAGAGTCAGTTTTCACCAGATATGTGCCAATATGCTATTTCCAATAAAGCTATCCTTTGAAGAATCCACCTGCCTCGGAGTGTTGCTTGCTATGGATCTATTACTTGGAACCCTGACAAATAGATTAGATCACATTGATTCAGACAGGAACCAAGTCCTGTTATAGGCCCAGATATAAAGTCTGATCTTCCATATCTATTCTGAAAATCGAGGGTTATATATAGCAAAGAGAAACAAGATATAAATTGCTACACCCTGTAGTCATACTACTGTGTGTGTTCACTTGCCTGGAAAATATACCTTATTTTGGGCTTGCTGGCAAAACAAAAAAAAAAAAACAGGCCAGCCAGACCCAGTCAACTTGTTTTCTACTAGTAGTTGCCACTTGCCAGCTGCTGGAGATAGCTGTTTGCTGCTTGGATTTTTTTTTTAAAAAAACCATGGTATCAAATTATCCATGCTGGGAACATTATTACAAGATCATTACCATCAGGAGTACATGTAGGCAATCTCACATTCAATCCGTCTCTGGAGAGCTTGCAATGAATCTCACTGGTTTTTCAGGCTTTGCCATGATTGTCATCTCCATTCTCCCATAGATGTGTTTAGCTCATCATGGCTCCTTTGGAGGAGCTACTGACTTTGTTAATACTTGTGATGAAGACTGAACATCGTTTCTTTTTATATTTCTTTTCTTTTTCTTTATTTCATTATATGTTTTCCTTTCTTTCTTTTGACTTTTTCTTTGCACTTTTTCCTCTCTGTTCTCACTTTCCTTTCTCACTCTGAGTTTGGTTTGTATTGGTTTTTATTATACTGTAATTAAAATCATCAATAAAATTATATGATAATAATAAGCATACTGGAGTCAAGAAGAAGGTTAATTGTAAATATATCGGAAGAGCGAAGAAGTTCTTAAAAGTCCAAACACAGGACATAGATATATTCTGTAAGCCACCTTGAGTTGTCATAGGCAAATGGGCGGCAATATAAATTCAATAAACAAACAAACAAAGAAATAAAACAGTAAAGACCATCAAGACAATCAACACCTGGATAATTCTAGTCATTAGATATCCAGCTGGAATAGTGGACTGAAGTCAAGCTGAACTAGAAACCTTGGATAAGATAACCAGAAAAATAATGATGATAAATCATGCCTTTAATCCATGCAGCGACATTGACAGACTTTATTTACCAAGGAACATAGATGGGCATGAAATGTTGCAGGTATACCAGACATCTAAAGTACAATAAAAGACATTGAAAGAATATCTGAAGACAGTGAAGAAGATGCATTGAAGTGTACAGTAGGAGATGACATGAAGGTAAACTGAATGAAGAATAGAAAAGAGATGAGGCAAGGCAAAGTATTACATGGCCAATACATTAAAGAAACAGCAGGCAAAGCCAATAATAACAGACCTGGCAATGGCTAAGAGCAGGAAAAATGAAGGAAAGAGCTAATTCTGGCTGCCCAAGAACAACCCCTAAGAACCAAACCAAAGCTAGAATTCAGAAAAGAGCAACAGACAACGAATGTCACCTCTGTAAAGAAGCTACAGAAACAGTGGACCACCTAATTAGCTGCTGCAAGAAAATTGCACTGACTGTCTGCAAACAAAATAGCAACAATGGTGCATTGAAATGTCTACAAGAAATAACACTTGCCTGCAAGCAAGAACTGGTGGGAGCACTTGCAGACAAAGTAATAGAAAATGAGAAAGCAGAATAGAAGAGAAAGAACTGGAGAAAATCACAAAATATAATGACCTGCAAATAGAAGTAGAATCACAGTGGCAAAAGAAAGCAAAGATAGCACCAATAGTACAGTAATAGGCATCTTGAGTGCAATTTCAAAATGTCCGAGCACTACTTGAACACTATTGGCATTGACAAACTCACCGTCAGTCAATTGCAAATGTCAACTTTACTTGGAATAACTTACATTCTGTGATGATACCTTTAATATTATTAAACAACTATCCTAAGTTCTTGGGAACAATTTGATAGGTGGACAAAAATGCCATATCCAGTCTAAACATCTGGCTCACATAAAATAATAATGTGCCATTATCCACAACTTCAAGGAAACCTACTTTTTCTCATTTTCAAATGTTGTAAGGAGCAATGATTCACCATACCTTGTTAATGAACAAAGTAGGGCCACCAATCTGGTGCTGCAGAGATCTAGGTGACCATTAGAGGGCAGCAAAGAAAATACACAAGACTTTTTGGGGGGAGGGGGGCAGGAGGATGGGAACTTTTACACCCTGTATGTGGTAGCCTAAAGCAATCTGGCCAGTTTCTGTACTAAAGAATAAATGGACTCAAATCTGAAATTAGAAATAGTATCCAAACAACAGCAAGGGATTGATTCAACTCTTCCTTTGACCTGTAGGTGGCAGTCCTTGAGAAAAAGAATTGGGATTTTTATCAGGAAATAGCCAGGGCAGAATTCATTAGGAGATTAACCCCATTGCACACAAATTAAATGAGGCCCAAGGTTTCTTATCACACTACACATGTTAATTAGCCATTCAGTATTACAGTGTCTTGGTCACAGCTAACTGCTATGTTATGCTTAGTTGCTTGTAGAGCAATTCTATCTTTCACCTTTTCTTTCATCCTTCCTCTCTTTTCCTGCTCCAGGACAACAACTGTCTGTGGAGATATGACATTCTTCCTGCAGAACGATACTTCATGAATCTAAAGAAGTGAGCCATGATCCACAGAGCTAAGAGCAAATAGGTTTGTCATGGAGACTGTTTTTACTGTTTCTGCAGCAAAATACTAGTCATGGCTATGCTTCCTGGAAATGAGATAAACAGTGTTTTAAGTCTTGGAAAACAGGCTATCTACTAATATGTGTATTTTAATTTTAAAAATAACCTGAAAGCTATTCCATTGGCTAATTGTTCTGACTGTCAGAAAATCTCTCCTTATTTCTAGGTTGGATCCCTCTTTAACAAGATCCCACCCAGCGGTGAAATGCTACCGGTTTGGGCCGGTTTGCCTGAACCGGTAGTAAAAAATGCTACCAGTTCAAGCAAACCTGTAGTTCCGATAATCAGCTGCACGACAATCAGCTGTGCCGTGTGATTTATATTCGCTAGAAGCAAACCGGTAGCAGACTTCAGAACATTTCACCCCTGCTTCCACCCTTTACTTCTTGTTCTGCTTTGGAGAATAGGTTGCCCTTTTTTTCCCTCTGTGACAGCCCCCAAATATTGAAACACTGCTATCATGTCACCCCCAGTCCTCCTTTTCATAAAACTATACATATCCACCCTTGTAACTGTTCTTCATGTATTTAGCATCCAGTCCAGTGGTGGGATGGTGCCAGTTTAACAACCAATTTGGTGAGCGCGTACTTTGCATGCATATGTGGCTAAAGTCCTTGCATGCAGCGCTGAAAATGGAGCATTTAGAAGCTCAGCTCTTTACCTTCCAAGTCAGCAATGGTAAGTAGAACAGCGAGGGGGAGGGAAATTAGCTGTGCCGCCTGATTGAGATAAGCTAGAAAGCAGGTAATAAAGGACAGGATAGGGCAGAGGTGGATGGGCGGGGCCAGCTGATCATCGGAGCTACCAGTTCGCCTGAACTGGTCCAAACCTCTCATTCTATCCCTTAATCATCTTTATTGCTGTTCTCCACACTCCTTCTACAATCTCAGCATCATCTTCAGTGACCAAAACAGGACACAGTATTCCAAGTGTGGCTTCACCAGTGTGGTTTAAAACGGTACTATCACTTCTCATTGTCTTGAGCCTGTTCTTCTGTTGATGCAGCCTAGGACTGCATTGGCTTTTTTGGCAGCTGCAGCACACTGGAGGCTCATACTTAGGTGATGGTCCACTAGGACACCCTAGATCCCTCTCATACTTACTACTGTTGAGCCAGATACTGCCAATTCTATATCTGGACATTTGATTTTTCCTTCCTAAGTGCTTTTATCCCTTATTTTCTCACCACTGAACAACATCTTGCTGAACAGGTTTACTCCCCCTTTTCTGGGATATCCCCTTAAATATTGGAAGACTACTACCATATTACTTCTTGTCCTTTTCATTGTAACACCAGATATGCCTAGTTGCCTCCACCGTTCATCTTAACAGTTTAATCTCCAGATCCCTTATCAACTTTGTTGCCCTTTTCTGCACTCTTTCTAGATGTTTCCTTCCACTTCTTTGCTTGCTGTGACAGATGAGCATGTTCTTTCACGAGAATTGTTAAGCCAAGGTGTTAGATTATCATTTGTCAGAATTGCAAATCCTAAAGTAGCTTCTTTATTCACAGGAACCATTATTTTTGAAACGGGTCTTTGTTTCCACTGGCACACAACGTTTCAAATATTCTTTCTCTCCTGCACGCCGTGCTTTCCCAATTCTGTTTCATTTTTACCCTCCCAACTTTCTATAAATGAGGTGTGTTTCTAGAGACCTCACTCCAGAGGAAATGAAGACTATAATTTTGTTGTTTTACAATAGCTGCTGTTTTAGGTGGCGGGAAATGGGAGAAATCACATATCTGTCATATGGCGATGACTCCCTGAATTTCTCCTGAGGGGGGAAACAGGCACGACTTGAAAAAGCTTGTAGGCCAGGAGGTATTTTAGATATCTGCTCCTGCAAATTCCTTCTCATATAATGATAACTAAATGATGTGAGTCAGTGAGCCGTTACACAGTTCACGAAATAGGCAGAAATGAGACTTTGCAGGAATGAGGCATTTGAGCCATTTTAGCCTGTGGGGCAATTTGCTGCTAAATATAGTTATCAGGGAGTACTGTTGACCCTCTCCAATAAATATGTCAATTAAAGACTTATAAAAACCATTTGCAGATAACAGAAAATGAGCATTGTTAGAAAGCTGTTACAGCATTTTAGAAAGCTTGGCAGGTAATTTGAGGCTACAGTGCTTTTTGATTCATTGACCAAACATTGCTTGTGGGGAGGTTAATCAAGAGCTGTTTAGAAAACTATTAAGCATCTTTCATATTTCCCAGTTTTGGGTGTTGTTTTAATAATAGCTTCAGGATGCATGATATTCACTTTTATTCCTATCAGCCAAGGTCAGAAATATGACAGAAAGAGCCTATGTGTACGTGTGTGTTTATGTGCATGCTTCTCATGAGCACAAATAACTAGTTTGAAACAGCAGTGGGTTTCACTTATTTTTACTACCGGTTTGCGCCTGTGCGCACCTTCCGTGCTTGTGCCTGGCCTCAAAAATGTGGCTAAATAGGATGGTATAGCACTGGGGTGGGTGGGCAGGTCCACCCATGATCTCCACTTCTGGTTCACCCGAACCAGTCTGAACCGGCTAAATACCACCTCTAGTTTGAAATGTTGCTTGTTTGAAATGTTTAAGGCAAGGGCATAAACATTATACAACAAGAGTTCATTTAGGAAAGCATGAAGGGCTAAGAGAACATGGCCCTTTTCATGATGGGGGGGCATGTTGCCTATGTCTTCAAGCTGTGGATCTTGCATCATGCCCTCGGCTTTGCAATAATGGACCAGAACAGATCTGAAGTCTCCACTCCACTAAAGCAGCCCATGACAACCCATACATACACTGACCTCATAATGGCTAAATGAAACAGATTTATAATTATGATTCTGCCAGCCTCAACTCTCCTCTTCCCATTTGCTGATTCTCATTTGCACACTGTACACGTTCAAAAAGTGCTCATGGAGTTATAGTTCTCTTGCACTTATGTTCTTCCTAAAATAACATTTTCCAAGATGATTTTGATATAGCCCTGGCTTTGGTCCTCTATCACACCAAGCCATATTCATCCAATACTCTTTGTTGGTAATTTTGCTTTAGATCCTCTAATTAAAGGAAGGACAGAAATCTTTTTAATGCATTGAATTTGATACCTAGGGCACAAATATAGCATCTGTCTACAAATCTTTAAAGTTTCTAATTTAGGGTTTTCCCAGGATTATCAGGCATCGGTTGAAGGTAGGTACAGGAAAAGATGTGGAAGCTTTAAAAAGCTCATGCTCCTAGAGTCTCTAACAAGTATTTCTCAATTATTTTCAAAGTACTTCATAACCCTACTTTCTAAGAGAGAAAGAGAGAGGAGGGGAGGAGGGGAAGAAGGAGGGAGGAAGGGGACCAGGAGAAAGAGACAGAGAGGTAGAGATTCACTGCAGTTTGATAGGTATTGTCCATCCAAATCTAAGCAATATAAATAACATAATCCAAAATATATTTATTAAATAATAAGTCCCAGTGTATTCAGCAGATAAATTACATGGGATCTTCAATTTTTCAGTTTTTTTAAGCATCAATATAAACATGCATAATTAAATTTCTCCTGTGTGTTTGTTGTATCTCCATCCTAAGTAAATTGACAGGACTTACAATACAATCTTATGCATATCCATCCAGAAACAAGCCCCACTGTGTTCAGTGGAAGATTTTCCCATTAACGTGTGTATTTTAATCCAACAATGATTCTGTAGCTCATCACAGTAAAAAGAGAGAGACATAGTCCCCGCAAAGATACACATTCTCTTAAAAACAGGCTAGTTCAAGAGAAAAAGAAGCTTCTACCTGACAATGTGCATTTAAGAGCATAATGTTGCAAAACTCAGTCCAAGAGTTTCCTGATGTCTACACAGATTTTAGCAGTAGTGGGTTCCAAAGGCACAAGTGATGGAAGGAATCATTATTTGATGTTCTTGTCATCCATGTAGCACAGTGGTGGGTTTCAAACATTTTTAGAACCTCTTCTGTAGGTGTGGCCTGCTTTGTGGGAGTGGCTTGCTGGCCATGTGACCAGGTGGGAGTAGCTTGCCAGCCATGTGACTGGGTGGGAGTGGCTTGCCAGCCATGTGACCCGGTGGGCGTGACCAACTTGTAAAATGTGGTGAAACTCACTTAACAACATTCTTGCTTAGCAAGCAAAATGTTGGCTCAGAAACTCTGGCATTTGAAGCACGCAAGTCTTAAAGCTATCAAGTTACAAGACCCTTGCACTCCTAACTCTTTAGGAAAAAAACCCCAGGGGTGTTCAAATTTGACAGCTTTAGGACTTGTGGACTCCCAGAATTCCTCCTCTCGCTCTTCATCTTGATGATGAGTGGACGGGCAGGGGTTAGGGAACTGGAACCTGTTCTAAATGGCACTGTAGATTTGTGGAACCTCTTCTATAGAAGAGGTTGGAACTGGCAGAAACTCACCCCTGATGTAGCATTACTGAAAGATACTTGTCCAGTTTCATAGTTCAGACTTTCTGGTAGAGCAGCCTTCTCTAGCTTGTGCTCTTCAGATGAATTAGATTTTAGTCATATAATGCCTAGCAGGGCTGGCTAGACCCATGGAAGTATAATCAACAAGTTACCAAACGCAAAAGCCCCTTCTAACAGAGAATAGGTTACTTAAGGTTAGACCCATGGAAGTATAATCAACAAGTTACCAAACGCAAAAGCCCCTTCTAACAGAGAATAGGTTACTTAAGGTAAAGGTTCCCCTTGTACATATGTGCTAGTCGTTCCCGACTCTAGGGGGCGATGCTCATCTCCATTTCAAAGCCGAAGAGCCAGCACTGTCCGAAGACATCTCCGTGGTCATGTGGCTGGCATGACTAAATGCCAAAAGTGCACGGAACGCTGTTACCTTCCCACCAAAGATGGTCCCTATTTTTCTACTTGCATTTTTTATGTGCTTTTTAACTGCTAAGCTGGCAGAAGCTGGGACAAGTAACGGGAGCTCACTCTGTTATGCAGCATTAGGGATTCG
Organism: Natrix helvetica; assembly: GCF_964273705.1. Taxonomy (NCBI): domain Eukaryota; kingdom Metazoa; phylum Chordata; class Lepidosauria; order Squamata; family Natricidae; genus Natrix; species Natrix helvetica. The sequence continues at coordinate 86,758,462 of NC_138552.1, forward strand.
AAGCGCCAAACTGCTGACCTTTCTGATGGATAAGATCAGCATCTTAGGCCACTGAGCCACCGCATCCCATAATGTTACTTACAGATGCTGATTTATTCAAGTGTATATTCACTTTCGCTGGCTGCATTTAGGCATACCCCATATATTATATTTACTTTTTTTTACACATTCATGGTAAATGTGTGATTCCCTAACCAGATCACTATGGATGAGTAAGAATGCTTTCAATCTTTCCTAGCTATTCCCCCCCCCCCCCCCCAATGAAATAGCAAGAAATCAGAAATGGTTTAAAGGTCTTTCTCTCCCCAAATCATGCAAGGTGGCTCTGTTCCAGATCTGCACAGTTACACTAAAATAAAATAAAATAAAAATATTAAAGGTCAGCTGCACACTTCCTATATAATTCAACTTGTAGTTTGACTCAACAACTTCAGGAAAAAAGAGCAATAAAATTTAATCCCAAAGGATAGTTCCGATTACTGCTGAACATTTATTGATGGCTAATGTGCCAGGCATGCACAAAGCATAGCATTGATGAGTTGAGATGATTTATCCTCTTCTATTTGAGGGATGAGCAACCTTCAAACTCTGGATCATATATGCTCCCCCTATATTAACTTTTTTTTTTAACTTGCCCTTAAATTTGCTGCCAAAGCTCAATTGCTGAAAATTGCTGAAAAGTTGCGTGTCATGGTTTGTTACCTTGCTGAAGTGGAAATTACTAAAATGCTGGGAAGCGTTAGAATAAGTTTAATACAGTTTGAAAAAAACAAAGGCTCTTGCAAACCCATACAATCTCAGTTCCAGCTATATACAGCATCCAACCACATCGCTGTTCTCCTCATTGCAACTGAAGAAACTTTCAGGTTCCCTGAAACACACACACACACACACACACACACACACACAGAGTGAGTGTGTGTGTGTGTGAGAGAGAGAGAGAGAGAAGGAAGAGGGGGAGGGGGGAGGGGGAGGGGGAGAGAGAAAGGAGGGAGACAGACAGACAGACAGACAGACAGACAGACAGTAGTTTATTACTACTTACCGGTATCTATTGAATTGCATATTTATTTTCAAGTACTGTTTCAAGTATTTTGAAGTTGAATCTATGTTGCCTAAGGTTGCACTTAATTCTGCTTAATGATAGTATGCGATAGATAAATAAAATGTTTAATTTCCGTCACTGGTGCCCCATATCTATTACCAGAGGTTACTTCATTGCTCTTTTTCATGGCAGGGTTAGTCATGGATAATACCGGATCAGTAGGTGTGTCACAGCCAGCTTCTGTACCATCACAACAGTTTTAACCCTTGGCTGTAGAATGTGAGCATTTGACCACAGGCCTACTAGGGTTGAAAAGGTTCACTGAATTCTGAAGTGTGATCCGTGTGTCATAATGGCAAGAAACCCTGTGCTAAATAGCTTAAAGGCAACACGCGCCGGAGATTAACTGCACAATTTTAGGCAATGTGTCTTCTTCACACGTCAATGTTTCAGCAGGGTATCAAATCAGGATTTAGGATTCCCAATAAAAAAGAAGCCCTGGACAGTATTAGCCATACTTGTGAATTAATTACAGATGAAAGCAGGTAAAATTTGTGCAGAAAACTCTTTTCTGACAAATAATTGATCTTCTACATAAATATAAATACAATTACACATATGTACATACATACATAAAATCATACATACATACATCACTGGAATGATTTAAGATTGTGAGCGGATATTGTAGTCCACGTTCAATTTTGACAAAGTCACCATTTGTTTTCTTCTGTTCAGTCATGTCCGATTCTTGGAAACTGCCTTGACAAGTCCCTGCAGTTTTTTTGGCAAGATATTTCAGAAATGGTTTGCCATTGCCTTCTTCCTAGGGCTGAGAGACAGGGACTGGCACAAGATCATCCTGCTATCTCTATGTCTAAGGTGGGACTGTAAATCATGATCTCTCAGTTTCTAGCCTCATACCTTAACTATTACACCAAACTGGCTCTCAAAGCCACCATTGCATTCCATAAAATATATTAACTACTGTTTTTTTTTAAAAAAATAAAGAACCAGGAAAAAGTGAATAGTGAAAAGAGATGGGAAATTAAGAACACTATTTATTTATTTATTTATTATTTATTATTAGCACTTATATACCGCCCCCTCTCCCGAAAGGGACTCGGGGCGGTGTACAGTCCGTATTAAAAAACACCAAATAAAATACATGTATGCATAGGAGGAGGATAAAATAGACCAAAACTGTACAGCTAATAAATAAACAATATAAAATTTAAAATACCATACAATTTATACACTATCCCTCTAAAAGCCAGTAAAAAGTATATGCCAGGGGGGGGTAGACGTTGTAAATTATGCCAAACCAGCCAGTCGGAACAGGTGTGTCTTCAGTTTCTGTCGGAAGGAGCGGAGGTCAGTAGTGGTTCTAATGTCGGGGGGGAGGTCATTCCAGAGGGTTGGGCCCATCACAGAGAAGGATCTACTCCTAGGTGTCGCCCGCTGGCATTGCCTAGCGGACGGCACCAGGAGAAGGCCCTCCCTGTGTGAGCGGATAGGTCGCAGGGACGTGTGTGGTAGGATGCGATCCTGCAGATAACTAGGTCCTCCGCCATGGAGCGCTTTAAAGATGGTGATCAATACCTTGAAACGCACCCGAAAGGCTACAGGTAGCCAGTGCAGCTCGCGCAGGAGAGGTGTTACGTGGGAGTAACGGGTACTTCCCATAATAACCCGCGCGGCTGCGTTCTGAACTAGCTGCAGTCTCCGGACGCGTCCCAAGGGAAGCCCCATGTAGAGGGCGTTGCAGAGGGCGTTCCATCAGTAAAACACCATTTTACTGATGGAACCAAGAAGAAAGGTGGTATGAATCCATGGTGAATTCTTCAGAGAAGCCATGCTTTTGACTAAAGAGTTAATCCAGGTCTGTCAAAAGACCAGCTTTCAACATAGAACTCTATGTTGGAGCAAACCAGTTTTCTTCCTTCTGTATACAGCAGGGGTGTCCAAACTTGGGAACTTTAAGACTTGTGGACTTCAACTCCCAGAATTCCCCAGCCAGCCATGCTGGCTGGGGAATTCTGGGAATTGAAGTCCACAAGTCTTAAAGTTCTCAAGTTTGGACACCCCTGGTACACAGGCTAAATATGGACCCTGAGCCTAACACAGAGGGTCTTTGCAAAAAGCGACCAAACTCAGCATATATCACTGGTGTGATTTTAATTCAGTTTGGTGATTTGAATCAGCTTGGACACATTTGTCTAATTAGGCCAATTTGATTTGGATTCCCAAAGCAGTTCAGAAAACGCCATTTGGGCGCATGTACAGAAGCCTCTGAGTCATTTCAGAGGCATCCAATTCGACGTGCCAGTTCAGGCCAATTTTTAAAGTCAGTTTAACTAAGATATCCAGTCAAACTGTCAAATCAAATTGGATGCCTCCGGTTTGAATATTTGTAGAGCCCTACTACAAAATAAAATACACCTATCTTTGCACTCAGGGGATGCGGTGGCTCAGTGGCTAAGACGTTGAGCTTGTCGATCAGAAGGTGGGCAGTTCAGCAGTTTGAATCTCTAGCGCCGCGTAATGGAGTGAGCTCCTGTTACTTTTGGCAGCTTCTGCCAACCTAGCAGTTCGAAAGCAGGTAAAAATGCAAGTAGGGAAACAAGAACCACCTTTGGTAGGAAGGTAACAGCATTCCATGCACCTTTGTCGTTTAGTCATGCCAGCCACATGACCACGGAGACATCTTTAGACAGTGCTGGCTCTTCAGCTTTGAAACGGAGATGAGCACCACCCCCCAGAGTCGGTAACAACTAGCACATATGTGTGAGGAGAAACTTTACCCTTATCATTGCAGTCAGTGAACAGCTAATATTAAACCTGAGTGAGATGAGTTCAAGTTAACTCTCAGCAATCCTTGTGTGTTCCTCTATTTAGCTGTGACAGCCTAATTAAAGCCAATTGATGAAGGACATTCCTTCTTAACCTTCAGACCTTAAAGAGACTCAAAGGGCACAACAGTGTAATGAAAAAGAGGCTAGAGAAAGAAGAAAAATCCCCTCTTGGAAAACTGGCCATCATGCAACCTTATACTGAATTAAGAATGGGAGGAAAAATACCGAACAGTGTCAGAAGTAAAAATAGGAGTTAGCCATTAGAGCAGTGCTTCTCAACCTTAGCAACTTTAAGATGTGTGGACTTCAACTCCCAGAATTCCACAACCAGCCATGCTGACTGTAGAATTCTGGGAGTTGAAGTCCGCACATCTTAAAAGTTGCAAAAGTTCTGAAACACTGAATTAGAGGTTAGAAAATCCTTCCTCTTCCCAAGACAGCAGACTGCCTACACCAGGGGTGTCCAAACTTGAAAACTTTAAGACTTGTGGACGTCAACTTCCAGAATTCCCCAGCCAGCATGGAGTTGACGTCCACAAGTCTTAAAGTTCCCAAGTTTGGACACCCCTGGCCTACACTCTTTGCTTTATTTGTTTGCAAGTCTCAAGACAGCACGTCTTGAAGTGATTTACCAATAAAAATGATTAAACCATAAGGAGAAAATTGGGGGGGGGGGAATAAAGCTCTGATTATTTTGATATATTTAGTTATTAGATTTCTATCCCACTTTTATTGCTTTGTAAGTAACTCAATGTAGAGAACATATACCCAATAACCTTCCTCCTCCAATTTTCTCTACAAGAACAACCTTGTGAGGTGGTAAGCTGAGAGTGACTAACTCAAAGTCACCCAACTAGTTTTCATGCCTAAGGCAGGACCAGAGCTCACAGTCTCCTGGTTTCTAGACCAGTACCTTAATTAATGTGTTTTTAAGAGAAAAACACCATTATTCCAACCAATACATCTTCTCTCAAATTTTATAATTTTTACATACAAATTCAGTGCAGTTAACATGTAATCAATCAATCAATCAGAATAGAGCTGGAAGGTACCTTAGAGGTCTACTAGTCCAGCCCCCTGCTCAAGCAGGAGACCCTATACCATTTTAGACATGCTTGTTTGTTTGTTTTTATTGGATTTATATGCCGCCCTTCTCCCAAAGGACTCAGGGCGGCGGACATGTGACTGTCCATTCTCTTAATTATACGATTATGAAAAATGTGATTATGATAACATCACAATCACCTCAAAAAACATGCTTCTACTGCTCCTAGTAACCTGAAGAGATGGACCCCAAATTCAGAAATCCTTCGTAGGACCAACAAATACTAAATTGCATTGTGGCTGAAAATGGAACCTAAAACACACGTAGGTACATAAACTCCCTTAGGGTGCCTACATTCTAACGATTGTTTCTTCTCTTACTCCCTTCATCTTTAAGTGCCACCACAACTTACAGCACAAATCCTAAGTCGATTTTACTTTGGAAAGAAGCAATTCTCCTCCTCCTATGCTTTTAATGGAAAGGGGCAGTGGTGGATTGCAGGCGGTACACCCCAGTACGGGCGTACCAAACCCTGCCTGGAGCTCCGGAGGGCCCACCTGCCCACTGAGCTGCTTACCTGTCCTTTAAAACCTTTGGCGCTTCTGTGCACATGCATGGTGCATACAGCGCCTGCGGGATGCTCCACTGAGCAGCTGAAGTGTCGCGGAAGCTTGCAGAGTCGCCGATGGCAGGTACGACGCATGTGTGTGCTGTGCGCATCCATGTGGGCAATGCCAACCATACTAGCTGTAATGGGATCCAGAACCCACCACTGAAAAGGGGGTACAGCCTCTCATTTCTAAGAATTAAAGGAAATTATTACACCCACAAAATTTGATCCTCCAATGATAATAACAATAGCACTTAGATATACTGCCTTACAGCCCTCTCTAAGCAGTTTACAGAGTCAGCATCTTGCCCCCAACAATCTGGGTCCTCATTTTACCCACCTTGGAAGGTTGAGTCAACCTTGAGCCTGGTGAGATTCGATCTGCCAAAATGCTGACAGCCTGTGATTAGCAGAAGTAGCCTGCAGTACTGCATTGCAACCAGTGCGCCACCACAGCTCTAAGGTTGATGCTAGGGTTGCCTCCAACTCTCCTTGAACTATAACTATTGTAAAGGGAAAATAATGGGGACCCCCTTCTAGCACAGTAAAGTTTGTGGGGGGGGGCAAAGATGGGTTCCATATTGACATTAATTGCCTGATGCAAGTATAAAGGAAATTTTATAATCAGCCTGTGCATCTGATGAAATGGTAGCTGACATGGACACTGTAGTTCCCTATATGCCAAAATGAGGGGTGCTGAGGCATTGGGAAAAGAGCAAGTGCATGCTTAAAGTACATGTAGAAATAGCTATGTTGTAACATTGAGGTTAAAGGAATGGAAAACTGCCCCTGTTGCTAGGACAGGATGGACAGACCTTGAAAGTCATGTGGTTTGTGGTTTTAAGGTATGAAAGACAAAGGTGAATAAGGGGAGGTTGCCAATTGGCCTCAAGCCATCCCTTTTGACTGCTTGTCCAATTGACCCTTATTTCAAGGTGATTAATAGAAGTGGCTTATGTTTGCTATGCTTTGAATTCTAGTAAACTTCTGAATTCTAATGTGAAATATTTTGTGGTGTGCTGTCTGTTCAATTGTTATTAAGCGCAGCTATGCTCATAATCAGATTTTTCCCGACTCTATATATCTGACATTTTTTGGGTGAAAGCACAACCCCCTTAGAGCGAGCAGACTTCCTAGTCCCTTTAACCAGAGATTCCTCACGTACACAACCTCCATATTGTCGGAGTTGGGTTCACTCTATGTATTGGCAATCATTCTTCTATCACTGCATCTACACTTTGATCAAGAACTCTGCCTCTCCTGAATTAGATATCATGGAGATGTATCAAGTTCTATCAGCATATTGATAACGTCTTGCCCTAAATTTACTAAGGACCTCAGTGCTTTTATATTGCATTAAGAACCATATTGTACTTTGATTATACTACTCTACTCTATACTGCTCTAGAAGTGTAGAAGCACATTCATTCACTCGTGTGTGAGCTAATCCAAGCAAGAAAGAGCTGGGCACTTCAGCTTTTGCCATTCTCAATATCCTTACACACTTCTACACCTTTAGTCTCAATGGCAGGTAACTGGTATTTTGCAAAGACATTTTCAGCACTTCAGTTTTTTTTATATACTGCCCGATATTACACATTCAATCTCATGAATTAAAAAAAAAATCTAAAAATATTTTTCATTGAGGGTTTATTTCCATGCCATAAAACATTTACCCCTCTTCTTTCCTTTCCCAGCATTTTTGCTAAAACAATTTCCAGCCTGAACAAAATCCTATATTATTTCAGGCATTTGATTAGTTTTGATAGTCCCAATGACTTTAAAAATCCAAATGGAACAAGATACCTTAAATTGTTTAACAGATAAATTTACAAGACTTCGGGGGAGAATATGCTTGGCATGCTTTAAAGAGAAAATGGCTCAAGAACCAATTCTGTTTTTGAGCTAAGGAAAATTATCTTTGATATTTCAGTGGAATGCACCAAAGTATATGTGCAGTCCGACACACAAACAACTACAATCTACTTTAGAGTACTTTTTTCTGGGCTTGATCTTTTGAGTGGCATGAGAACATTTGTGAGGGGTCACAAATTAAAAAAAGTAGGGGATGGGACCAAGATACAGAATTAGGTGATTTCTTTTACATTTAATTGAAATGGAAAACAGTAAGTATGACCACTAGACAGTTATATATTTAACTAACTGTCCTAACTCTTTCTATTACGTTAGAAATTGGTATTACATTTTGGAGCAACCAGAATCTGTATGTGACCTTGAGGCCTCAGGAGAATCTTTCAGACTTTTTGCTTCTGTTTCAGGAATAGTGCAAATGAGGGAGGGAAAGATCTCATCAATGCTTGAAGGAAAAATGCTAATTGGAAAATATATAGGCTAAGGGTGACCAATGATGTGCTCTTTCCATAGCAACATATACAGGTAGTCCTTGACATACAACGGTTCACTTAGCCACCATTTAAAGTTACAAAGGCACTGAAAAAAAAAGTGACTTATGACCAAATAAATAAATCCAAATAAACCAAACCAAACCAAACCATTTTTCATACTCATGACCATTCCAGCATTCCCATGCTCATGTGATCAAAATTCAGACGCTTGGCAACTGACTCATATTTATGACGGTTGCAGTGTTCCCAGGGTCATGCGTTCCCCTTTCCCAACCTTCTGACAAGCAAAGTCAACGGGGAAGCCACATTCACTTAACAACTGGGTTACTAATTTAACTACTGCAGTGATTCACTTAACAAGCGTGGCAAGAAAGTTTGTTAAATGGGGCAAAATTCACTTAACAAATGTTTCGCTTAGCAGCAGAAATCCTGGCCTCAGTTGTGGTTGTAAGTGGAGGATTGCCTGTACTAATGGTTCAGGGGAGGTAAATCCAAGTCACCAAATCTCAGGGGTTCCTTTCCTTTTGGCTGTCTAAGCAAAACATTATATTAGTAATATATTAAAGGAAGGCTGCCATGATAAGTGGCTAATATTTCTCATTAAATAATTCAGTTGGCATCACATTCTCACGCAATCTGCCCCCCCCCCAAATGTGAACCGTGCATTCCCAAGGGTGATCTTTATTACAAGAACCTCTGATATTTTGCCGCAGGGTGAATTTCAATGGATGAGAACATTTTGTCTTTGAAATGCATTTGTGTGTCTAATTGCACTGAAACAACCCAAAAGGCCTTTCTTGTTTGCCTTTAATGTAAGACAAAGAAGAACTCAATGGTGTATCTGTGATGGAGCGCTATGGTTTACCCAACCTAAATTCATAGGCAATCCTTTTATCAAGTAATTCAGTCCTAGGGCAAGGCAGCACAGGCCATATTCCTCTAGCTATTTTGGGGCAGTTCCTGGGGATTTTTCTTCTCATGAATTTTTTTTTCCTGAACATTTTTTTTTTCACCCCAGAAGAGTCATAGATTTTTCTACAACATTTTCAGAATGCTTTAGAAGTTTCTTGTGTGTGTGTGTTGTTTTCTGAGTTTCGTTACTGTAAAGTGAAAGTAGATACCACTGCTCTCTGGTAAATACACTATTCTGTTTTCATGACTGAAAGCAAAACAAAACAAAACAAAAATCCACAGAGGGTGTCCTTCACAGCATCTTTTGCTGGGTTTTAACTGAAATGTGGAAAACCAGGGAGATGGTTGACTTCTGGAAAAACAAGTCTACTATAAAAGACTTATGAATTCTTCATGATTCCTTCCACCAGTCCTTCAATGCTGCAAACATTGTTGTTATTCCCATTAGCCACTTCTATTCTTCCAGAATAGGGAAGTTCGCAAAAGGTCCCTACTGTTGCAAGATCAATCTGGGTCAGTCACCAGGACCAGTGGTTTAGTCTTCCGAGCTTTTGGGCTTGTGCTGTAGCCCATCCTCAGAGAACTTTCTCTACCAGAATAAGTGCTTTGGGCTGGAAGTCCCCAACCTTTTGAACCTCAGGGACCACTAAATTCATAATTTTAAACCCCGTGGATCACTAGTATGATCTGCCTAATGACTGGCTGGGTGGGCATGGCTAGGTGGTCATCTGACTGGTTGGGCATGGCCAACTTGATGTCACTCACATTGAGGGGCACCTCAATGGCCTCTACTCAATCCTCCTCTCCCAGCCAATCCTTGCCTGCCCACCCGGGCTCCTTAGTGCCCCAATAGGAGGCAGTTATTGGAGCTAAGTAGCCACCATAAAAAAGAGTTGGAAAAATAGTTCAATTTGGATCTGACCATGAAGGAGGCTCGGCAGAAGAACCTCACTGAAGACTATGAGCATAGGCTTTCCAAGCAGAGGGAAGACCTGTGGGAGTGCAAGGCCAGGTACCAGCGCCTGGAGGCTCAATGGGCTGAAATGGTCAGCCAGTTCCAGGCCATGATACAAGGCCTTCCAGCTCTTTGCCACCACTTCCCTCCAGCCTTCGGCCAAAGCCCCACACCAGGAAGCTGAAGCAGATCCCAAGCTGGAATTTCTGCTCCTCTCCAATCTGCACAAACAGACCCCGAAGTGGGAGACTCTATGCAGCAAAACAAGTATTCATTGCATGTATCTGGCACAGGGGCCATAGTTTGAGGAACTCTGATTTAGTGCAATATTTTTAAAAAATGCAAATAATTTTTCTGTGGGCCACCAAAATTTCCTCGTGGACCACCAGTTGGTGACCGCTGCTTTGGGCTATTCTATGCTTCATATTTGTGTAGTGCCTTCCTATTGATTGGTGTGTTGATGGTCCTTATTGTCCTTATTTACCTATTGCAGGCCAAATTAAAGTAGGGAATTAGAAAGTTCTTCTGTTTGTATTCTCCCTTCAAGCAATTATCACTGGGTGATGGGAAAACAACCATGAATCACTTTCCTAATGTGGAGCAGGACAGGGCAAGCCTGGGTGAGTGTGGGTGGCTATTTAAATGCTACATTTAGCCATCTACATTTTCCATCTAGAAGGTCACAGTTGCAATCATAGAGGAGGAGGAAGAGGCGTTGAATGGAGGTGAACATCAAGAGATCCTTCAAATTCCATGTCATTCTTCTCCAGTTGTGATTGGCTACCTTTGAATATGAATTTAAAACTCTTTCAACATAGTATTAAACATGCAGTTTATATAGTCTAGTACTATGGAAAGCACTGGTTAGGAGTTATCTGCACAGATGCTTTTTGCAGACGCTTGCTATCTGGTCTGCCCTGCACCCCAAGTTAAAATGGCTATGGAGGGCAGAGCCCAGGCAATTTGGTAAGGGGCATGCTCACTGCAGCCTAAAGTGGCCCACAGGAGCTGGGAGTCCCAAAATCCTGAGTGTAGCAGTAATCAAATGAAGTGTGTCAAATTATATTTTGTAATTTATTTTGTATTTTATAAGCTTTTGTATTCTAGTATTTGAGGGGCTGCCACAAAGAAGAAGGGTCAACCTATTTTCCAAAGCACTGGAAGGCAAGATAAGAATCAATGGATGGAAACTAATCAAGGAGAGAAGCAACATGGAATTAAGGAGAAACTTCCTAACAGTGAGGACAATTAACCAGTGGAACAGCTTGCCTTCAGAAGTTGTGGGTGCTTCATCCCTGGAGGTTTTTAAGAAGAGACTGGACAGTCACTTGTCTGAAATGGTATAGGACAGTGGTCGGCAAGCCGCGGCTCGCGAGCCACATGCGGCTCTTTACACCCTTTAATGCGGCTCTTCTGTGTGCCGGGCGCCCGCTCCCCTCCCTCCTCTCGGGCGGCCGCCCCAAAAGTCACGAAGTCTCCGAGGCTGTAATTTTCTGAACTGTGGCTCTCAAAATAAATTTCAATCGTGGTTTTGGCGAGATTTGGCTCATTTGAAAAAAAAGGTTGCCCACCACTGGTATAGGGTCTCCTTTGAGCAGGGGGCTGGACTAGACCTCCAAGGTCCCTTCCATCTCTATTCTGATTCTGATTGTGTAATGCCAACAAAAATTGTCTCAGGAGAAGTGGAAAATCCTAAAACAGATATGGATGGAATGGGATGAAAGCAACACCAGGAGGACATGGAAGAAAAAGTAGTTATCAAGACACATTTGTGCTCCTATCAGGGTTAAGTGAAGAAAAGATCTTAGTCACTGTTTTTAACTAAATACAGTAGCATTTGGAATAACAAGCATGCAAAGAACAAAACCCATCCAAATCCATTCAGCAATAAGAACTTTATGGAACTCTCTACTTTTTGCAAACAAAGAAAACATCTTAAATGGTCAAAAAGAAAAAAAATGTTGATGCAGTGTTAGCCAAAACCAATTTACAAAACAGATTAAAACCCATTATAATTAACATTTCTTAAAAACATAGAAACAAAGCCGATATTCATGCACAAAATGGAAAAGGCTGCATAATTTGTACCCTTGGAAATGACTTACCCCAAACTCCAAGCCCCCCCCCAAAAAAAAAGCATTGCAAGGAAAAGGAGTTAAGGCCCAAAATGCAGAGAGAATGCGGAAAGGAGGGACAATGGAAGAAAACCATTACACCCATTCACAACCATAAATATAGTTGTTGGTGACAATCTGGAACATTTTTAATTTGACCTTGGATCCTACAGAGAGCTGTATTCAATTCAAGAGAATTTGACCATGGTAAAATTTCTTCGGCTTCAATACATAGATAACAGCTACAGTATACTTGTTCCTTTCTCATTGAACCTCCAGGTACAGTTTAGATTCCCCCCTCGCCAACTTGCAAAACTAAGATAAGAAAGTGCCCCCTAAAGGAGTTAAACCTACATTGACTAGCAACTGATTAGATCTGAGGACTTTTTGGCAAGGATTTTCAGAAGATGGTTGTCTTCCTAGGGCTGGAATTAGCTCAAGGTTATCTACCTGACTTTGCGCCTAAGGCAGGACTAGAACTCAGACTTCTGGTACATAGCCTGATGCCTTAACTTCTATACCCGTGATGGGGAATCTATGGCATGTGTACCAGAGGTGGCATGCAGCGCCCTCTCTGATGGCACGTGAGCTGTTGCCCCAGTTGGGCTCTGCCGCACATGCGCCTCCCGCTAGCCAGCTGGTGTTTGGGTCTCTGCTGTGCATGCGAGGGGCGGGGCACATACAGGGGGCCTGTGTATGCATGTGGGTGGAAGGGCCTGTGCGGGGGCCTGTGTGTGCATATGTGGGGGGGCACATGCATGGGGCCACACATGCATGCATGGGGGGGTGGGGTGGATGCAGGGAGGGCACACGCACATTGCACTTTGGGGGTTCAGGCATGCGGGTCCGGAAAAGGTTAGCCATCACTACTCTATACTAAGCTGGCTCTCATTAGTGCTATGTTTCCCCCTCTTTCTCATGTGGGAGTATAATAGTTCTTGCCTGCATAGATAATAAATTAACTCTGAGGTGAAATCTGTTTGTAGAATGGGCATGCAAGCACCCACCCTCTGGATGGATGATTGCTGAAACTGATAACATGAAAGAAAATTATCTGCAGCTAATAATGAGGTGACCAGAATCTAATGATTTTTTTTAGATGTGAATTGTACACTGCAGTACATCAGTGAGTGCAGGAAGAGAGCTTGATAAGGAATGCCTATTTAACAACATATATGCATGCTCTGCCATTATACAAATAATGAAGCTATATTAAACAATTTCTTGCTTATACCACATCCTGTATTGATCTTAGCAATTATCTTAACTCTTGCTTATTGAGGACACAATCAATTCCACCCAGTCATAATTTTCTCAGTCCTCTCCTTTTTTTTCCATCACTGTCAGTTGTCTATCATACATATGCTTTAAAATTCAATCTAAACTGAACTAATCTTCTGATCAGAATTTTGAAAAAAAAAAAGGAATTGGCTAAGTCAAATCCAATGCAACCCATTGTCAGAGGTGGGATCCTGCCGATTTAACATCCGGTTCGGTGATCACATGTTTCGCAGTTTTACCAAAACGTACCTTCCAAGTTACTTCTTGGGGAGTAACACAGCTGAGGTGCAGCAATCCGCTCTGCCGCACTAATCAGCTGAGAGGATATAGGTAAGTAAAGTGCAAGGGGTGGGGGTGGGTCAATCTGATCGTCAGAGTGAACCGGTTCATTCTCAGCTGATCGTTGGCGCTACCGATTCACCTGAACCGGTCTGAACTGGCTGAATCCCACTCCTGCCTATTGTCATTAATGGTATTTCTTGCATTTTATTTCCTCGACTTAACTTTATTATTCTGCCTCCTCCCTACACCCACCCCAAATGAGGGGTGTTTGTACTCTCCTCTTTCTGAATAATATACTACTTAAATGTACTTCATTGAATGCTATATTTCTATAATGTTAGGCACAAACAACCAGATCCACATATGGAGAGTTCAAGTAGCCACTTTATTGCTCATGACTATTTCATAGGAATCTTTCCTTATCAGGGTTTTTTCATATGCAATTCAAAATGCTGTTGATCACTTTTAGGATTTAGGATAGCCTCAAGATCATTTTTCCCAGATAGATTTTGCCTGTAGAAACCAGATGATCAAAGTGCCTCCTAAGGTTTGTTGTTGTTGTTGTCTACTAACAGCTACAGTTGGATCAAACATTTTTGTTTATTCTTTTTAAGGACTTTATTCCTCTGAAATACCTTGCCCGTATAGGTAGATGGACCATCCAAAGACTGGAAAAACATCTGCTTCTTTTGGAGGGCTTTAGGCATTAATTAGTACCACCACTGTCCCCATACTGGATTTATGAATTTTTCTTAATGTTATATTATTATATTATCAAATTATAGAGATAGTTCTCAACTTACAACCATTCATAAATGACCGTTCAAAGTTACAACACCACTGAAAAAAAGTGACTTATAACCGGTCCTCATACTTACAACCATTACAGCATGGTCAATGTCATGTGATCAAAATTTAGGTGTTTGGCAACTGGCATGTATTTATGACAGTTGAAGTGCTCAGGGGCAATATGATTCCCATTTGCAACCTTCCTTGATAGCTTCTGACAAGCAAAGTCATTAGGGATATGCATTACAAAACATTTTTTTTTCAATAAAACAAAAAAGGGAAACTCTCATTTTAAAATTCTGAAGTTGAATTTTATGTTATTTTATATATTAGTTACAAAGTGGGAAAAGGTCTATGAAAGCATCCCCTTCATTAAACAACCATCTCTCCTGCATTAGAACCATGGTTCCCTATACTTCCCACATGCAAGAAGGAAAGGAAAGGGAAGGGAAGGGGAAAAAAATCCTTAATCATATGTTTAAAATTTTCACTAAAAGTAGATTGAAATAAGTTCCCTGAGAATGTTGCAAAACCAGAAGAAGAAAACTATTTGAAAAACAACAAATTTCAACATAATTTTACTTGGAAGACCAATAAATAAGAAGCACTTACTGAGGTTATTCATATCTGAGTGTCATTAAAAGCAATGTTATCTGCCTTATCCACAATCTATTAACATAATAACAAGGAAATATTCTTTCTCTTTTAACATGTTATCCTGGAATTTTTAAAGATTTTCCTTCCTCCCCCCCCCCCCCCAATTCTAGGATCTGCTCTTTTCTCTCCGATTAGAAGTTAAATTATATCCTATTTCCATTCGTTACCAGGAAAACTCAAAATTAAAACACAGTTTGTCTGCGCTCCCTCCTACTAAAGGCCATTACAGAGTCTATATGGGAGCCAGTATGGATTTTACACAAATTGTGCCAGAGTAACCTGATTTCATTCTTTGATGGACTTACTAGCTTAGTAATTAGGGGAATGCTGGAGATATAGTGTACCTAAATCTTAGCAAGCCATTTAATGAAATGCCTTGAGATATAAAATAGTAAAATAGGGCCTATATAATACCACTGTATCTAGTTGAGTGCCACAGGAGTCCATTCTGGACCTAGGACTGTTCAATACTTTTATTAAGGACTTGAGGAAAGACATAAGCAGTTTGCAGATGGCACCAAGGTGGGAGAGGTAGCTAATACTTTAGATGAAAGAGAGATTCAAAGAACCTAAACAGGCCTGAGCAGCAGACTGAAATTAAAAGGATGGAATTTAACATTAAGACATCTAAAGTTCTGTATCTAGGTAACAAAGATCTAAGATATAAATATAGAACTAATTTGGCAGTAGTAGGGGATCATGGCTGTCCTTGCTATCTATAAGTTAAATGTGAGCCATAAGTATGATGCAGCTGCTAAAAGGGTAAATGCTATCTAGGGATGCATTAACAGGAGCATACAGTCCAGATCATGGTTATTAAGTGTTTTACTTTGCTCTGGTCAGACCCTGTTAGAAGGATTGGGTTGTTCTGACCTAGGTTTCCCAAGAGCATGAAGCAAACTCCTTGTCCCGACAAAAAAACCTTTTATTAATTTACTGTGAATTCTGCTCATGTCTTTCAAGGGAGGATTTACAGTCACAGACCTTATCTGGCTTGGAGAACTGACAGGCCGATATCTGCAAAACCTGGCAAGGAGTCTTGGATAGTCACGAACCAATTCAGTGAACTAATTGTCTCCTGCAAACTCCAATCGCCTTTCGTTCTTCTTTCATTTCCGCCATTCATCGTCCACCTGTGGCCTTACTGTGGTTGACCCTGTTCTTTAGCTGCTCCCTTCGTCTGGCAACTCTGTGCATGCACACACTGGGAACAGACTCCAACTGTTCATCTACCTCACTGATGTCTGACTCTGAAGGAGCTGATAACTGTCAGATAGCCGTTGCCCTCTCTCTGCCTCCGACACAGAGCCCTCATCAGAGCCTTCCCTAGACTCCAGGACTGGCCCCTGTTCGTCCCCAACTTTCTCACTGTCCAAACCTGCTGCCAGTTCTGTTGGCTGCTGGCGGGCCACAACATGGGTCTAGTTTTGAGTTGAATTCAAAAAGGACAGTGGCAAAGGGAATAGGCTTCAGTAGCATCAGCTACTAAGCTAATGAGGAGTCTGGAAAGCAAGATTATTAGGAATGTAAGCTAACAGTTGGGTCAGCAATATATAAACCATGATGGTAGTACTGTAGCTTTAAGTACTGCTGTAATGTGATTGGTTGCTGTAACTTCAAGCAACCATAAGAGGGAGCCAGAATGACTGTTAGCTCTCTGTTTGTTAGATGCTGATTGGTGAATACTGCTTGTTAGACGTATCGTGAGTTACTGTGAGTTTTGCTACTGTTAGCGACTTTGTGTGCTGAACTGATTCTATGATACTGGACTGTGTTTGATGGATAACTGACTGACTGAACTGTGTGAAAATTGAACTCCGAATACCTCTATTTTCCACATAAGTAAATACCTATTTAAATTGCAGTGTCTCTCTATCAATTGCATACAAGGAAAACCAGTACAAAATGTTTTATAGATGGCACCTGGCACCAACAAGGTTAGCTAAAATCTCAACAAATACCTCCCCAAAATGTTGGAAATGTGAATCGATACACAGAACACATTACCATTTATGGTGGACCTGTGAGGAGGCTAAAGATTTTTGGAAAAAGATCAAAAATTGGCTGGAGGCAATAACGAGGGTTAAAATAGAATGGAAACCTGAATTTTTTTTTATTAAGAATAATGTCTGCGAAGTGCAAAAAAGAAATCCAGTATTTAATATTACATATAATTACGGCGGCAAGGATTGCCTTTGCCCAGAAATGGAAAAACAAACTAACTCCAAGTGAAGATGAAATAATAAGAAAGGTTATGGATTGTGCTGAAATGGACAAACTAACTAAAGAAATTCAGGGAAATGAAGAATCAGAATTCCACCAGATATGGGATAAATGGTATAGGTGGATGGAAGAAAGAAACAAGAATCAATGAAGGAATATAACAAAACTCAAAAATAATAGTTATGAGTAAAATAAGAAAGTTAAGAATGGTGAAACCCAAATGAAATACAATTGAATGGGAAATAATATAAGATGAGCAGTATCGATTGATAATTGCTACTAGAAAGAACAGAAAGCTCCTGTTTGTATTGCATTGTGTAAATGTGTTGTACGTCTACGTTTTGTGTGTGTGTGTATTTTACATGTTTGTTAATAAAATTGAAAAATTTAAAAAATAAATAAATAAATAAACTGCAGTGTCTCTGTATGCTGGTTTGTGTGTTCTTCCATACCACTCTCATTACGCTTCTCTGCACACTTGCCCTCCTAATGGGAAGCTTACCTAACAAAGATATTTGACAAACAATTAAAGGAACTATGTTTGGCCTAGAGAAAAGACAACTGATGGAAGATGTTACAGCAGCATTTAAATAGTGCATATTAAGATTTGTCACACAGAAGAAGGAATGGAGTTATACTCAACCTGAAACAATGGGTTAAAATTACAAAGAAAGAGCTATCAGGAGGAACTCCCTTACTGTACAAGATGTGAAACAGGTTATCTCATGATCTGGCAAGATTTCCTTCAGAAGTGATCTTCAAACACAAACGGGGTGGACATTTGTCAGAAATGCTGTAGCAGAACCTACACTGAGCAGGGGGCTAGATTAGGTCACCTCTAATGCAATGATTCCATATATATATATATAGCGCAAAGCGGGATACAAAATGACACAATAAATGTTCATAAGAACTTAATGGGCAAAAAATTTGGATAAGCAAAGAAAAAAACCTTTGATTCATCCATTCCTAAAAGATATTAATTCCCATGTTCTTGACTCTATGTACTATTAAAACTCCCTTTGTGTTTTTTTTCTGTTTTGTATCCTCATGTTAATGCAAATAGTGCACACTGCATTATACTGCACCTGATTTTGGACCAAGGTATCTAAAATTCACTAACTTAAAGTGTGTGTGTGTTTGTGTGTGTGTATACACACACATACATGCATACATACATACATATATATGTACATATATAATCATTCTTTAAATTAGTGAATGTATATGTATATGTGTATAAAAATCTGGCATCCATTACTACTATGGAAATGAAATTCCCACAATGTTCCACAGTTTTGTTTCTAATGTTGTGGCTGCTGCAGCATCCCTGCTCCCACGTGATCTTGGTTTCTGATGTTTCCTGCCAGCTTCTCACAATCAATGGGGAAGCCAGTAGGAAGTAGGAAGTCCCTTCCATGCCCACTGCTTTTTTTGCCCACCATAGTCATTCTATTGAACTGGTTAGGTAAGTAAATATATTAACATATTATTGAAGTTCATTTGTCACTACAATTATATTTCTATTTATGATATATAGTCTTCTTAAATGATCATAAAACCATCTAATGTTGGGGGAAAATGGTCAGCCTGAAATTCAGTGTTCTTTTTGGTCACATCAGGCTACACTATCTTTCTCTCAAATGATGACTCAATGGGTCACACAGTTCTCGTGTACTTTATATTTGCAAGCTCCTGATCTCATAAGCCCTATTGACTTCAATAGGTTGTGATTGAATTCATTCATCCTCGGAGTAGCTAGAAGTTGCTATTCTTGCTCGAATCCCCCAGATCCCCTGTTTGATGTAAAATTGACAAAAGATGTTTAGAAATGGTTGAACTCGGAAGAAGAAGGGTACTATAGTTTAGAAATGATAATTCAGTCTCAGTGCATTGTTATCAAAGCTTGCATAGCTTCAGGTTATCCTGAAGGGAATGTTTTTAGTCCTTCAATTTTCATGAATATCAAATCTGCTGTGGAATGTTTATAATAGAAAGAGGGAAGGGGTGTGTATGCTTTTAAAAAGAACAGCATAATGGTTCATGATTATTTCTAGGGAAGGTAAAAAGCTATGTTATAATATTTGACTAACCTCTAGAAATGCATACTGTGAATCTCATATTGCTTTAGACAACAAATGAGACCAAGAAGATGGAACATTTAATTTTAAGGGGTGAGGAATGATGTTCTAAAGAACCAAGTAAAAAACTGTTAAAACATATGTGCATAAGAAAATAAAAGAGGACTGCTCCTAAAATCATATGTTTGTGTGTATTCAAGGAAGAAGAATGAGAATAATATAGATAGAGATGCAATGGAAAGTTCCTTCAGAGCATTGGAGTAAATCCAAAGTTAGATTATATCCATTTAAATCAGTATAAAAAAGTTACATATGACTAAATAAATTATCTCCAAAGATTTATCTTAAATACAAAAAAACCCATCTTCTTCCAACACAGAAGAGGAAATCAGCGTTATGACTTTATAAAGTATGTAAAATATTGTATTTTCAGTTAAGTAACATCTCATGAGGAATCCTTTGGAATCAGACATTTTAGAAACATAGAATAAATGCATTTTGATCAATTAATACCTGCTTTTGTGGTAACAAATGTTTACTGAGTGAAGATTTTGCTCTAACTCCTTCTAATCAATCTGCATCTTGGTGCATATCCGAACACAGAAATGGAGAAATTGACTCATGTTTCAGGATATTGTCCCACTTTTCTCCTGCTAATAATATACAAGTCATGCAAAAGAATGTGGAAAAGTCAGCATTTTCCTCCTTTCTGTCTGCCAAGCAAATCAAATGTATCAATAGACTTTTGTCACATCCAGCCTGCAGATTTCATTGGAAGACAGATGCAATCAGCATTATGCATTGTAATCAAGGTCAATACAAATTAAATATTGACAGGAATACCTTGACCATTACAAGGGCAGTAGAAACCCCTGAAATATTTAAAAACACTACCTTTATGCCAAGAAATTTCTCTAGCGGGTCCACTCTGTAGGTCAGTTGTATAATGACCCCGGACTTTGAAGTTCAGGTTTTGTACATAAAGAAAAGATGCCTGCGGCTTATGCAATAAAAAAGAAATCCTGATATTGGATTAAGCAGCAACATTAGACAAAAGGTTTTTTTTTTTTAATGAGCGACCATTTTTAAGGTCCTTTGACCTGCCATAAAGTAAGAGAAATGGCAATGGGTTAAGATTATTTTGAGAATGCAATATATAGTCATAATGAAAACCATGGCATTTGGTTAACAATCAATTCATGCACTGGTTTTCTCAGTTATACCTCACAGTGTGCTCCTTAATCAGTATTTTACTTCGGGGTTTGAAAATATATGAATCCTGGTACAGAATCCAGCTTGAAAATCATGTGGCATGAACACCCCTGGTATTAAGAGTTAATACTGTCAGAAGTTCTGTGTTTAACCCCTTAGGATTTTTTCAGAAGTTCCACAAGGGCTTATTTCATGCAATTTAATATCTATGAAACTACTAAGGAACATCATCGGGAGCATTATAGTCAAGTTGCCATTAATATTTTTCCTTCTCTGCAAGCTCAGAATTTTTTAAAAAATGTCTACAATATCTGCATTGATTCACACTCTAATAAGGGCACAGCTATAAAGAATAAGCCAAGATGGAATTTGGATAATAAGGAGCTGTTTGTGTTTCTATAAGGTAGACTTAAGAATTAGAGTGATATGATGGTTTTGTATAAAGTCACACTCA
Organism: Natrix helvetica; assembly: GCF_964273705.1. Lineage (NCBI taxonomy): Eukaryota > Metazoa > Chordata > Lepidosauria > Squamata > Natricidae > Natrix > Natrix helvetica. The sequence goes on from NC_138552.1 coordinate 86,779,343, forward strand.
TTCTTAATGAACAGATTTTCAATCTGTGGGATGCTGGTGTGAAGTGGACCTACCATCTGCACCCCTGCCTGGAAGAGAGAGACCTGATGTTGGAGACATATGTGCTAGTAACTTCAAATTTGCATGGTCACAAGATACTTTTTTTGTAGATCAGCTTTGAAGATGGTCTGAAAGTTGCAGAAGATGGCAGCATAAGTAGTAAGAAGTAACACCAATTGCCAGTAATTCTATAAATATAATTCAAAGTGCTTACTTTAACTACGAAAACTTAAGCAGCTTAGAACATAGAATAACAAAGTTAGAAGGAACCTTGGAAGCAGTGGTGGGATTCCAAATCTTTTCCTACCGGTTCTATGAGAGTGTGCTTTGCGCTCATGGACTTCATGAGTGCTTCAGGCATGCACACAGTACTCAAAGATCGCCCTTGGGGTCAGAGCTGGTGAACTGAGCTGGTTTTTTTTAGCTCAGATGAGGTGTGGCAATCCGCTCTGCCGCACAAATCTGCTGAGCTAAAAAAGACCAAGGGAATATAGGACAGGGAATGACCAGGCGGGAGGATGGGGACGACCAGAGGTGGTATTTGCTGGTTCTCTGAACTACTCAAAATTTCAGCTACCGGTTCAATCGATCCGAACCAGATGAATACCACCTCTGCTTGGAAGTTATCTAGTCCAACCTCCTGCGGAAGCAGATAAATGGTTGTCCAGTCTCTTTTTGAAAGTCTCTAGCAATGGAGCAATGCACAGTTTCTGAAGGCAAAGGCCATTCTACTAGTTGATTTTCCTCACTGTCAGGACGTTTCTTCTTAGTTCTAGGTTGCTTCTCTCTTTGAATAGTTTCCATCCATTGTTTCTTCTCCTGCCTTCTGGTGCGTTGGAAAATAGTTTGACCCTCCTCATCCTTGGGGCAGCCCCCTCACAAATTGAAACACTGCTATCGTATCTCCCCAAGCTCTTATATCCAAGTTATTTATAAGATTGCCTATTCTCAGATAGTCTACTGCAGCGATGGCAAACCTTTTTTGGCTCGCGTGCCATAAGTGGGGGGAGTGCAGGGGGGTCATGTGCAGGCGTGCCGCACCCATAATGCAATGTGTGACCCCCCAGTGCGCATGCGCATACTACAGACGCTCCCCCCATTTTTACATGCTTTTTTCGCCCTCCCCAGGCTCCAGAGGCTTTATAGGAGCCTGGGGAGGGCGAGAACAGCCTCCCCCGCCCCCCCAGATGCCCTCCGGAGGCATCAGGGAAGCCTCCGGACGGTTCCTGAAGCCTTTGGAGCGCTCAAAACGACCCTCCGAGCAAATCGTTTTGAGCGCTCCGAAGGCTTCAGGGACCGTCCGGAGGCTTCCCTGACACCTGATGCCTTCCGGTTTGCTCAGAGGGTCGTTTTAAGCATTACGAAGGCTTCAGGGAAGCCTCCAGACTGTCCCTGAAGCCTTCGGAGCGCTCAAAATGATCCTCCAAGCAAACAGAAAGTGACTTCCAGTTTGCTCGGAGGGTTGTTTTGAGCGATCTGAAGGCGTCAGGGAAGCTCATGAAGCTTCCGGAGGGCCTCCGGGAGAGGAGGCGGGGGAGGCTATTTTCGCCCTCCCCCGGCTCCTATAAAGGAGGCGAAAAATGGATTTAAAAAAGGGTGAACTCAGCTGGCCAGCGCGCACATGTGCACTGGCCAGTTGACCTGGCAGCGCCTCACGTGCTCTGACAAATGGCTCTGCGTGCCACCTGTGGCACGCATGCCATAGGTTCGCCATCACTGGTCTACTGCATACGCACTGTGGCAGAGCACTTTCTGCTATGGAAACTTGTAGCATCAATAGTAAATTCTATCATTACCAATCAAATTCTCTCAAACAAATTGCCAGTGAGATTAAGACAAGCCTCTTCCTTATATCTATTTATGTAGTTGTGGGCCTATATCCATATATAGACAATTTTGAGGGTTTTTAAAAGGATTTTATGCTGCTAGTTCTTTTAAGGGATAGAGATGAAGATATACATAGAACCAAAGATAGACACAGTCACTTAGGAGCGGGTGGTATATAAGTGTGCGAACTAAAAGAATAATCCTGTGTAGGAAGGGAAGGATTGATCCTTTGAAGAAACAAAGAAAGATTTAAGAATACGGTTTAATCTCTTTTGACAGCATGATGCTCTTTTGGACAGTCTCTGTAGTTTGGATATTCTTTCTACAAGTGAGGAGAGATCCATTTTGTCATTATGCCTTGAAAGCCTTGTGTTGTGATGGACTATTGCAAGATATTATTTTCTTCTGGTTCTCTTCAAACATTTAAGTAAGACTTAAGTGTGGTCATGAGGCTTTTTAGATAAAGTATAATGAACAAAAAAATAGTGCAAGAATTGAAGATGTGGAAAGACCATAGAATCACCAAGAGTGGGACACAATTGATTAGATAATGTCACCATTATCATCATCATTAGCACCATGAGCAAACCTTGTCGTCTTTGTTCAACTGAATTTGAACCAAGACAAGGTGTACATATTTAGAAGCAGAGTTTGCAACCTGAAAAGTTGGATGGAAACCAGAAAACTTAAATTCAACCCTGAGAAGAAAAATACTCTAGGACTAGGTTGATTTCTACAATAACTCTAATGGATATGGGAGACAGGAAGAAGAGACTCAGCTGAGAGAACAGTCAGATAAAAAACAATTTAGCTAGGAATGTGGGTGGGAAAAGCAGCCCAAAAGGAATCCTTCCTACTTTCCTATGCTGTAAGGGGATGGGGGAAAAGATATATGATCATACTTGCAAGATTTTACTAATGTAACCTTATAATAAAGAGAATTAACTCATCTGACCATGCTTCCTATTAGATCCACCTCATAAGAATGACAAGAACTGAGGGCTTTGTTTATTCTAAATTAAATCACACTACTTTCCAAATACTATATTGAGTCATGTTCCTAGAATTACTGTTGTCATTGAAGTCCAAGTAATTTCTGTCTTCAGGTCTGTGTAAGAGATGAACAGGCTGAGCCTGGATAATCCTCAAATGGATCATCAGTCTTTAGTCCCTTCCCAGCGGTGCCTTTTTCAGAAGGCAACTGGATTGTTTTTCGTTTGAAGAAGATGTTTCTCTTCTCATTGAAGAGGCTTCAACAGTTCTATCGAGTCCCTTGAATCTTTCGTGCCCCCAAGAGATCTAAGACCAGCTCACCTTGAATTCCATCGACCTTTATCTACTACCAATTTGCTTTGACTGTTAGTAGTTCAAATTCTTGTAGAGAGATTTAGCATAACAATAAACCTATTTGTATTTGAACTGTCTGGCCTCCTGATTTCCTCAGCTTGACCGACTGGGATTATTACCCTCAGATAGTATGTTATACATTCCATTTAATGAACACATAGCCTGGCTATTGTAATCCATGAGTTGGCAAACTCCCATTTGTATTGTTATATGGCTGTTGTGCCCCCAGTTGATGAAGAATATAACGGTTCAGGTATTAAATGGGATACTTTGTTATGTACATATTATTTCTGTGCTGAAACAATTCCATCAGCTACTTGTTAGTAAGAAATTATACTCAAAGTTTGTAATTGAGGCATGTGTAATCGATCCACTAGAGTCACCCAGGACCATCCTAGGTGTCCTTCTAAAGCATACAGGCGACTAAATCTGACTACAATAATATAGAAAAGTTCTGGAGATAGACAAACATGTTAATGAGAATAGCAAAGGCATCATTTTATGGGGAGAAGTAAATCATTCCTGTATTTTTCCCAAAAAACCTTACACGGATAGCAAAATGATTGATGATATAGTAAAAATGATGGCCCGCTCAGGATGACAATGACCATACTACTGAAGAAGAGGCACAGATGTTTTGGAATACTAATGATGTTTATGACATGGTTGGATTAAAGCGCTTAGGACATCTAGTTAGTGATTGTGCTGTGAAAGAAAAGAAAATCCGAAGCTGCAAAGACAATTACAATGGAAACATGGAATGATAAGAAGCACGGACATGACAAAACTCAAAACAGTGAATAATAAAATAAACCGACAACACATTAACATCCTAGGCATCAGTGTATTGAAATGGACTAGAATTAGATGATTTCACTGAGAAAATCATACTGTTTACTATCCAAGATATTAAAAACCAATAAGGAACAGTGTTACTTTCATATCCAGGAAAGGTACAATGAAATCAATGACCAAATAATATCAACCAGACTTTGTGACACTCCTTAAATATGACAGGTAAGTTTATGTTCCAATACTGATGCAGAAGAGGAGGAAATTAATGGGTTTTACGGTCAAGTTCAATTGGAAATTAACAGTATATGTAAGTCAGATATGCTGCTTGTGGATGGAAAGTAGAATGCTGAAGTTGAAAATATAGAGGGAAATGTAGTTGAGGCACATGGTTTAGGAAACTGAACTGAAACAGGAGAGTGATTTATCAATTTCTACCAAGCTAATGATTTCTTCATTGCTAATACTACTTTCAAACTACAAAAACAATTGCTACATACATAGACAGCAACAGTTGGGGCATCCAGAAATTAAACAAAGATTCTAAAGGATGAAGAAAAGCTGACAGCAATATAAGGGTCAAAAAAGATGGAAGGGTTATTCTGAAATTCTGCACAGTAACATCCAAGCTACTTAGAAGTTTTTCCCTACTTAGAACCTCTAACATTGAAAGAACCTCTACTACTAGAAGATGGTCAGAGGAGTATTACAATTTCTTATGCTGGTCTATGACTGAAATACAGTTTTGATTGATTGACTGAATGTTTGATCAGTCAGAAGGATACAAGGATTGATAGAATGACTATAGAAATACAACCAGCATCAGAAGAGGAATCAGCAAAAATTCTAGTCAAACTATACCAGCAAATCTGGAGAACAACACAATGGCCAACAGATTGGAAGATGTCATACCAATATCAAATAGAGGAGACTTACTGTAACAATGTGTGTGAACTATTGGACAGCGTCCTTAATTTTGTGTGGTAGCAAAATAATGCTTACTGTCATCCAGTCCAGATTACAGTATCTGCATGTGCTTGATTAGCTGGCAGAATCAGTTTAGGAAACAGGACTGACAATTTATTGCCAAGATTACTTTCCTAGACTTCCTTCTCATCATACTGCCAAGTCCTGTCCCGTTTTGTTTTCGAAATGAAAACAAACAATTTGACCATGATGGCAACAATGAAACACTGCTTTCCTTCCGTTTCATTCAGCCTCAGCTTCAGTCTGCACTGTAAAAAAAATTGCCGTGTTGATACTTAATGCTGAACTGTATGCCATTTCAAATTAACATATTTCCTGACACTGAGTTGAGCCAATGAAATGCTGCTTTGGGGATCACATGACCAGCGTGGGGGCTGGAGCAGCATACAGCTGACCTCTAATTACTCTCAGCACTTTCAAATAAATTAAGGTAAATTTGAGGAAAAAATAATAATTTCAGATTTCTCAGTTTCACAGTAATTGGAGAACGTCTTCATGTCACAACCACATTTTCATCCTTTGGAGTTCAACATCGCTGACATCCTAGCAAAGTTTTCACAGTAATTTTGTAATCTAATCATTCAGTTTTTATATTCTGCTGCACTTTAGTCCCCAAACATGTCAGAACAGCTAACATAATTTACTGTTCATTTGTAAACAATAAATCTACATCAGTTATCATATGCTTTCTGAAATGAATGTTGTATTTTTCTTCTGCAGTTGAAGAATTGTTCATGCTTTTACATCTACTCCTTCTCCTCCTCCTCCACCTCCTGTCAAATATAGTAAATGTTGTACAATATCCTCTTTTCAAAACCTCTCATAGGTAAGCTTTTTTTCCCCAATGAAGTCAGTTTGCTGAAAAGAAACACTAGCAAAAAAAGAAAGGAAAAGCCTTCCAAACTTTGGACACAATGTCCCAACCTCTTCCAACCCAGTAATGGATAAGTTATCTTGAGCATTACTGAGTTGGAAGAGATTGGAATATGCACAAGAGGAATTTGCTTGAGCATTTGATTAGAAAAAGCGACCTGAATGCTCCTGGAAAGAGAGTGTATTATGCACATACATCTCTTTTACCATTGCTATTTGGAATACCTATACAAACTCAAACTGCCTGATTAGTTAGTTTTGCAGATGTTACCAATCTGGATATTAGGGAGGAAGAAAAGACAGAAGATAGGATGTCTGAGGAGACAAGGTGTGGAGAAAGACCTATTTGATGTGCCTCAACCTCCCAGATCATAAAATATTTTGCCATAAGAGAGAGGCAATGAAGGTAGGTATGTTTGGCTAGATGCAGCCAAAGACAGACACCAATGAAGACCAAAGGTGAAAGGGGATAAGACTGTCCAAGCATTCCTGTTGACACAATACCACAGGAAGCAATATCGATTGTCATGGAGATGGAGGAGAAGGTATTCCTTTTCCTGTCATGCTGAGTCAGAAGAGGGATAGATGGTTCCTTATTTTTCCAATCACATGGATTGGGAGGAATTGGTGAATGGAGAAGAGGATGGTATGGGAGTTACATTGGAAGCCACAGTTTCTGTCAACTCTGTCAACTCTGTAAACCAAACAGGAAACAGGACTAGATGAGGTAAATTTACTTTATTGTACAGCTATATTAACAGAATCTTGTCAATCTGAAAGTACAAACTTCCCACCAGCACATTTAATCATCTGCTCAATTAGGGCAAATCCTTCCTATCCTAAGTTTCTTTCTCTGACATTTAAGTAATTGTGGGGCCCTCACACTTTTGTCTCATCTTCCCTATGTAAGCATCTCTTTCCCCTGTCCACCAAGGTCATCCACACTCTTCCATTGCAGTTTCTCACTGCAGAAATGTTATTTATGTCCAGTTCCAGGGCTAGATTACTGCTATGTAAACAAAAAAGGGAAGGGGAGTGAACACTATAATTAATCTTTCCATATAAAAATCTTTGCAACTACACATTCTAGTATATCATAAAGATTCTAATTTAACTATACTATGTTAAATGCCTGGGTAGCTTCTGCCAGGTGTATTTAGTTATTCAATATATATGACCACCCACTCAAGATGGAAAACTGAGACATCATGGAACAGGGTGCCTTGAGCTTCAGCATTTCTACCTATGCTTTCCTTGTGCCATTCACATTCTTACTTCCAAGGTTTTTGTAGTTAAAATTAAATAGGAATCTATCATAAGTCCATAGGCCATCTTAGAATATTTTTTTTAAAAGGTGGTTGATGGAGAACAGTGCCTTGTTTAGAAGTGTTCATATCTACCATGAATAATATAGAAGAATAGAATATAACTTTATTATGGTCGTAGACCAGCAATAGACATCACTTTTTACAATATATTAAAAAAATAGTACTTACATTAATAGTGGATAATAACATCCTTGTTAAGAAAATACATGTTCTCAAACTGTTAGGGTGATTCCCTAGTTTACGTGGGTGAAAGGCCGATAAGTATGTAAGTAAATATAATGTTCCAAAAATTATTAGAGATACCTCCAAAAATTGGTACAAGTTGACAGCTATAATTCTGTAACCATTTTTTTTTCTTGTGGACATTGCAGCAACACAGAATGTTGCCACTGCATGCATGGTAGATGGGTTTGAGTCCTGGAGGAGAAAGCCTACATAAACATTGTCTGCCCTCCCTGGCAATCTCCCTAGTAAGGGGAGAATATATGTTGACCTATAAACTCTGTATAACTCACAGTACAATAAAACATGTGAGATATATTTGACTTCTCCTTTACCACATATACATACCCATTCTGCTATTGGTGTTCTCTTATACCTGCCCTGAAGGTGTGCTGAGGGGAGAATGTTAAATCTATCTCTGAAGAAAGCTATTCTTTGGTTTGGGAAGATCAGATCATTTAGATATCTTGCTGATTCCCACACACCCTGTTTAATTCTATCCCTACTGTGGAGAGGAAACCTATTTAGTTCTTCTTGGAACTCCATGTCCTTCATTCTATTGATTGCTACTTGCTTTCCATGGTCAAAGCTTAGGAACATTAAAAACATCGGTGAGAGTCCATAAGAGCCCAGCTTGTGATCTATCACCTATTTCCAGGGAGAGGGGAATCTACCATGAAAAGTATTGAATAATATATGTCTCGCAGGGAAGGATATTTGGAGGGTGATGATATGGTGGCTACCTCCATATTATATAATATGGTAGTAGATGTGTGATATATAGAAATGTATGAATCATGGCACTTACCAGCTTTCTCAAGCATATATTTAATAGTTAGATCTTTTTTAGATTTGGATTAATATCTTAAAATTTTGAAATACTTACTGAGTCAATTTCAGTGGTACCTTATCTTAGGCCAACTACAATAGATAAAAAAGGTAAAGGTAAAGGTTCCCCTCGCACATATGTGCGAGTTGTTCCTGACTCTAGGGGGCAGTGCTCATCTCTGTTTCAAAGCCAAAGAGCCATTGCTGTCCAAAGATGTCTCCGTGGTCATGTGGCCGGCATGACTAAACATTAAAGGTGCACAGAATGCTGTTACCTTCCCATCAAAGGTGGTTCCCATTTTTTCTACTTGCATTTTTACATGCTTTTGAACTGCTACGTTGGCAGAAGGTGGGACAAGTAACGGGAGCTCACTCCATTACGTGGTGCTAGAGATTCGAACCGCCGAACTGCCTTTCTGATCGACAAACTCAGTGTCTTAGCCACTGAGCCACAGCATTCCATACAATAGATAAGAGAGGTGGAAATATTTCTCCGGTTTTAAAGAAGATATCTTTTTTGGGGAGGGGGTGTTAACAGGACAACTTTAGAGGTCCTTTAAAAGATTTGTAACCCACCCAATACCACCAATATTATTTGAGTCAATAGAATGAGATAAACAAAATGAAACATGCCAGAGAATTCTTGGGTCCACTAAATCTGAATCCTCCTTGCCCCAAACAGTCCCTCTATTTAGGCATTTATCCATGCCAATCCAGGGACTAGAAAGTCCATTTTCTTCCCTATTGAATGGTCAGTTTATGTTATTATAAACTAAAATAACTGAAAACAATGTGCATTGCTAAGGATTGTGAAAGGAAATGTATCCATACTTTTGCTTCACTTGTCAACAATAATTCCATTAAGTTCACCACTGTGAGGTTATGAGCTTGGAAGGAAAAAATAATTTTACCATGTCTTGGGATAAATCTTAGCAAAAGAATTATCACATATTTAACGTAAATAATAATATCCTTAACTTCCTAAGGTTTTCCTCATGCTATCTTCCTATTGTGGCTTTCTAGCATTGTGCTGAAATTATCTTCTGAATTTTGTTTTCAATGCCCTAATCTAACTCAAGGAAAAATTATTCAGTGAAATTCTAATGGATATATGTACAGTCACCGCATTTATATTAGTTACAAGATAGCCAAGAGGTATATGTAAGTGCATTTACCTTGTAAGTGCGTTTACCTTGCATTGTGCAATTATCTCTCATGTGGTTTATAGCTTCTCTGGATCCTGTTATTTCAATTAAATCCTCCAGGGCAGAGTAAACATCAGGTGTGTGACATACTCCCACAAAGTTTTTTTTTCGTATTAGGAATCAAGGACAGCCAGAGAGCCTGCAGAGTAATATAAGGCAGAACAATTACCTTCATCACCGTTGCACAGTAATCTCATAAGCATCACTTCCTGCTATAACCTCATCCCCTATGAAGTTCCACCAGAGCAGTGGTGGGATACAACCGGTACGCCATGGTATGGGCGTACTGGTGCCCGCTGGGAGCATCAGGTACCATTCTGGTATGGTGCTCCGGAGGGCTCACCTGCCCGCCTGCCCTCCTTACCTGTATTTGAGCCGATCAGGGCTTTCGTGCACGCACACAGAGCATACGGTGTCTGCGCAACGCTCTGCCAAGCAGCTGGAGCTTCGCAGGTGGTAAGTACACATGCACGCGTTGCATGCATGCTGCACCTCATGCACATGGTGGACGCCCAGCCCCACTGCAGCATACTGGAATGCAACGGAATGTGGAACCCACCACTGCACCAGAGGTGAGAACTTTCCCTTCCCTTTTGAAGGGTATCAAAACCTGGCTTTCCTGGTTGTCCTGGGGCTCTGAGGGGGGCACTCACTGCTGGAGATGACTGACCCACATAGAATGTTAGGGTTCCAAGTAACACCCCCAATGCAAGAAGACTCCAAGGATAGAAGTTCCCCAAAGTTCCATTTTATTAGAGCTGTCATATTGGCACATCTGGGAAATCCCGAATCTGAAAGCTTTCAGGGTTTCCCCACCCAAAAGAAAGTCCAAGTCCCTTCCCCTGCATCCACATGTCCCTTCAGAAGGTTCAATCAATGCACAGTACTAACTGGAGATGCCTCCCAGTCATGCCACTCCAGGTACAGGCCAAATGCCCTTGGCTCTCAGAGAAAGGAATGCTATTATGGCTAGATATTCCCACAGCTCCATGCAATTCCCCCTCTCAGTTTCTCACAGCACTATGTGTGGCAGCCCTGAAGATCCAAAGGAAGAAAAAGAGGGCCTCCAGGGCTGACATAGATCTCATCTTCATCCCATCCATCCCTTGGCTCTTGTAGGTGTGGTTTTAGTACAGTTTTTTAAAATAATATTTTAACATATGTTTGTTTTAATCTTTTAATTCTTTTTTCAACTGCTACAATAATTTGGAAGCTGCCCAGACTGACCTTGTAGGGGAGATGAGCAGTACATAAATTTAATAAATAACCAAAAGACATTCTAAACCATCCTGGGAATGAAGTAGAAAATTCTATTTCATAAAAAAGAAAAGTTTTGAAAAATTGAAGGACAAATTTCATCCTGGTATTATTGTTGCTCTCATCATGAGAAGAATTATAATAACAACAACAATAGAGCCCTTATGCATTGTTTTGCACGGCAGTTACTTTGGTTATGCCCTTCTTTTGCATAAATAACGCCGACTTTCAGGCATACATACTTACTCTATGTACACAATTTTAAGATGATTAAAATACTGTATTATTATTGTTTAAAGATTTTTTTTTTTTAGCATCGCACGGTTTATATGTGCAGCTGATGTAAGTAACCATTTTGTCAATGTTAAAAGGTTGGTTGATTGTCTGGGGTTTTTTGGGGGGGTGGGGGGGTTGAGAAAAAGTGGGGAAAAGGCTGAACTCCAAAGTCTTTTAACAAGGATTATTTTTTATGCTTGCCTCTTCCAAGTATTTAACAAACCATTCTTCTCAGTAAGTAAAGCCTTAGGGTAATTGGGTTTGAAAGGCACAGGAGTGGGTGTATGCATGGATTTATAATGAAAAACTAAGTACTAACCTTGTTAGGGTCTCTTTTTTTTGTATCAGGCATAAAGTGAATTAGATACCCAGTATTGATAAATTAGAGAAGAAAATGTATTTAGATAGCAACCAGATAGCACTCAAGTAAAAAAAAAGACATGGCAACAGGCTTGTTATTGGTAGTTTGTGATTGATTTTTGGAGGAGTAAAGACAGCTTGGCCTTCTAAGGTTTTATTTGTTAAGGGGCTGGCACGTGGCCCAAACTAGACACAAATACAACAATTCCAGAACCAAGCCATTTTTTTTCTTTTCTTCCCCTCCCAAGAAGAAGTCATAGGTTGTGACTAATGTAAACTGAGCTGACTTCATTTGGGCTAATGGAGAATGGAACGTAATTGTCTGATACATTAGACTCCTTATCTCTATGAAACTCTCTCAACTCATATCATTATAATAAGACAATTACACTTACACTAGGCTGAATAATAGGCCAAGATGTCCAGCAATGAATAATTGTAATTGATTATAGCTCATTATATTCTGAAATAATTTCAAGCAGCTTTGTTAGTCTGGAGAAGAACTGAAGCAGCTTCAGCTTGTTGACTGAGACACATTTGCTTGTTAGATGAATGGCACTTAAGAGTACCTTTGCTTCCAGGTGTACCTTTGTTGCCTTTGATCTAAATCTTCATAGTTTATTGCTTGTAAATGCCCAAACATCTACAGGTGCTGACAATATGTAGTACCATAGATGTAAAACTAATTTGTAAAACTAACTAAGGCTTTTTAGCCCAAATATCCTTTGCAACCCTATTATTCTATGTTCTATTTTTCTTCAGACCATCTACTTAGGACATCTTCTTTCTGCTTAACTGATTTTAACTTAAAGCTTAGTGGGAGTGCACCACTCAAAGTACTTTTGTAACAAAGCTGAACCAAAAAGACTACAGAAAACAAAACAAAAAAACAATATTCAAAAAGCCTTCGTTCTGGAAGGTTAGTTTAAAAAAGAGGTGCTGTTAAGCAAATAGTTATCATAAATTAGGGATACAAATAGATTTGCTATGAATTTTGCTCAAGATGATTTTAAAAACAGTTGAAGGCCCATAGCAGTATTATATGATCCAACACAATTCTTTTCTATGAAAAGAAATAAAAATTCAAACAGACAACAACTGGATGTGTTCTCTAAACTAGTTCCTCATACTTTGATCTCTAAATAAATATATTTTATTTTAAATTTTATTAAAAATGGGTTGGGGAAGTCAGATCTAAAGATTTCCTAAAAATCCACCCCAAATTGACAAGAATCAAACAAAACTTACAAAGGAGGATGAACAACAATGAGTAATTTTTAATATTATTTTAAGAGATTCTCCCTATTACTGCTATTATAGTATCAAAAGCAGAACTGTCAAATTATTTAGAGAGTAAATAGAGAAGAACATTTTTAATACATGAATGGTTATTTTAAAGGATTTTTTTCCTACGTTTTTATTTAAGAACTCAAAGCAACGTACATAGCACTCCCTATGTGAGGTAGGCTGAACGTTAAGAAAGTGATATGCCTAGAACCTATCAGGTTCTATGGTTGAGGGTGAACTAGAACCTGAGTCTTACTATTTGTAACTCCATACTATATATTTATATTGCATAAATTTCATTCATGCAGCCTCTTGATTCATCTTCAAGAACAGTGGTCCTCAACGTTTTTAGATTGGTGGGTACATTTGAAAGGTTAGATTTGTCATGGCGCTTTTGTGATTAGCTTTTCGGAAGGAAGGATTGCCTTTTGCCCGTTCATAAAATATTGCTTGTAGAAGACCTAACTGGTTTTAAAGCACTGATTTATTTGAATGCTATTATCCTCTCTTCTCCCTTATTCTTTACTGCTCTGCTTATCTTTGTGTTCTTATTAGATTAGAGTGTACACTTCCAAACACAGCACTGAGCTGTAACTGTCCATTGCATTTTGGAACATATTTGGTACCCAGAACCATCCTTGCTAATATATATAATGCTGGCAGGTGGTCATGGGCATATTAGCACCCCAGGAACCAGAGTAGAGTAGAGTAGAGTAGAGTAGAGTAGAGTAGAGTAGAGTAGAGTAGAGTAGAGTAGAGTAGAATGGGACCTTGGCGGTCTTCTAGTCCAACCCCCTGCTTAGGCATGAAAACCTACACCACTTCAGACAAATGGTTATCCAACATCTTCTTAAAAACTTCCAGCATTCAACTGGAGGCAAGTTGTTCCACTGATTAATTGTTCTAACTGTCAGGAAATTTCTCCTTAGTTCGAAGTTGCTCCTCTCCTTGATTAGTTTCCATCCATTGCTTCTTGTCCTACGCTCTGGTGCTTTGGGGATAGCTTGACTCCCTCTTCTATGTGGCAGCTCCTTGGAACATTTCTCTTTTGGGTGTTCTGACTCTACCGTATCAGTTTGTTTTCCTGTTGCCATGCTGTTTAGTATGACCTTGCTTTCATAACGCTTGTTTTGATTCAGCAATATCATTTCCTGTGGCTAGCTTACTGGAATTTAAGTTTGTTTGTTTTTTTAAAAAAATAGATTCAGCAAACTTGGCCCTGCTCTTGTAGTATACTTCTGAATTTTTAGGCAGGATATGGGAATTATTCTTCTATAATTGCTAATTTTTGAATTACATTACATCCTCTAACTTCTTATGTGGATTATTTCTGGGAACTTGTTTGTTCCTTCTTCTCGCTGTGCCCTTTGTAGTGCACAAGTCTCTGACAGCCCTTTCTGACCCATAGAGCAGAGCTGCATATAATGATCTTAGGACTCAAGATACATCCCAGTGATAGCTGTGCTTTAAAGACTTTGAATACAAGTCTTTCTAGGTCAGCTGCAGCACTCTGAAATAAGCCCCCAAACTGGTAACCATCAGTTTAAAACGTGGCTGTAGTTGATTATATGCTGCTAGCTGTATATTGACCCTAGTTTTCAGTGTCATAGGAGTAATTTAATTTTCCCTGTTCTCGTCAAGCAATGGACATAATTAAAGCCCCATCGACTGTGCTGCCTTTTCCTATAATCTGCCTTTTCGTGAATGTTCCAGCATGTACACCTATGAATTGTGGATACCCATATTTTGTGCATTAAATTATTAAAGTTTCAGAAAGTAGGATAAATAAGTCGAAGATAATGAGTTTCCCATGGACGTGTCAAATCCATTGGCTTGCTAAATATTGCTGCTGATAAGATTCCTTCTTCAAACAAAGTGGCTTCCTTTCCACCCCTTCCTTTATGGTTAGTTGTGTAGAAGGATCCCCAAGGAAAGTGAGGAAAAAATATGTGGCAACTGCAGCAAAGGTCTGCTGAGTTATACTCTCCCAATTTTGCTCTCTTCTGATCACAAGACCACTATCATCAACAGGCCTATAGGAGGCTTTGTTGTTTGTTAATATTATGTATTGTTGTAGCAAGATTTGAGTGTGTGTGTGTGTGTGTGTGTGTGTGTATGTATGTATGTATATGTGTATGTATGTATGTATAGTGTGTGTGTGTGTGTGTGTGTGTGTGTGTGCAGTCAGCAGCCTGCAATGTTGCATTCTAACCACTGCGCCACGTGTGTGTGTGTGTATTCATACCCAATGCATTTAGAGCTGTGGTGGCACAGCGGTTAGAATGCAGCATTGCAGGCTAACTCTGCTGACTGCCAGGAGTTCAATTCTGACCAGCTCAAGGTTGACTTGGCCTTCTGGCCTTTCAAACTCAGTAAAATGAGGACCCAGATTGTTGGGGGCAATATGCTGACTCTGTAAACTGCTTGGAGAGGGCTGTAAAGCACTGTGAAGAGGTATATACCATATTTTTCAGAGTAGAAGATGCACCAAGGTTTTGAAGAGGCAATTTTTTTAAAAAAGTAGGTAGTTAGATAGAGAGGGAGAGAAAGAAAGAGAAATACAGTAGGTAGGTAGGTAGGTAGAGTAGAGTAGTTAAGTAGGTAGTTAGGTAGGTAGGTAGGTAGGTAGGTAGGTAGGTAGGTAGATAAAGGGAGAGAGAGAGAGAGGGAGAGAGAGAGAGAGAAATACAGTAGGTAGGTAGGGAGAGAGAGTGTGTAGGTAGGTAGGTAGAGGGAGAGAGAGAGAGAAATAGAAATAGAGAGAGAGAGAGAAATACAGTAGATAGGTAGGGGGAGAGAGAGTAGGTAGGTAGAGGGATAGAGAGAGAAATAGAAAGAGAGAGAGAGAAATACAGTAGATAGGTAAGGAGAAAGAGAGAGTAGGTAGATAGGTAGGTAGTTAGAGGGGGAGAGAGAGAGAAAAAAATACAGTAGGTAGGTAGGGAGAGAGAGAGTAGTTAGGTAGGTAGATGTTTCCAGGTGTATTTATCCATGTGCTGGAGAAGGAAATAGCTGACAAATCTTAAGACTCTGTTTCTGCCGGCACAGCACTTGATCAATGTAATTCTCATCAGTTAAAGAGCTTTCCAAAAGGGGGGGGGGAGTTTTTGCACTCTGCAATCTTCTGAAAAACGGCCCATTTTTCGCAAAAAACGGGCCTGTTTTTTGTCAAAAAAATTGCATGCATAACCTTATGGAGGCTTGTAGAGTGCTGCTGGGGGCTTATTTCTGCCCTCTCCAGCCCCCAGGAGCTCTCTGAAAGCCTTCATAAGGCTATGCACGGCCATTTTGGTGAAGGGGGCAGGGCTTCAGTAGACAAAAAATGCTGTATTCGATGTATAATACGCACCCAGATTTTCAGCCTCTTTTTTGAGGAAAAAAGGTGTGTCTTATACTCCGAAAAATACGGTAAGTCTAAGTGCTATTGCTATTGGTATCTAGACATGAATATTTTTGTCCTGGTACTCATCGTTTGTTTAGTACTCAACACACAAGCTAGAACTTGTTGGTGTCAGCTGTCATGTGATTCATTACATTATTCCTTATGGGGAAATTTTTGGGGGGTACTCATTGTTTTTGGTACCCATCATGCCTCCCAAGAACCAATTAAGAATGAGTATCAAGGTACCATTGTACATTTTTTAAATTTTTTACCTGCTGCTCATTAAAAAATAAAAAAATAGCAAAAGAAATAATCATAGAGAAAGAAGATTTTAAAACAAACCAACATCTGTAAGAGTTAAGACATTTGTTATATAGTAGTGCTATTAGTAGTACTGTGGCAATAGTAATACACTTGTATAGAATGGTATAATATAGTATAGAAATACAAATAATAATAGAATATAACATAAAAATACAAAGACTTGCAAATAGAAATGGAGCAACCATGGCAAAAGAAATCAACATTATACCAATAGTAATAGGTGCCTTGGTACAATCCCAAAACAACTAGAGCACCATTGGACACCTTCAATATTCACAACTTTACCATCAGTCAATTGCAAAAGGCAGCTGTACTAGGAACAGCTTACACCTTACAACGATACCTCTAACACCATCAAATATCCACATCTCCCTATCCCAGTTCCTTGGGAAGCACTCGATAGGTAGACAAAAATGGTGGCTGATGTACCATAATAGTAGAGTATATTATAGAAAACATTGTATGACTAGAAACAGAACACGGCCTAAGACAATAGGCACAAAAAGAGCTTGCATATGCTGAATGTTTGTATGTTTCATTTTTGTATTTTTCAAAAATAAAACAGCTCCCCTAACCGTATGGGGAAATATAAAAATCCAATTACCAAGGGGGATGGAACCTTTGAGCTTGAGTCAATCAAATTGGCTGTCTTTTAAAAATAACCTGCAGTTCGGAGAAGTAATACTTTCTGATAATGTGTAGCTTTTCCACTAGTTTGCACTAATGTTTGTGGGGAAAATTGGTGCTTAGATGAGTGGAATTGATTAAAACAAGTTGACATATAGAGATGTAAGGTGAAAGTCTGTTAATCTTATCCCATACATTTGCAATGGGTAAGGGTTTTTTTTGGTTTTTGGTATTGGCCTTCCAAACTGCACCCTCCTCTTGGTTTATTTTATTTCCTATTGTATTGCTTTATGGCCTTTTAGGTGACTGAAGGAAACCAAGCACACCGAAGTAACCTGAGTCTCACTTGTTTGTCGTATTCCCTATGAATATGTATGCATTACATATAGAGACTTGAGATGCATTATCTACGAATATGCATGATTACATCATCTGTTAGTCTTCCCCACCTTTCTAAAATTAATAAATATGAGTACATCCCTTTGTTGGCTGGGAAACATCTCTCAATATTCTTTGTAGAGAATCCCACCAGCATATGGGGTCTAATGAAACACTGCAGTATGACTTCATTATTTGATTGCATGCTGCAGTTGATTCCACAGAAAACTGGTGTCAGAAGTGGGATTCCTAGTCTGTGAGCTGTGATAAGGGATGATAGCTGAGCTGGGCACCCTATCATCGTGGATAGTTAATGCTGAGTTTGATTCCATACCTTTTCCCCACTGCCATATAAGGGCACCATTTAGGAATGAGTGGAGGTAACAGTCTACAGTCTCTGTGATGGGCCCAGCCCTCTGGAATGACCTCCCCCCGGATATTAGGATTACCACCGACCTCCGCTCCTTCCGTTCAAAACTCAAGACCCACCTTTTTCAACTAGCAGGCCTGGCTCAACCATAGTTCCATTTTACTCCTCCTGGCAATTTTTATATTTGTAATCTCCATGGGGTATTTAATTTTAACTTATTTTAATATTTCTATGTTATAATAATGATGTATTGTGTTTTTTTATACCTCCTCCGCACAATGTGTAATTTTATATTATGTGTTTTATTTATTGTACGCCGCCCCGAGTCCCTTTGTGGAGAGGGAGCGGCTAACAAATTTAATAAATAAATAAATAAATAAATACATGTGACTGCCATTAAAGATATTTAACACAATGAGATAGGCACAATTTTAAAAAGGTTTTACTTCATCTGGTGTAACATTTTAATTGCTGACCAATAAACAGAGGCCATAGACCTTATATAGAGACTAGATTTGAACCTAAAAGCATTTATGGAGTATTGCCTTGCCAGAATATAATACAGGTAGTCCTTGATTTATGACCATAATTGAGCCCAACATTTATGTTGCTAAGTGACATACGTGTTAAGTGACTTTTGTTCCATTTTATGACCTTCCCTGCACAGTTGTTAAGTGAATCACTGCAGTTATTAAGTTAGTAAGACGGCTGTTAAGGGAACGTGGCTTCTCCACTGACTTTGCTTGGCAGAAAGTCACAACAGATTATCACATGACCCTGGGACATTGCAACAGTCATAAATATTGGTCAGTTGCCAAGTATCTGAATTTTGATCACATGATCATGGAGATGCTGCAAAGGTTATAAGTGTGAAAAGCGGTCATAAGTCACTTTTTTTAGTGCTGTTGTAACTTCCAACAATCACTAAATGAACTGTTATAAGCCAAGGACTACCTGTATTAAAATAATAAATAGATAGGAAATAAGATCATAGTTCTGGATGCAATCAAACCTCGTATTTAAAATAAAATTTTGGACCTACTGAAATAAAACAAACTAAGTACCAATGACTTAGGTTTTCAGTATGCAGAGCAGAGGTGGGCTCCTACCAGTTCAGACCGGTTTGACTGAGTAGGTAGTAATTCGGCCTGCCATGCCCCCAAACCAGTTCTATCGGCGGTGCCATAGGTGCTGCCATCTTGTTTTTTTGCTTCTGTGCATGTGCAGAAGCATTTTTTTTACAGTGCATGCACGCCAGGGGTGGATTCCTGCCAGTTCTAACCTCTTCTATAGAAGAGGTTCCACAAATCTACAGTGCCGTTTAGAACCCATTCCAGCTCCCTCCCGTCTGCATATCATCAAGATGAAGAGCGAGAGGAGGAATTCTGGGAGTTGAAGTCCACATGTCTTAAAGCTGTCAAGTTTGACCACCCCGAGGTTTTTTTTCTCTAAAAGGTTAGGGGTGCAAGGGTCTTATAACTTGACAGCTTTAAGACTTGTGTGCTTCAAATGCCAGAGTTCCTGAGCCAACATTTTTGTTGCTAAGCAAGAGCGTTGTTAAGTGAGTTTCACCACATTTTACAAGTTGGCCACGCCCACCCAGTCACATGGCTGGCAAGTCACTCCCGCCTGGTCACATGGCTAGCAAGCCACTCCCACCCAGTCAAGCCACTCCCACAAAGCAGGCCACACCTACAGACGAGGTTCTATAAGATTTTGAAAACCACCACTGATGCACGCATAGCGTACATCAAGGGCATGTACGTCCAAAGCACATCCCTGAGTAGCAGAAGCTGGAACTCATCCCTGATGCAGAGGAAAATAAGTTTAAATTCAACATACAGCATATTTCCTTTCAATCTACTGGATTAGAGGTGGTATTCAGCTGGTTTGGACTGGTTCAGGTGAACCGGTAACTCCGACGATCAGTTGATGCCACCCACCCTCCCCTGCACTATCCTGTCCTTTATTTCCTGCTTTATAGCTCATCTCAATTGCGTGGCACAGATGATTCCGTCCCCCCCCCCGCCCGCCGCCTCGCTGTTCTACGTACCGTTGCTGACTTGGAAGATAAGCAGCTGAGCTTCAAAATGCTCCATTTTCAGCACTGCATGCATGTGCTTTAGGCGCAAAGTGCACACTCACCTAACCGGTTGTTAAACTGGCAACATCCCACCACTGCACAGGGTTTATATTTGAATAATGTCAGCCGAAGATTTTTTTGGCATATTCATGTAATCAATTATATATTCTCATTTCTACTGGCAAATTATTTTATGACCTATCTGAATATTTTTAGAAGCTGTAGATAGGTGCATACCTCTGCAAATGTGCATGTGTGGAAAAGTTACTACTATTGAAGTGTAATTGGACAATTCTGGAGGTAAAATCATAAGTTGTCGAGAGGATGTATGCTAACACAAGATTGTGATACTTATCAGAATTATAATACAATAAGCAAAGACTGTCATTTCTGCAAATATTGCAGTCATATTTTCTAAATTAATGTAGCTGGGCTTTTTTAATCAACTGTATAAGATAACTTTAATTTTATTTATTTGTTCACTTTAAAAGGAAAAAGAAAAGCTGTAAGTTTGTGTATGATAAAAATTACAGGAAAAAAAAAAAGCTCTAAACCTTAAGAGATGATGACTGATACAGAATTGCAGATTGTGCCTGAAAATTCAAAGTTGTGTCATAGGCCAACAAATCCAACCCTCTTAATTCTTATCAGCAGTAGCAGATTTTCACAAAAAAGTTCCATCTGCCAAGAAGAATTTGGTCAACTTCCAACTGTGAATAAATTCATTGAATAGTCTTACAGTTTCTCATTAGACATAAATGCCATCAGATATTTTGGGGTGTTTTCATGGCAGCCAAGCTTTCTATATTTAAAATAGGGCAAGGCAGCCTATAGTTGCAGGTTGTATGCACACCCAGCTTGGTTTTTACACCTTCGACAGCCTTCCCTGGTTGGCCTAATGAAATTCAGTAGCAAGCTACCAAATCATGGTGTCATTATTATTTTAAAAAAACCCATTTTTTATTGAAAATAATTTTAGGCTAAAATTTGCTTGCTGTTTTCATAGTATCATACCCCATGCACTGAAAATATGTAAAACTTTCAGGAGAACAGGTTATATTTCTCTCACATTGGGATGGAGTAGAAATAGGATAAATAAGCTGTACTTATTTATTGTTAGCAGATGTGTGAGAGCCTTTCCTCCTTTGATCCTGTATACTGCACATGCACAGTCTAGTGGGAAAACCTGTACACAATTAACTAGTTGGAGGAAGGTGATCCTCCTTGATTAAGTTGAGAAAATAGAGATGAAGTACCTGATGTGATAGGAATCCCAGGCACATACCTGGGAAGAAGGAATATAAATGTATGCTTACAAATATACATATTCATGCAAGCTTGCTCATCTCTTTAATATGAGTTATCAGAAACCTGATATACAGTGCAATTGTTGGCATTTATAGATGAATATTAATAATAAATCAGATATTTTAACCTAAATCCCATTGATGATTCCAGGATAGTTAACAAAAAATTACAATGATTCTCAACCAAGATCACTTAGGACCAAGGAAGAGTCTACAACTGATAGCTGAGACAACAAAAGCAATAGCACTTAGACTTATATACCAGTTCACAGTGCTTTACTTAAGTAGTTTACAGACTCAGCATATTGCCCTAAACCAACGATGGTGAACGTTTTTTGGCTCGCATGCCATAACTGGGGGGAGCGCAGTGGGTTCGTGTGCAGGCGTGCTGCACCCATAATGCAATGTGTGACCCCACAGTGCGCATGCGTGACCCCACAGTGCACTTGCGTGCACTACAGGCGTGACCCCCCCATTTTTGCATGCTTTTTTCGCCCTCCCCAGGCTCCAGAGGCTTTATAGGAGCATGGGGAGGGCGAAAACAGCCTCCCCTACCCCCCGGGAAGCCCTCCAGAGAGCTCAAAACGACCCTCCGACTGGCTCGGAGGGTCGTTTTGAGTGCGCCGAAGGCTTCAGGGAAGCCTCTTGACGGTCCCTGAAGCTTTCGGAGTGCTTAAAACGACCCTCCGAGCAAACCAGAAGTGACTTCTGGTTTGCTCGGAGGGTCATTTTGAGTGCTCCAAAGGCTTCAGGGAAGTTCCCAAACTTCCGGTTTGCCCATAGGGCCATTTTTTGTGCTCTGGAGGCTCCAGGGACGCTCATGAAGCCTCTGGAGGGCCTCCAGGGGGGGGGGGTTGGGGGCAGGGGGGTCTTTTCACCCTCCCCAGGCTCCTATAAAGCCTCTGGAGCCTGGTGTGTGTGAAAAATGGCTTTAAAAAAGGGTGAACTTAGCTGGCCAGCGCGCGCATGTGCGCTGGTCAACTGACAGGGCAGCGCCTCACATGCCCTGACAAATAGCTCCACTTGCCACCTGTGGCACACATGCCATAGATTTGCCATCACTGCCCTAAACAATCTGTGGCCCTCATTTTATTGACCTCAGAAGAATGGAAAACTGGAGATCACTTCTGGTCACTGAAGGTGACCGACATTGTTGTCCGCTGTTCGTCTCTCTGGTGGGCTCCTTTTAGGAGCACAGGGGGTCTTGGAGGGGCCACCTGCCGCAGGGTGGCTTGCTGGAACCCCCTGGATTCAGCAGCAGCCGGCAGGGGTGTTTCCACCCTCGCCCCAGGAGCCGGGAATGGAGGGGGGGATTGGAACAGCATTTGGCTGTCTGCCCTTTTGCTGAATGGGCTCCGGGAGGAAGGAGTTAATTAAGGAGGAGCGGCTGGAATGCGGGTGGTGAGAGATCCATCCTAATCTCCTTAATTATCGTTAATGGATAAGCAGCAGACTATTGTAAGTTCGTGTTCAATCTATTTGAAGCTGGAAGATTAGAGGGGGGTTTCTCTTTCTCTTTACCTCCCTCGGATAAAGCAGCATTTGAATTATCTCTCTCTATATCGGAATGGAGAGAGAATAAAGGATGACTTGTCACCAGTATTAACTATGTGAGAAAGATTCATTTCACAACTGCAAGAGGTGATTGCTGAGCTGTTTTCTTAAAGGAAAAAAAACTTTATGGAAATCTTTGTTCTTCTCCCTGTGAAAGGAGGAGCCAAGATGGTTCCCCTCCGTCTTCGTTTTTGTACTTACAAATGAAGTCTGCCTTTTGAAACCACTTTTGAAAAAATCTCTGGCATTGTATTATTACCCCCCCCCCTGAAGGACCCCTGGACCTCTCCTGTTATATGGTCTTCCTGGATTTTGATTATTTGATTTTCCCTTTTCTGGTTTGCCTCCGTGCCTTGGAACTGTGATGGAGAACTAACTTTTCACTTTCAGATTTGCCTGCCTCCTTGGATCGGCACAGCTGCGCACTCCACTGACACCATTTCTTTTGTAAAAGATTTATACCATCTCTGAACTCAGATAAATGGGGCCCAAAAAAACCACCAACGGGCAAGTCATTCTCGGCTCCCACATCTGCCACTTCCAGCCCAAGTATGCATCAGATGAAAATTACTTCATTGTTACAACAAGAAGAGACAGGAGAGAACTCAAAGACTTATCCGTTACCCAAATGTTTCAGAAAATTATAAGGGGTCAAAATGAGTTGAAAAAGGAGGTGACAGACCTCAAAGAAGAACTCAGAGGTGTACAACACCATATAACAGAAAACAAACAAAGAATTAATGTGTTGGAAGAGGGGGAGGCTGGGATGGGGGAGGAGGTTAAGGCAGTCCGGAAGGGGAATTTAGAATTGGAAAATTTTATGGCAAAGATAGAACTTGAAAGAATGTCCTTTTTTCTCAGATTCCAGAACCTACCAGAGACAGAAAATGAAGATCTTAAGGATATTATGAGTACAATTTTAGCAGAATATATGAAGAGAGACAAAGAACAGTTGTGGTGGGATATGGATCTGGTTTACAGGATTAATTCAGCATATGCTAGAACACATAATGTTCCAAGGAAGGTACATGTTAAATTTCTTAGGAAGACCACGAGGGATGAGGTGCTAGGGGCTCAAAGGGGGGGACCACTAAAATATAAAGACAAAGAAATTACCATTCTTAAGCAAATTCCCCCAAAAAATAAGAGAGAAAAGGAGGAAGTACTCCTCCTTATCAAAGAAATTATATAATAAAGGAGTTTGGTTTAGATGGTTATTGCCAGAGGGATTGTTGATCTTTTGGGAGGGAAACGGAATTAGAATTAATACAGTGGGGGAGGCAGAAGCCTTCATTAAAAAACATAGTTCTCTCCTAGAGGACGAAAATATGGGAGGTAGTGAAAAAGTTAGTAATGTACAAGATATGAAGGAAGGAGGGGCTGTGGCTCCATCTGGGGACAGGGAGGAGGGAGCAATATCAAAAAGGCTCAGGCCACAAAAATAAATGCATTTGAAATATTATTGTAATTGCTGATATACTAGAAAGTGACAAAAAAGAGATGATTGAACACATGGTTAATATAATGTAGAACAAGATTCTGTTTTTGCTTGTCTTTTATATGTTGTCTTTAACATTGTAAAAATTGTGAGATTTGGAGGCATTTCTACCACTAGCACGGGAGCTGCCAAAATTTTCTATGTACCCTTTTACCTTTCCCCATAAATGTTTGAAAGCCAATAAAATTCTTTTAAAAAAAAAGGAGGATGGAAAGCTGACTCAATGTTGAGCCGATCAAAGTCAAACTGATGGAAGTTTGCAGAGTTAGCCTGCTACACTGCATTGTAACCACTGAGCCACCATGGCTCTTAGACAATATAATTGATTTCCTGAAATCGTCCAAATTATAACTTCCAGAATTGTGCAGATTTTCACATTCTAACACGTGATGCTCCTTTATCAAGTAAAACCAGATAGATCACCGTGATTTCAGCAGATTGTCCCATTAATCATATGCATGCATATTCCACATCTGTCACTTTTGCATATAGTAAATAGCTGTGAGGCCCCAGGCACACATTTTTTAGGGATTCTAGCCAAACAATTGAAATATCCATTCTCCTTAAGGGTTCTGGCTGGTTCCTTTCCAGCAGACATTCATGATTCAGTAATTGGCTGAAGGCCACCCTACATGCAGAGAGCCAAATCATAATTAACTGTAGTGATAGCATCATTAGGGCTGTAAATCCAATACAATTCTCTTATGTTTATAGAGGTATTCTTGGATTGACAATTGTGTTCATATTGTGAGTAGATCTTTCCTCTGAAAGTCTGCTGTTGCCCTTCAAATGGTCGCAAACTATGTAAATCATGGTAATTATGATAAAAGAAATATCTACGATGAGTTTGGACCAGAGGCCTGTATGACGCTAGGCAATCATTTATTTATTGGCTTATAATGCTCCTAAATCACCAGAACATAAATGGATATTCTAGTACACTTCCATAAATATTTTTTTAAGCGGAAATGTTTAAAATATTTATTCTACAAAATTCTTACAAAAGAATCACATTACAAAACATTCTGTTACAAAACAGAATCTGAATAGAGCTGGAAGGGACCTTGGAGGTCTACTAGTCCAGCCCCCTGCTCAAGCAGGAGATCCTATACCATTTCAGACAAGTGAGTGTCCAGTCTCTTCTTAAAAACCTCCAATGCTGAAGCACCCACAACTTCTGAAATCAAACTGTTCCACTGGTTAATTGTCCTCATTATTCGGAAGTTTCTCCTTAATTCCAGGTTGCTTCGGTCCTTTATTAATTTCCATCCATTGTTTCTTGTTCTGCTCTCTGGTGCTTTGGAAAATAAATTGACCCCCTCCTCTTCTTTGTGGCAGCCTCTCAAATACTGGAATACTGCTATCATGTCGCCCCTAATCCTTTTCTCTAGACTAACCCAAACCCAAATCCTACAACCGTTCTTCACGTTTTAGTCTCCAGGCCTTTAATCATCTTAGTTGCTCTTCTTTACACTTTTTCCAAAGTCTCAACATTTTTTTTTTTGTAATGTGGTGACCAAAACTGGATGCAGTATTCCAGGTATGGTCTTACTAAGGCTTTATAAAGCAGTAGTAATACTTCACGTGGTTTTGATTCTATGCCTCTGTTTATTCAACCATTGAGTACTGTTTGTAGCCAGTTACAAATCCATCTGGTGGTGATGCTGTTTACCTCACATTTTTTAAGATACTATGTCTACAGCATTTCTCTGGTCTACTAATTTAGTCACTTTGTCAAAGAATGAAATAAGATTGGTTTGACATGATCTATTTTTAACACTTTTAACAAATTTAATTCTGATGCAAATGTATTTCATGACTGGTATGCACATTTTGACAAAGCCAACTCAGAAACTGAGGCACCAGTCTCTCAAATGTTAGTGTCCTACTGACTAAAAATGTTTCTACAGATCAACGAATCAAAAATTGTCCATCTTCTATTTAAAATATAATTGACAATACCTAGCAAAATGGTGAGTCAATTTCCTGAAAAAGTTACAATTTTTCCAGAATCTGAGGAGATATACAGTACAAAGGCACCCCAAATCTTGGCACAATGTCTTTCATTAATATGTAGGCTACTTCTCTAGCCTTGTTTGTATGGCATGGAAAAGCCTCAACCCACCCAGAAAAAGTACACATAAAACCAAGAGATCTCTAAATCCCAGTTTCTGGGAAATTTTGGGGAAATCTATTTGCCACAAAGCACCTGGGAGCCCTGGAGAAGGACTCCCAAAGGAAGTTTCCATCCTGTCTTTGGGTTGTTTTGTGCACAACAGAGACAGGCTGTAGCAACCTGATTAACAACAGCATATGTGCCTTTTGCCAACATGTATCGAGGGACAAAATCAGTGAGCACTTTCTTTCCAAATAGCCCCATGAGCATGTAAAACTCCAAATGCATATTTTCTGTCTGTGTAGACATTAACGATCTTCCCTTTTGCCAACTGGAGGGCTTTTCCTCTGACAGGGCATGGGATTCTAACTACTGATCCCTCGTCCTACAATTCTACTGGCAGTTCCCCTGGCCTCCCACTCTCCCTGTCTAAGGGCCTCGGCGAGAAAAAAATGCATTTCTTCTTGCCCTTTGAAGTTCCTTCTTCTCTGAGATTTGAGCCCAATTAATATACGTTTTGTATGCTAATTGCACAAGTTCAGAGATGCCTTTCCTGGGGGCCCCTCTGTCTTCTGTAATTTTTGCCCCAATGTCATCTGCAGAGTGATCAATGATATCAATCATATTGATCATTCTCTTATTTTCTTCAACCTCGGGATCTAATTTGGTATATTGCCTAAAGGTCTGATAAATGCATTCTAGGAATTCCCCTGGATTTTCATCCTTTTTCTGTTGAATTTGATAGACCTTCCCTAAGTTCTTAACTTTTGTTTGAGTCCTAACAAAACCAAGGTCCAATAGTTTTGCAGCCAAATGGACTGAGGTTCCCAATCTGGTTCCTCCAGTAAACATGCCCAGTCCGGATCTTTTGCATGATCCTTCTGCAAAGCCTTATCCATGGCTCCCTTCACTGGCCTTCTTTCCTCTGGGGTTAATAAAATTTCCATCAGACTTTGTATTTCTGCCCAAGTAGGCTGGTGAGTTCAGAAAATGGATGCAAAAAGGACATGCATCTGATCTGGATTCTCTCTATAATTAGGAGTTTGATTTTTCCAATTATATAAATCAGCCATTGATAATGGAGCATACACCCACACCTTACGTAGCTCCCCCTCAGCTCCTGGCAATACAATTTCCCTTAGGGGCAATTGGAGTTCTGTCTCAACTGCTCCCTTGGACCAGGTTTGTGATCCAGTTGATCTGTCCCTTCGGGAACCTTTTTGGTTTTCTTCATCCTGGCCCCACCTACTGGGACCATTTGTTCTTCCTGACTGGCATCTGATTCCTCCTTTTGTCTCCCTGGTCTCCTACCCCTTCAGTGTCAACCACTTCATGTCAAGGATACACAGGTGGAGGGCACTGATGTCAGAGACTCTCTCTCTCTCTCTCTCTCTCTCTCTCTCTCTCTCTCTCTCTCTCTCTCTCTCTCTCTCTCTCTCTCTCTCTCTCTCTCTCTCTCTCTCTCTCTTTTAAAATAAACTTAAACATATCAACAAAGACAAATCTGCAAGTTAAAAGAGCACAGGAACTAAACATTCCGTTGAGACTCTCCTTTTCTTTTCTTTTTCTTTTTTTCTCTTTCCTCCTGAAGGTTTGTTACCCATCCTGGTAACTGACTATATCTCAGGGTTTTCCTAAGAGTGTTGTATTCTGTCCAAGCAGGACTACACACCTTACAACTCTTTTTTTTTGGTTCTTCTTAAGCACTAGATTGTTAATACCTGTCTCTGCTCTGGGGTGTTCAGTGTCTTCTCTTTTCTAGTTTGGATCTCCCAGAAAGCGCTGGCATATTTTTTAAAGATGTTTGTTCACACATTGTTTGCATTCGGCCAGGTTTCTAGCTTGGATCTCCCATTCAGACAGGCTTTACCTTTTTATTACCTGCTCTTAAGTATTTGGTAATATGGCCTTGAATTGCTTGTGCAATGGGGCGAGGATAACTTCACTGCCTGAGACGAATAGGCACTGCCAGAGGCTTTACTTGAATGACCAATGGTGTATGGTGAGCTGCATGTCCTGGCAGATTATCTTCTGCCCATAATCACTGCACTTCAAACTCCTGCCAGGTATAGAGGACTTGAACTTCTTGAGCCACAATTTTCACAGAATTTCTTTAAGTCTCCTGGATTGGCCTTAAGGTCTCCATAATCTCCACTAAAACCTTTCTTAAAATTCCTCAACATGCATTGAAGAGGTGTCCGAGGGGCACTTCCTCCACCACCCACTTTTCTAAGACACTGCCACTGACCTGCAGTGCTGGACGTTCCAACGGTCACCAACAGGAACTGCAATGGCTTACTCACCCACACAACTCTTGGGTCATGTTAGGATGCGCCGATCCTGGACCCGGGGGGGGGGTGATCAGGCCCCCTCTTCCACTCTCAAACGAGTGGGGCTACAATTTCTCAATATCACAATAGTTGCCTGCAGGCGTCTTCTTTTCAGCCGGCATTGTTTATTGACTTATCTTGATTCTGTTCAGGTTCTTGGATCAGTCGGTTGTCCACCGAATACCCCTGCGGTGCCGTATGCCTCCTTCCAGAGAAACCCTCCGTGGCACCTGAAGGTTGAGTGTGATGACCTCAATTGGGCAACAGTTGGTCCGTGCCATCCTCAGCAAAATATTGCTCCAAGTCCCAGTGGAGTCACCATAAAATGTTGCAGAAAATTAAGGGACTCAGACTTTGGAACCAAAAGAAGTAGTCTTTATTTGCACAAAGGTTCAGAGCAAGATAGCCAAAGCAGATATCTAAACATCTGAACATCTTTCTTATAGAAAAGCATGTACTTATATATTCTTTAAAAGCAGCAAAACACGGAAATTAGCTTTGGTTGGTTACATGAGTCATAGCCCCTGTTACCATGCTAAAGAAGCTAAATATATTTTCCTCCTTTCATAGATCGAGGTCACAGGTGACTTGCAAAGAAGCATCTAAGTTATAGGCAGTACATTTGGAGTTACTTTAGCTGAACTTGAGGCAGGTGTGAATTTGAGGTTTGACATTTAAATTTCTTGTTCTTCTACAAGTCTTAAAAGTTATTACATCTTTCTGTCTTGCATCATTTCATGTCTTGTCTCACTCTTATGTCCTGCTTTACTTTATGTCCTGCCTCACTATTGCAAATACATACTAATCTGCCTTTACAGTTGTTATAAAACTACATCAGTGCACCAAAGGAAATTTTAAAAATAGAAAAGCTGGTAGGGTGGTGAAAGAAAATTATGTTTTTGCTGAGTGTCCAACTCTTAAAAACAAGTGTCTAAATTCATGTCTAGCAGGTATTCTGAGCATTTTATTATTGATGCTCAGAATTATTATATTTCAAGGAACACAATAATATAAGTCAAAATAATATTTCAATATTTCAAGTAACCTCCTTGAAACAGAGACTACAGAGTAGTGAAGGAATATTCCTGCTTCTGCACAATAGCCAATCAAAAAGCAGGGATGTGCCTAAAGCAGTGTTTTTCAACTTCAGCAATATTAAGATGTCTGAACTTCAACTCCCAGAAGTCCTCAGCCAACATATTAGAACCAGCTTTGAACAGTCTGTTAAGCTAGGAATTCTGGGAGTTGAAGTTCAAACATCTTAAAACGGTCAAGATCGATAAACTCTGGACTACACTATTAATAATCATAGCTGTGATTCGACATCTACAGTTACAGAGATTCCTGAACACTTTACAGGTGACACTCGAAAAATTAGAATATTGTGAGACGACTTCCGGTCCCCGAAGGCGACGGACGTTCACGTCCGCTGCTCGTCTTCTCGGTGGGCTCCTTTTAGGAGCACAGGGGGGCTTCATATTACTTGGCTTGGAGCTGTATGGGAAGACTAATGTTCTCTTCTGGGCTTGCTTGCCTCACGATCTCTCCCGGTTGTGTTTTTCCACAGCAGCCATTTCTTTGTAAAGACTTATAGCTATCTCTGAACTTAATATGGGTCCTAAAAAATTAACACCTGGTAAGGCATCTTCAGCCCCGACATCCTCTACGTCCAGCCTGATTACTCAACAGACACAACTGGTTCCATTTCTACAACCTAAAACAACTGAAGAGAGTTCAAAGGATTTATCTGTTGCTCAGATGTTTCAAACTATTATAAAGGGACAGGATGAACTGAAAAAACAACTGGCAGATTTAAATGATCAGCTCAGAGAAACGCAACAACAAGCAACACAAAATAAACAGAGAATAGGTGTGCTGGAGGAGGGCACAACTTGGCTGAGGGAAGAGGTTAAGACAATTCAGAAGGGGAATATAAAATTTGAAAATCACATGATAAAGGTGGAATTTGAAAGAATGTCTTTTTTTCTTAGATTCCAAAACTTGCCAGAAACAGAGAATGAAGATCTCAAGGAGATCATGACCACAATTTTAGCAGAATACATTAAAAGAGATAAACAACAGCTATGGCGGGATATTGATTTGATTTATAGGATCAACTCAGCATACGCTAGAACACACAATGTCCCAAGGGAAATACATGTTAAATTTCTTAGAAAGACTACAAGAGATGAGGTCTTAGGAGCTCAAAGGGTGGGACCATTAAAATATAAAGACAAAGAAATAGCCATTCTTAAACAAATTACGAAGAAAGTAAGAGATAAGAGGAAGAAATATTCCTCTTTATCAAAGAAATTATATAATAAAGGAATTTGGTTTAAATGGTTATTGCCAGAAGGAATGCTGATTTTCTGGGAGGGCAGCAGAATTAGAATCAATACAGTTGTGGAGGCAGAGGCCTTCATTAAAAAACACAGTGCCCTCCTAGATGAAACAGGGGACAGTACACAAGATATGAAGGAGGGAGGGGCCGTGGCTCTGCCAGCAGACAGGGGGGAGGATGCAACAGTGAAAAGACTCAAGTCACAAAAATGAGGCTGAAACATTATTGCAATTGTTGTTATAATGTAATTGTTGGAAGTGACACAAAAGATTATTGAATATACTGATGATATAATGTAAAACCAAAAGCTGCCAATGTTTATTCAAATCTTGATGTTTTTTTTCTTCTTTTCTGTAAAAGTTGTGAGATTTGGGGGGATTTCTACCTTTCGCATGATGTAGCTGTCAAAATTTTCTATACCTATTTATCCTTTTCCTAAAAATATTTGTAAAAACCAATAAATTTTTTCAAAAAAGAAAAAGAAAAACTAGAATGTCGTGCAAAAGTTCATTTATTTCAGTAATGCAACTTAAAAGGTGAAACTAATATATGAGATAGACTCATTACATGCAAAGCAAGATAGTTCAAGCTGTGATTTGTCATAATTGTGATGATTATGGCTTATAGCTCCTGAAAACCCCAAATCCGCAATCTCAGAAAATTAGAATTTTGTGGAAAGGTGCAATATTCTAGGCTCAAAGTGCCCCACTGTAATCAGCTAATTAAGCCATAAAACCTGCAAAGGGTTCCTGAGCCTTTAAATGGTCTTTCAGTCTGGTTCAGTAGGAATCACAATCATGGGAAAGACTGCTGACCTGACAGTTGTGCAGAAAACCATCACTGACACCCTCCATAAGGAGGGAAAGCCTCAAAAGGCAATTGCAAAAGAAGTTGGATGTTCCCAAAGTGCTGTATCAAAGCACATTAATAGAAAGCTATGTGGAAGGGGAAAGTGTGGAAGAAAAAGGTGCACAAGCAGCAGGGGTGACCACAGCCTGGACAGGATTGTCAGGAAAAGGCCATTCAAAAGTGTGAAGACTTTCACAAGGAGTGGACTGAGGCTGGAGTCAGTGCATCAAGAGCCACCACATAGAGACGGATCCTGGACATGCACTTCAAATATCGTATTCCTCTTGTCAAGCCACTCCTGAACAACAAACAATGCCAGAAGCGTCTTACCTGGGCTAAAGAAAAACAGACCTGGTCTGTTGCTCAGTGGTCCAAAGGCCTCTTTTCTGATGAGATCACCTTTTGCATCTCATTTGAAAACCAAAGACCCAGAGTATGGAGGAAAAATGGAGAGGCACACACTGCAAGATGCTTGAAGTCCAGTATGAAGTTTCCACTGTGAAGTCTGTGTTGATTTGGGGAGCCATGTCATCTGCTGGTGTTGGTCCACTGTGCTTGATTAAGTCCAGGCTCAACGCATCCGTCTACCAGGAGATTTTGGAGCACTTCATGCTCCCTTCCACAGATGAGCTTTATGGGGACGCTGACTTCATTTTCCATCAGGACTTGGCACCTGCCCACACTGTCAAAAGCACCAAAACCTGGTTCAATGACTGTGGGATTACTGTGCTTGATTGGCCAGCAAACTCGCATTTCCAAGAGAAAGATGAGAGACATGAGACCGAACAATGCAGAAGAGCTGAAGGCCGCTATTGAAGCATCCTGGTCTTCCATAACACCTCAGCAGTGCCACAGGCTGATAGCTTCCGTGCTACGCCACAGTATTTGCTGCAAAAGGGGCCCAAACCAAGTACTGAGTACATATGCATGCTCATACTTTTTAGAGGTCCAATACTGTTCTATGCACAATCCTTGTTTTATTGATTGCATGTAATATTCTAATTTTCTGAGATGGTGGATTTGGGGTTTTCATGAGCTGTAAGCCATAATCATCGCAATTATGACAAATCACGGCTTGAACTATCTTGCTTTGCATGTAATGAGTCTTTCTCATCTATTAGTTTCACCTTTTAAGTTGCATTACTGAAATAAATGAACTTTTGCACGATATTCTAATTTTCCAAGTTTCACCTGTATTTGTGCTTAATAGCAACTCTGTCTAAAGCTCTTAATTTCATAGATCCTAGAACAGGAGTACCTTGGTCTTCTTTCTGCCTGGCACTTGGAATTGGGACCGTACAGGCCTCCCAGTTTCCTTCTGGCATCCCCTAAGGATTTTAGCTGACAGCATTGCCTCAAGCATTTGCTTCAGACTTCCACAGTGAGCTGCCATTTTGATAGTAGCAAGCAACATCAGAATTAACTTCCATTTAATCCTGCTTTGTTTGTGTTTATGGTCTCTCTTAGAAAAGTTCTAGGGAAGAAAAGTTTTTTTTAATATGTAATCAGGGCTGGGAAAAAATCCAGATAACTGTTAGATGGCAGCAAAGAGTCAGCTTTTTCTGTCTTACCTGATATCTTAATAGTTATTCAAAAGCCTTGTTCTAGTACAGTCATTTTAAGGATAGCCTTTATTTCAGATGATGGAAAGGAAAGGGTTGCTATCAGTGGTGGGTTTCCTTTTTTCCCCCCTACCAGTTCTCTCGTACATGCGCAGAAGTGTCTGGGTGGATGGGCGGAGCCTCCCGCCACCGCTACTACCCGTTTGCCCGATCCAGGCCGAACCGGGAGCAACCGACCTCTGGTTGCTATGTACAAAATGGAGCAGAACTGCAGGTGTCAAAGTAGTCACACAGAACATAATCCTCCAGGAGAGGACTATATCCAGATAAAAGTTTCAACCAGTTACAAGCAAACCATTTTTTTTTAAAAAAGAGCTATCTATGGCAATGTTCAATTTTCCAGATGTTAACTGTGGAGACTCCGTGTATCTGTCAAGCATTCCTGTTCCATTGAGTTGATGACAACAAATGTTCCAGAAATATTCGGTTTATCTTTTGACTCTCCATGGAAAATGAATTTACATCTACCAGTTTCTACAACTTGTATTGTCTCTGAGGTTTTAATTTAAACACAAATAGCCTGCAATATTGTAGATGGCTTTTTTGTTGGCATTATTATTATTCCCAACATTTGGTCATTAATATTCCAGATACATAGGGGTCCTTGTGCCTTAAAACACATCAGTAATAGAAGTGCTCATTTCAAAAACAACGAAGTCAGTTGATGCCACAACTTGCTTTTTCATTGTGTCAAAGGGCAGGAGGGGGAAGTGTAAAGGGGATATCTCTTAGCAGAGGTATAAACTGAACTGAAGCTTCTAGACCCTATGGTACACCTTAGTATTCTTCGTGCAAAGAGCTCATTACCTACCACCGACTATCAGCTGAAAGTGTGAGCAATCTTGTGCGTGGAGAACAACCTTTGGCTCCTGAGTGACACACGAAGGGTTGCAGGCCCAATAATGGGGGCAGAAAGACTGGGGCAGACAAAAGGGTGGGGTCAAGAGATTTCACTCAAATTAAGATACTGCTTGCTGTTGATTTAACTATTTCCTCCTACTGTGCCATTACATTTGGCAATGAACTGGTTGCTGTGGCAAGGGTCCAAGAAATGGAAATAATCTCAGATACAATGCAGCAGTTCAGGAATTTCTCTTTCCCTAGACATAGATAAGAATTTGGGGGCACAAGGCTATATTTATCCAGCTTCCAGGCATAAAATGGGCAGGAGAGAAGAAATAATTGCCTTATGTAGAGATTTTGACTGGCAGTTGTTTTGAGGCCTCTCCAATGCAGATCAAGGTGTCTTATGCAATTTGGGCTGTATCAGCATGAAAATTCCACTCACTTTTAAGGCAGTTTATTTTTTAAATTACTGCCCAATATAGCAGAAATGTTTCTTTTTAAATATATATATATATTATATATATATAAGAAATATATATATTTCTTTTTAAATATATATATATATATATATATATATATATATATATATATGTGTGTGTGTGTGTGTGTGTGTGTGTGTGTGTGTGTGTGTGTGTATGTATGTATATATATATATATATATATATATATATATATATATATATATATATATATATATATATATATATATATATATATATATGTATATATATATATATTGTTTTATCGTTGGGAATAAAATACAAAACTGGAGAAAGAAAACCAGAAAAATACATCCAACAGTAACAACAACAATTAAAGAAAAAACTGTCCCAAAAGGGGAGGAAATGACCCCAAATACCCAACATTAAACATTTTAAAAAACCACCTTTCCTGGATGCTGAACAACCCCACCCCCCGATAAATTCTCCTCCCCTTACAAAATGAGTTTGCAAATAGTTATAAATGTTCTCATCCTTATTTAATAAGAAAGATATATAAACAAATATTTCACATGAGGAGGTCTCTGTCTAACAATCAAATACCCAACATCCAATTTTTAAAATATTTTTTTTCACTTTTTATATGTATTAGATGTTTCCTAAATTCAAGTTGAAATCCCATGCATAATTATCTGGAAATGCAGCCCATTAAATAGAGGCGCTCTGTCAAAGGGTTTTGTTGTTATTTTGTTCCCATGCGTTGGAAACTTTTAGGCCTTGGCCAGCTTTTAGTACTTTACAGTAAACCACTTCATACTGATCAATTGTAATTTACTCTGGTAAGTTTTCAGACAGATTTCTGAGAGGAACATGTGACTTTAAAAAGGCAGAGAGTAGGGAAAAAAACCTATGGATTTTTAAAAAAGAAACTTGCTTAGCTGAGCATGACATTTTGCTTTTTAAATATTAATTATCCTCTGGGCTTCTTCTTATTTACATTCTTAAGTGTTTGCTTGAGACATAAATGGCACTAAATTGTCTTGAGGTAGCCACAGAGCAGTTTTGTTAGATAAAAACTTCTTGAAGCTGGTAATTTTTGGCAATTAATATTATGAATGCTAATAGCTTTGGGGCCTCTGGGAAGAAGCTTATCTCTGTAAAACGAAAGAAAATGTCAAAATGGTAGGCCTGCTGAGAGCATCACTTCTGGGAGAGAAAGAGGTGGCAAATGTTAAAATTACCATATTTATGGCCAATGTAGAATTTTTAAGGTTTGAATGGGTCGCTGCCTTGCTCATAAACAGAACCTACTGTAAAAACTGAAGTATATACATATACATACACTCGTACCCACACACACATTCAAATAGTAGTGTTTTTAAAAATATATATAATTTCGCTTGCTTTTTTAAAAAAAATTCTAGATGCGGTGAGACAAATTTGGTTTAAAACGAACCAGAATTTCATGTCACAAGGGGTGGGTGGGTGGGAATTATTAATATAAGGCATTACAAGACGGAAAGAAAAAAAGGAGGATTGGATTTACCTGATTTAAAATTGTATTTTGTAACTTCTTGTTTGGTTTGGATAAAAGAGCAGGTGCTGATGAGAAATTGAGGTACGGGTATCTGTGGTACAACAAAGTCAAGGTTAATGTGGATTTTAATAGAAGTGCCATACTGATAATATGGAATGGACACAAACCCAGATTGTGTCCAAAAACATCTTTGTGGCTGTCAGAACAAGAAGTGTTTTATAGACAAGAAATCAGGGGTGGGTTCCTGCCAGTTCTAACCTCTTCTATAGAAGAGGTTCCACAAATCTACTGTGCCATTTAGAATCGGTTCCAGCTCCTCCTCCCACCCGTCCACGCCACGCTTGCCCCGCCCGCCGCTCACTGATTGGCTGGCTCACCAATTGCCCTGCTCACCTCTAAGAGTTCTATCTAAACCTTCTAAAGCTGTCAAGTTTGAACACCCCTGGGGTTTTTTTTTTCTAAAGGGTTAGGGGTGCAAGGGTCTTGTAACTTGACAGCTTTAAGACTTGCATGCTTCAAATGCCAGAGTTTCTGAGCCAACATTTTGGTTGTTAAGCAAGAGCGTTGTTAAATGAGTTTCACCACATTTTACAAGTTGGCTACGCCCACCCAATCACGTGACTGCCAAGCCACTCCCACTCGGTCACATGGCCAGCAAGCCACTCCCATGAAGCAGGCCACACCTACAGAAGAGGTTCTAAAAATGTTTAAACCTACCACTACAAGAATTGATGGGGGAACACCAATAGCTAACTCACTGTGAGTTACCAGAATTTAGTCAAAGGGATGTAAAATAAAATCAAGAGAAAAACCGACAGTAGAGGGATATACTTGGCAATGGTTCTCTCATTTACAATTATTAGAAAGCTTTAAAGCAAACCAAATAATATATATTTTTGAACATTGTACAGTGGAGATTAAAATAGAATTATGTACAAATTATGATCATCTGATTGCTAAACGCATAAACATTTATTAAAATTTGAAACAGAAGAACAAGTAAAATTATTAATGTTAAAGGAGTTAAAATGTTTGATTATAATATATAGATGGAACAATTGGAAAATATTTGGCTGAAAGGACTGAAATTTACAATACAAGCAATATTCTCAATAATAACATAAAGGGAGGGGGTAGTGGGGAAAATATAAAGAAAAATTCCATCGTCAGGATAAGTCCAAGACATGTGTCATAGATTTGCTAGAAAAATAATGCTTCAAAAATGGAATCATGAATCTGTTTGTGTATTCTGGAAGTTTATCTTTGCTGTTTCTTTTTCCTTATCAGGCACTGACTATTTGGAAATTAAGGTATTCCTATGGACAGCATGTAAAATATTAATTTGAGGGCACTCAAATATGTTCTCTACAACGGCTAAAGTGCTACAGATAGGACCAAAAGGTGATCTGATGCAGACTGGTCTCACTAACCAAGGTGATATAGTTAATCCACACTTAACAATGGCAATTAGGTAATAGGGACTGGAAATTCCTATGCTGACACAGTTTTAAAGCATGCCATCACACGACTGTATCACTTTGCAATGCAATCCCAGCAGTCACCATTGGTGCCATTAAGTGAGGATTGTGGTTCATTAAGCAAGGACCAAAATTAACACTTGGAAGACTCTGATTAAAGTAGTATTAGTATTCGTAATTTTGGTTTGGACCTCCACAAAGGGTACAATAGCCTCAAAGAATAGCAATAGCACTTAAGACTTAAATACCGCTCCATGGTGCTTTACAACCCTCTCTAAGGGTTTACCAAGTCAGCATATTGCCCCCAACAATCTGGGTCTTCATTTGACTGACATTGGAAGGATGGCAGGACAAGTCAACCTTGAGCCGGTCAGAATTGAATTCCTGGCAGTCAGCAGAGTTAGCCTGCAATGCTACGTTCTAACCACTGTGCCACCATGGGGGCTTGAATCTTAAGTGTATGAATGCATCCTTCCCTTCCTGCCTTTATGTTCCAGAGAACTCTTTCTCCTTACTCATTTCCTGCTTTGGATTCTGTTACCAAACTGTTGTCTCTTCCTCCTGTCTCTCAAAATTACCTTCAAAGCCCATTACACCTACCAATCTTGTTATTTTATCCGCTCTTCAACCTTTGTGCAAAAGTGCATTCCAGTTACCTCCTGGAAACATATTTTTACCTGGTTATTTATAGGGTATGGTTTTAAACTTAACTGATTTTAGGGTTTTTAGAACCATATTTATATTCTTCCGTACAGTTCTTTTAAATTTTTAACCTCCTCCTTATGTGTATTTATATCTGTATTTATATTGTATTTGATACTTGTTGTTTGTTGTGTGGACTGTACACCGCCCCAAGTCCTTTTCGGGAGAGGGGGCGGTCTAGAAATTCGAAGAAAATAAATAAATAAATAAATAAAACTGAGGGCATTCTCTCTCCATTCAAAAATCAAGCACGTTATTATCCGCAATCTGGACCGCATGATTTCAAAAAGCATCCCCATTAATAGCAAGTATTTCTTCAGTCTAAGGAAGCAAAAATTGTGAGCTTGATGGGCAAATTGTCACCAGCCCCTACCAGTGTAACCCACAACCAGCCAGGATGATAGATGGAGTCAACTGTATCTCTAGCCCCCTCCTTGTCTCATGGGCTCTTTGTAGAGGGATAAATGTATGTGTGTGAAGAGACACACATACATATGCAAATA
Organism: Natrix helvetica; assembly: GCF_964273705.1. NCBI lineage: Eukaryota > Metazoa > Chordata > Lepidosauria > Squamata > Natricidae > Natrix > Natrix helvetica. The sequence goes on from NC_138552.1 coordinate 86,818,258, forward strand.
ACTTTCCTTTGGAGTTATTGTTCTCTGGTAAAAAAGACTTTGATTCCTTAACACTGCAGTTCCATAATATTTGCTCTAATACAAACAAATCCACTGCAGATTAAACATACACACGATTAAAGATTGTCTAGTCCAGCCAGAAATTCAGTTTGAAAGCTTTTGAAATCTGAACAGAATCCTGACAGCACTTATTCTGTATCTGACATGGCTGCACCAAAGCATTACATGGTTCTGAATTTTAATAGTACATAAAAAAAAAAAAGCTTAATGTGTTCCCTATCAAAAATGCACCAGCCCCAACAAATAGAGCTGAACTACAAGCTTTCCTGGGGTTACTTAACTTCTATGCTATATTTCTCCCTCATAAGGCTTCCATCGCAAAACCTTTGCATAGGCTTCTGGACAGCTCCACGCCATGGAGATGGAACAGCCGCAAAGCGCATGCGTTCGTGGCTGTCAAAGCTCTGCTGACATCATCAGCCGTGCTAATACAATACAATGAGTCCCTCCCACTTATCTTAGCTTCTGACACCTCCCCTTATGGAATAGCTGCAGTTTTGAGCCACAGGTGCCCCAACGGCACCGAAGCTCCTATTGCTTACTTCTCCCGCTCCTTGTCCAAAGCAGAAAGAAACTACAGCCAATTGGACAAGGAGGCTCTAGGAGCTGTAGTGGGCATTAAGCGTTTTCACCACTATTTATATGGCAGACAATTCCTATTGCAAACAGATCACAAGCCCCTTCTAGGAATCTTAGCTGGTGACAAACCCACTCCAAATATGCTGTCACCCCAAATGCTGCAATGGATTGAATTCCTCATGGCATATTCATACCGTGTGGAATACAGACCAGGGAAGCACTTGAGCCATGCAGACGCGTTAAGCTGTTGCCCATTTCCCACAATAATGCAAGACCCTGCTCCTGCGAGCAACGTGCTACTTATTGAGGAATTACAGCTGCCGTTATCTGCAACAGATATTGCAGCACACTCCAAAACAGACCCCATCATTTCAAAAGTTTTAGAATGGGTTAAACGAGAGTGGCCCAACAACCAAGTGCCTGAAAATTTTCA